>NC_067401.1:320239572-320583738 GCF_016432865.1 Antechinus flavipes
ACTCAGTTTCCAGTTCCTTGCCACTATAAAAAGGGCTGCCCCAAATATTTTTGAACATATGGATCCCTTTCCCTCTTTCATGATCTCTCTGGGATATAGGCCCAGTAGAGACACTGCTGGATCAAAGGGTAGCTCTTTGGGTTTAGTTCCAAATTGCTCACCAGAATGGTTGGATCAGTTCACAACTCCACTAACAATAAAATAACTTACTTTTTAACATGGAATTTTTCATCTCTTATTTTCTTTTTGGGAAGCTATTCTTTAATTCCTCATGCAAAAATAGGAAATTTTAATAATCAGTATGACTGCCAAATAAAATCATTTACCTCTAAGTATATACTGGAAAGGATAAATGAAAAGCTTATTAATCAATTTCTAATAAGCCAATAAGTATTTGAGGACAGATTTGAATTCAGGAAGATGAGTCTTTCTAACTCTATGCCCTACACTCTATTCATTGCACCACCTCGCTGCCCTTTCTAGAAATAGAAATAACTATCCCTTCCAGGCTTATAACTTAATTTTTACTTTAATTTACCCAAGTTTTAATGAAGGAAAAATATAAAATCACTATTGTACCATTAGGAAAAAATACAAAATTGAGAATAATGGCTAGGCAAGGAAAACAACGGTTGGAAAGCACTAACTGGAAAGATAATTGAACAGCAAATATTTCCCTTTCCTCAGAAACTATGCCAAATATATTGTTACATTTTAATAGATGCTAATTTACCCAAAAAGTCTTCATTAATAAAATGAAAAGCAATTAAAATCTAAATACAAAAATCTCATTTTCGAGAATTTTAGTGCAAATAATTTGGCAGGACATAAGGGTAGGAGATATACTTTAACAAAAATGAGTGTAAGCTAAGCAGAATTATTGATCATCTTTATAAAGTTTATAAAATTTTTTTCTTAGTTTGGCTTCCTGAGTCTTACTACTGCATTGAAAAATTTTGTTCTAAAACAACAGGTTTTCATTTTTCTTCTTTTATTACCCTGTTCCAAGATGCATATAAATGCGTTTCACTTGAATTTAGAGAAGCCATAAATATGATACAAACAACTTTTACTTAAACATTTAACTCCATTTAAAAAATAAAGGCAAGCACTTTAAATTTTGTAAACTCTCAGGCTCCACAAAAAAAGGCCTTAACTAAAGGCTTTAAGAAGTCAATTAAAATAAAACCATTTTCCTGAATAAAAAAATAAAACATGTATCTTCTGAATTCAACAAAAATATTCTTTGACTTTTAACAAACTACTATGTTCTGTTTGACTATATAAAGATTTCTGTTAATAAGCTTTATTATTTTTCTAAATCTTGAATTGTTTTTCTCTACAGTTGTGGACATTTTATCAGACTAGTTTGCATAAAGTAGAGCCCATTTGACCCATTTTTAAATCTAGACAATTTTATAGATATATATCCAAGAATTAGCTCTGGAATCAAAATATAGCCCTCCATAACAGAAATAATTATTTGTAGTCCAATTATAAACATCTATAAATCATGTTTTATAAAGTTAAACTTAATTAAAAACAGAACAACCTAACAAATCCAATGAAAAACTATTACTTTCAAAAGAAAATAATAAATATTTTATTATTATATTTATACTTGACTTTCATAAGTCCTAAAATAAAGTGATTATAGAATGCCAATATAACAGTACACTCAAAGCTCCTTGAGGACAGGATCTGTTCTTTTTCTTTTTCTTTTTTTTTTTTTTTTTTTTTTTTTTTTATTATAGCTTTATATTTACAAGATATATGCATGGGTAATTTTTCAGCATTGACAGTTGCAAATCCTTTTGTTCCCAGTTTTTCCCTCCTTCCCTCCACCCCCTTCCCCAGATGGCAGGTTGACCAATACATGTTAAATATGTTAAAGCATAAATTAAATACAACATAAGTATGTTATGTCCAAACAGTTATTTTGCTGTACAAAAAGAATCATTCTTTGAAATAGTGTACAGTTAGCCTGTGAAGGAAATCAGAAATGCAGGTGGACAAAAATGGAGGGATTGGGAATTCTATGTAGTGGTTCATAGTCATCTCCCAGAGTTCTTTCCCTGGGTGTAGCTGGTTCAGTTCATTACTGCTCCATTAGAACTGATTTGGTTCATCTCATTGCTGAAGATGGCCAGGTCCATCAGAATTGATCATCATACAGTATCGTTGTTGAAGTATATAACGATCTTCATCATATACTTCAACAACAATACCGTATGAGGATGCACTCTGACGGAAGTGGACCTCCCCGACAAAGAGACCCAACTCAGCCTCAATTGATCAATGATGGACAGATGGACCCAAAGAAAGAACACTGGAAAATGAATGTAAACTACTTGCACCTCTGTCCTTCTTCCCGGGTCATTTCCACCCCCCGAATCCAATTCTCCCCGCGCAACAAGAGAACTGCCTGGCTCTGCACACACACACCGCATCTAGGATATACTACAACATCCCCAACACGTATAGGACTGCCCGCCATCTGGGGGAGGGGATGAAAGGAGAGAGGGGAAAAACCAGAACAGAAGTGAGTGCAAGGGACAATGCCGTAAAAAATTACCCTGGCATGGGTTCTGTCAATAAAAAGCCATTATAAAATTTAAAAAAGTATATAATAATCTTTTGGTCCTGCTCATTTCTTTTTTTTTTTTTTTTTTTTTTTTTTTTTTTTTTTTTTTTTATAATAAATTTTATTTTATTTAATAATAACTTCGCATTGACAGAATCCATGCCAGGACAACTTCCACACGACATTATCCCTTGCAATCACCTATGCTCCGCCTTTTCCCCCTCCCTCCCTCCCCCCCCCCCCAGGATGGCAAGCAGTCCCACACATGCCAAACATGTTGCAGTATATCCCAGATACAATACATATCTGCAGAACCAAACAGTTCTCCTGCCGCACAGGGAGAACCGGACCCAGAAGGCAAAAATAACTCGGGAAGAAAATCAAAAATGCAAACAGTTCACATTCATTTCCCAGTACTCCCTCCTTGGGTGTAGCTGTTTCTGTCCATCATTTCTCCAACGAAACTCAGTTAAGTCTCCTTGTCAGAGAAATCCACCCCCACCAGAACACATCCCCACACAATATCGTTGTCGAAGTGTATAATGATCTCCTGGTTCTGCTCATCTCACTTAGCATCAGTCCATGTAGGTCTCTCCAAGCCTCTCTGTATTCATCCTGCTGGTCATTCCTTACAGAGCAATAATATTCCATAACATTCATATACCACAATTTACCCAGCCATTCTCCAATTGATGGGCATCCATTCATTTTCCAGTTTCTAGCCACTACAAACAGGGCTGCTACAAACATTTTGGCACATACAGGTCCCCTTCCCTTTTTTAGTATCTCTTTGGGGTATAAGCCCAATAGAAACACTGTTGGATCAAAGGGTATGCACAGTTTGATAACTTTTTGGGCATAATTCCAGATCGCTCTCCAGAATGGCTGGATTCGTTCACAACTCCACCAACAATGCATCAATGTCCCCGTTTTCCCGCATCCCCTCCAACATTCATCATTGTTTTTTCCTGTCATCTTAGCCAATCTGACAGGAGTGTAGTGATATCTCAGAGTTGTCTTAATTTGCATTTCTCTGATCAATAGTGATTTGGAACACTCTTTCATGTGAGTGGTAATAGTTTCAATTTCTTCATCTGAAAATTGTCTGTTCATATCCTTTGACCATTTATCAATTGGAGAATGGCTTGATTTTTTATAAATTTGAGTCAGTTCTCTATATATTTTGGAAATGAGGCCTTTATCAGAACCTTTAATTGTAAAGATGTTTTCCCAGTTAGTTACTTCCCTACTAATCTTGTTTGCATTCGTTCTGTTTGTACAAAGGCTTTTTAATTTGATATAATCAAAATTTTCTATTTTGTGATTGGTAATGGTCTCTAGTTCATCTTTGGTCACAAATTTCTTTCTCCTCCACAAGTCTGAGAGATAAACTATCCTATGTTCCTCTAATTTATTTATAATCTCGTTCTTTATGCCTAGGTCATGGACCCATTTTGATCTTATCTTGGTATGTGGTGTTAAGTGTGGGTCCTTGCCTAATTTCTGCCATACTAATTTCCAGTTATCCCAGCAGTTTTTATCAAATAATGAAATCTTATCCCAAAATTTAGAATCTTTGGGTTTGTCAAACACTAGATTGCTATAGTTGACTATTCTGTCTTGTGAACCTAACCTTTTCCACTGATCAACTAATCTATTTCTAAGCCAATACCAGATGGTTTTGGTGACTGCTGCTTTATAATATAATTTTAGATCAGGTACAGCTAGACCACCTTCATTTGATTTTTTTTTCATTAATTCCCTTGAGATTCTCGACTTTTTATTGTTCCATATGAATTTTGTTGTTATTTTTTCTAAATCATTAAAATATTTTCTTGGAAGTCTGATTGGTATAGCACTAAATAAATAGATTAGTTTAGGGAGTATTGTCATCTTTATTATATTTGCTCGGCCTATCCAAGAGCACTTAATATTTTTCCAATTATTTAAGTCTGACTTTATTTGTGTGAAAACTTTTTTGTAATTTTGCTCATATAATTCCTGACTTTCCTTTGGTAGGTAGATTCCCAAATATTTTATGCTATCAACAGTTATTTTGAATGGAATTTCTCTTTGTATCTCTTGCTCTTGGATTTTGTTGGTGGTGTATAAGAATGCTGAGGATTTATGGGGATTTATTTTGTATCCTGCTACTTTGCTAAAATTATGAATTATTTCTAATAGCTTTTTAGTAGAATCTCTGGGGTTTTCTAGGTATACCATCATATCATCTGCAAAGAGTGATAGTTTGGTTTCCTCATTGCCTACTCTAATTCCTTTAATCTCTTTCTCGACTCTTATTGCAGAGGCCAGTGTTTCTAATACAATATTGAATAATAATGGTGATAGTGGGCAACCTTGCTTCACTCCAGATCTTACCGGGAAAGGTTCCAGTTTTTCCCCATTGCATATGATGCTTACTGAAGGTTTAAAATATATGCTCCTAACTATTTTAAGGAAAAGTCCTTTTATTCCTATGCTCTCAAGTGTTTTTATTAGGAATGGCTGTTGGATTTTATCAAATGCTTTTTCTGCATCTATTGAAATGATCATATGGTTTTTGTTTGGTTGGTTGTTGATATAGTCAATTATGTTAATAGTTTTCCTACTATTGAACCAGCCCTGCATTCCTGGTATAAATCCTACTTGGTCATAGTGTATTATCCTGGGGATGATTTTCTGTAATCTTTTTGCTAATATTTTATTTAAGATTTTAGCATCAATATTCATTAGGGAGATTGGTCTATAATTTTCTTTCTCTGTTTTCAGCCTACCTGGTTTAGGTATCAGTACCATATCTGTGTCATAAAAGGAGTTTGGTAGGACTCCTTCAATCCCTACTTCTTCAAATAGTTTATTTAGCATTGGAGTTAATTGATCTTTAAATGTTTGATAGAATTCAGATGTAAATCCATCTGGTCCTGGGGTTTTTTTCTTAGGGAGTTGATTGATAGTTTGTTCTATTTCTTTTTCTGAGATAGGAGTGTTTAGGATATTTACTTCTTCCTCTGTTAGTTTAGGTAAGCTATATTTTTGGAGGTATTCTTCTATTTCATTTAAGTTGTCAAATTTATTGGCGTAAAGTTGGGCAAAGTAACTCCTAATTATTGCTCTAATTTCCTCTTCGTTAGTGGTGAGTTCTCCCTTTTCATTTTTGAGACTAACAATTTGATTTTCCTCTTTCCTTTTTTTAATCAGATTTACTAAGGGTTTGTCTATTTTGTTGGTTTTTTCATAGAACCAACTCTTAGTTTTATTAATCAATTCAATAGTTTTTTTACTTTCAATTTTATTGATCTCTCCTTTTATTTTTTGAATTTCAAGTTTAGTGTTTGATTGGGGGTTTTTAATTTGTTCCTTTTCTAGCATTTTTAGTTGCAAGCCCAATTCATTGACCTTCTCTTTCTCTATTTTATACAAATAGGCCTCTAGAGATATGAGATTTCCCCTTATTACCGCTTTGGCTGCATCCCATACATTTTGGTATGATGTCTCATTATTATCATTTTCTTGGATGAAGTTATTAATTATGTCTATAATTTGCTGTTTCACCCAATCATTCTTTAGTATGAGATTATTTAGTTTCCAATTATTTTTTGGTCTACTTTCCTGTGGCTTTTTATTGAATGTAATTTTCAATGCATCATGGTCTGAAAAGGATGCATTCACTATTTCTGCCTTACTGCATTTGAGTTTGAGGTTTTTATGTCCTAATATATGATCAATTTTTGTATAAGTTCCATGAACTGCTGAAAAGAAGGTGTACTCCTTTCTGTCCCCATTACATTTTCTCCAGAGATCTATCATATCTAATTTTTCTAGTATTCTATTTATCTCTTTGACTTCTTTCTTATTTATTTTGTGGTTTGATTTATCTAATTCTGAGAGTGCAAGGTTGAGATCTCCCACTATTGTAGTTTTACTGTCTATTTCTTCTTGCAGCTCTCTTAATTTCTCTTTTAGGAATTTAGATGCTACACTACTTGGTGCATATATATTTAATATAGATACTTCTTCATTGTTCATTCTACCCTTTAGCAAGATATAGTGCCCTTCCTTATCTCTTTTGATTAGATCAATTTTTGCTTTAGCTTGATCTGAGATCAGGATGGCTACCCCTGCTTTTTTGGCTTCACCTGAAGCATAGTAGATTTTGCTCCAACCTTTTACCTTTAACCTGCATGTATCACCCCGCTTCAGGTGTGTTTCCTGTATACAACATATTGTAGGATTCTGGCTTTTAATCCATTCTGCTAACCGCTTCCTCTTTATAGAGGAGTTTACCCCGTTCACATTTATGGTTAAAATGACCAATTCTGTATTACTTGCCATCTTGTTAACCCCGGTTTATGCTTTTCTCCCTTCTTACTCCCTTACCCCCTCCCTTACCCCCCTTCCCAGTATTAAGCTTGTGAGCTCCCCTTGCTTCTCACAGCCCTCCCTTTTTCAGTATCCCTCCCCCCCCTTAGAGTTCCCCCCCCCCAACTTACCCCTTTCCCTCCCAGTTACCGTATTCCCTTCCACTTAGCTTATTCCTTCCTTTTTCACTTTTCCCTTCTCACTTTTCAATGAGGTGGGAGAAGTTTCACCATAGATTGAATATGTCTAAAATTCTTCTCTTACTGCCAATTCTGAAAGCAGTAAAATACTCACTATTTTCATTCCTCTCCATTCTTTCTCTCAGATTTACTAGGTTTTCTTTGCCTCTTCATGAAATGTAGTACCCCCACTTTCCCTTTTTTCTAGTACAATGTCCTTTCCACAACTAGTTTCTAGAACAAGGTATACATGTATTCTTTATACATCTTTACAGCCGAAATATAGTTCCCAAGATTAATCTTTACCTTTTTAGATTTCTCTTGAGTTCTGTGCTTGTAGATCAAATTTTTTGTTAAGTTCTGGCTTTTTCATCAGAAATAGATGAAATTCGCTTATTTCGTTGAATGTCCATCTTCTTCCCTGGAAAAAGATGCTCAATCTCGCTGGGTAAGTTATTTTTGGTTGCATACCAAGTTCCTTAGCCTTTCGGAATATCATATTCCAGGCCCTTCGATCCTTTAATGTGGATGCTGCCAGATCCTGGGTGATCCTTATTGTGGCTCCTTGATACTTGAATTGGGTTTTTCTAGCCGCTTGCAGTATTTTTTCCTTTGCCTGAGGGTTCTGGCATTTGGCCACTATATTCCTTGGTGTTTTGATTTTAGGATCCCTTTCAGTAGGGGATCGATGAATTCTTTCAATGTCTATTTTACCTTCTGTTTCTATGACTTCTGGGCAGTTCTCTTTGATAATTTCCTGGAAGATAGTGTTCAGGCTTTTTTTTTCATCATACTTTTCTGGAAGTCCGATGATTCTCAGGTTGTCTCTCCTGGATCTGTTTTCCAGGTCTGTTGTCTTCCCCAGAAGGTATTTCACATCCTTTTCCATTGTTTGATTTTTTTGGATTTGCTTGACTGATTCTTCTTGTCTCCTCGAGTCATTCAATTCCAATTGTTCGACCCTGATTTTCAGTGAGGTATTTTCTTCACTCACTTTTTTAAGATCTTTTTCTAATTGTCCAATTGAGTTCTTTTGTTCTGTGGAATTTTTTTCCATTTCGCCAATTTTGTTTTTTAGAGAGCTGTTTTCTGTTTCCAGTTCACTAATCCTATTTTTCAAGGATTTGGTTTCTTTATCCACTCTCTCTTTAACTGACTTCTCCAGGCTCTTTTGCCAAGCCTCCCTCTCCTTTTTCAGAGCCTCCCTCTCCTTTTCCCATTTTTCTTCTAGCTCCCTTGTGAGAGCCTTTTTAATTTCCTCCATGAGATTCATCTGTGCTGAGGGACATAAGGTCTCTTCCTTCGGGGATTCACCTGGGGACTGTTTGTTTTTAGTCTCCTCAGGGTTTGGAGTCTGCTCTTTATCTGTATAAAAGCTGTCCAGGGTTAAATTCTTTTTCAGTTTCTTGCTCATTCTGTCTATTTATCAAAGACAAACTATCAAAGAAACAGAAGGAAAAAAAACCCCTTGAATGGAGGCTGCTTTCTTTGGGGGAGGGGCAGGGTATTCGTGAGGCACAGGTCCTACTGTGCTATGGCGCCTGCGCACTGAGATCCGAGCGCTCTGAGATCCGAGCGGGCTAAGACACTGTGGGGGAGGGGTGGCCAGGTCCCGAGAAACTCCAGCTGTTTGGGATTGTATTCTTCACCCCCGGTGTTTTTAGCTTCTCTGCTGGGCTGCTGACTTGCTCCTATAGCAAAGCTCTCACCGCAGAGACGGCTGCGATCGCGTCCTACCCCCTCTCCGCTCCACCCGGTTCTGAGCTGCTATCTGTGCTCTGGTTGCCGCTGCTGCCCGCAGACTGCTTCCAAATACCGTCCCCGCCCTCGCGCAAAAACAGACCTTTCTTGACGAGTCTCAAGGATGGTTTCTCTTGGTAAGTAATTGTATGGTTTTTTTTCAGTCGAGCATTAATTCAGAGGCATGAAATGAAATGAATAGTGAGAGAAAAACACGGAGATTACACAGAAGTGTATTTCCTCTCCGCCATCTTGGCCGGAAGTCTGTTCTTTTTCTTTATGTTTATCTTTCTAATTCCAATATCCAGAATAGTATCTTACATAGAACACATAAATAGGGCCTGGCCTATGATTTCACCGGTATGGGAAAGTTCCAGCTGAGAAAACTCCTACAAATATAAGTCAAAACTTTCTTTGCAGCCTTAGAGAGTCACTTAAAGCACAAGAATTTAACTGACTTACCCAGTCAGTATCAGAGGCAGTACTTGAAAAACAGTCTTTCTGGCTCCAAGAAAAACATCCTCTCTACTATATAATACATAATTAATAATGTTGCATTGAATTGAGATGAGTATTAAGAGACTAGTCCAAGAAAAATTAAAATTAAGATATATTCCATAAAATAATCCATTTATCCAGAGAAATTTCTAAAGACAGAAACCAATGTTATTTGGTATATAGACATACCATATGACACTGGGGATGTTACAACCCTCAAGTTCCTTAGTTCCTAATTTTAAAATTAAAATGTATGGATAAATAGCTTTCAACTTTAATTCTATATATCGGTGAAAGAATAGAGCTCTAGATTTGTAATCAGAAATACAGATTCAAACACTGTGGCTGACATGAGCTGAAAGATGTCAGAATCTCTCAGCCTTAGTTTCCTTATCTGCAACATGGGCCTTATATAGTAATTGTGAGACTCAAATGAGATAATATTAGTAAAGCAATTTGCAAACTTAAAGGACTACATATCTATTGGCTACTAATAGAAGCAGCATTATAATGAACTTTTATTTTCTGATCACTTTTAGAAAGATGATCATATTATCTGTAACATTAAAGGGTTGGAGCAGATGCCTCTGAGGACCTGTTCAGCTCTAGAATTATGAAATTATGATTTTTCTGTCAAGGATTAGTATAGGCTCTCAGGGAAACTGCCTTGGTAGACAGTGCATATTTCCAATTATCCTTACGTGCTAGCTAAGAGAACTGTGTAGAAACAAACAAACAAACAAAACTAACAAACTGGCATGTTCTCTGAGCAAATCAAATGACTGTTTCCTCAAAAGAAAAAAGAGGAGGTTAAACTCAATGAATTTCCTAGATTCACCTCTCAAAGGAAGAAGAGACAAAGAGAAATGGATGTGATGTGGATGTGATGGAAGATGAAGATGTCTGTAAATATCGGCAATTAGAGCAATATAACTGGATCACAGAGTGCAGGGAGAGTGCAAGCTAAGAGGAAAATGTGGACTCAATACAGAGAAGTTCCTAATAATTAAAACTGTCTGAAAATGGGACAACTCATTTCTTAAATGAGTTCTCTACCACTATGTTCACTATCATCTATGCACAGAACAGATGTCTAAATGTCAGGATGGTGTAGAATAACCTGGGAGTATATAATGTCTAAAATCCCTTTTGATTCTATGATTCTATATTAAACATAAACCATTAACTGCCATTAGGTCAGTTTCTTCTTCTCCCCCTAAATACATAATGCTCTCATTCCTCCCAAACCCAACAAAGAATAGCCTCCCTCCCTGTTCTTCTCTATATTCTACATATCCATTTAGGCTCATTGTCAAAGACCACCTTGCCCATAAAGCTTCTTGCACTTGTTTCAATTTACAGTGATTTCTTTTAACTCCTCATAGATCTATAACCTAATCATATCATCTAACAATTCAAGATTGTCTTGCAATTACTGATTTTGAATCAAGTCTCAATATACTGTAAATTCCATCATGACAAGAATCATATTATAATACCCAGAATCTCAGAGTAGGCTAGAGCCTCAGACATCCCATTCATTCCATACTTGAATGAAAATCCTGTCTACAGAACATAAGACAAGTAGTCATCCAGCTTTTTCCTGAAAACTTTCATTAAGTAAGAACATCCTATCTCAATGGTGACCCATTTCACCCTGGGAGATTTCTAATTGTTGGGAAGTTTTCCTTGACATGATGCCTAAATCTGTCACATTGAAATTTCCAATCATGTCATACACTTTTTGTATTTTACCATCACTATTTTCCATCTAAAAGCACAGTGCAGAATAAATAGGTGCTCAATAAGTATTTGTTGATACATTGATTTCAGAGATATCATTGTTGACAAAATCTTAAATTATTGTATATTTAAAGTGAGAAATTATTACATATTAAATGCAATCTATCAGTAATAAAGCATATATTAAATTGTTAAAATAAAGCAAAATTCTATTAAATGTAACATACCTCAAAAAATAGAATTACTCTAGGGCTTTCTTCAGATACTTGGAGGAAATAACTAAATCGTTCATTAAATACAATTTGTTCTTCCCATTCTGGAAGTCTTGACTTAAAATGTTTGAAATCATAAGGCTGGGTCATAATAGGAAGTACATTCTCTACTCTCTCTTGTTCATAAAAAGATGAAACTGCTCGGTTTCTATATTTAAAAAAAAGAAAAATATAAAACATTACAAGTAGAGGAAGGAAAGCAGAAAGGAAAGGAGGGAGGGAAAGAGAGAGAAAAGGATGGACAACTGTATAAAGCAATTGATAATGATATTAAAAGGTAAGAGGTCATAATGATATCAAGGTAAGAACTATTTTGGTTCCCAATAATAAAAGCCGAAAAGTAACTTTTCTAATTACATGGGAGAAAACTTTAAAACCAAAAACATTAGAATCAAATATTTACTGATACACAGGATTGAAACTTCTGCCTTCTTAGATTTTGATAAAGTAAATTACCTAACATAGAACACTAGATGGTAAATTCTTTGAAGGTAGGGTATATGTCTTTATCACCTTTCCTCAAAGTGCCTAATTCAGAACTTATTAATTAATGGTATAATGGTCTTATATGCTAATATTTAACATACTTATTTTCTCTTTCCCACATATCTTTTATAAAAAGAATATATTCAGAGGGGTTTCTTTTAAAATTCTTATGAATACTCAGGTAATTTTATTTTTTGGTGCTGTCATTTATAGTTAAAAGTTTGGAAAGCAGCTTGCAATTTTGGAAGTAAGAATATTTAAAATAAACAAGTTAAGAGGCACATTAACATATGAGTTTTGCTATGCATGAGTCTAATACTATAGCCATTTTCTTCTTTTTCTTTTTGGTGAGGTAGGTAGGGTTAAGTGATTTGCCTAGGGTCACACAGTGAGTGTTGAGTTTTTCAAGTTGGATTTAAATTGCTTTCAGGGTTAGTGCTTGATCGAGTGTACCATTTAGCTGGCCAAAAAGAGCCACTTTCAAATCTGATGGGTGGGCAATTGGGAAAATATAATCACCTGTGCTCTTTCTTGACATACAGGCCAGTATTCTGATCAATCACATGAATTTTTACCATTGGATGAGAAATCATAAAATCTGTTCTAAGTCGATCAGTTCGATGGACATAAACTCCCAAAACAAGGGTATCATCAAACCCCATGTTGGACTGACTTGAAACTTCTGGGCTTGAGGTTTCTTGGACATTATCAATACCACTTTCTTCATTGTCTTCAGAAACTATGAACAAGAGGAAAACACAATTAAAATCAAATGTCAAAATATCTTTAATTTACTATGGATCCTAAGGCCCCTGCTTCACTGACTGAGGGCTTTAAGTTATTGCTGTGATTTTGGCTATAAGTCATAGCTGTGTTTCAAGAATTGTTACAGAGCATTGCTCCAATATTTCTGATAATTAAGGTTTTTTTGGACAAGGTCCAAGATGAGACTATGTTATACCATATAGAAGGTAAAACATAATGCATAAATTTAATACATAAACATCAAATATATGTATACATCTTAACATGTAGTCACATGCTTTCGCATACATCAACATTTAATTTTGTCTTTGTTTACTGTACCTTAATAAAAGCTTAACTGTGCTTATTAAGTTGTTTTTGACAATATGTTAACTGGTAACAAGTAAAAATGTTAATTTATCAATATTTTTTCAGTTATTATCAATAAGTAGAATCTATCCCATCAATAAATACAAATTCCCTTTTCCAATTCTTTTAGCCAAGATAAATCAAAACCAAAAGAATAAAAAGCTAAATAATATACATAAGTCGACATGATTAATGAAATATTAAAATATTTTTAATATAAAAATAGGGGTGAGGAAATTATTTTTCTACCATCAAACACTGGGAAAAAGAAAAAAAATTATTAAAAAGGAACCTATGTTTTCTTTTCTTAGAAAAGCATAAAATAGTTTAATTCCCTTTATTAAAAATGGAGGAATAAACAATTTTATGCAGTTGTATAAAAATTTTAGATTTCTGAATCAAAACATTTGGGTTTAAATTCAAACGATCACAAGCTGTCCATGTGATCTGGGGTCGGCTATGTACAAAATGAGGGAGCTGGGTCCATGGCCTAAATTTTTCCAAAGGAATTTATCAGAAGAAGGGTAGTAATCCAAAGAATAAAATTCTGAAAATACAATAAGAAACACTTTTGAGGAAAAGTAAAAAAAGAAGGTTTTTAAAAAAGACTGGGAAAAGGTAAACATGCACAGAGCTCCATCAACTGCTCAGCAACCACATCACATTTTTCAAGGATTTCAGAGGGCCTAGGAATCTTAAAGACCCATCTGAAAATGTGAGTGGTAAGACATGTTCCTGAATTCTCAGAAAAACTTATGTTAAGCCCAAGATATGAAGGAACTTTAGTGAAGGAAGATGCCAAAGTAGAGATATTTAGTCTGGCCTGATACCTGAGTTATAAATCAGGCCAAACTGTTTTTCCAGCATTTAGTCAAATTTTCCGCTTATGGAATTAGTACAAGAAAGAGGCCCACAATTTAAAAATAGATAAATAAAAGGAATGTTTTTTTCTAGCAAGAGAATAGTGTCTCCAATAGACAGGATGGTCAAAGGAAGCAATTATGATAAAACACAATCCATACAATCTACTGGGAGCTACAAGAAACAGAAGGAACTACATAGTAAATTAGGATAGATAACTTATATGACTATAAATGCTGAAGTTACAAAGACCCTTAGGGAAGGATTATTCATTTTTGCATATATTTCCATAAGCTGTTATCAGTTCCACTGGGCTTTACTGATACATAATTTTTTTTTTTTTATTTTTAGTTGTGTGACTGAGGTAAATTGGTGATAACTCAATAAGCAGCTAAAGTGGTATAATAAAGTGCTTAACTTCAACACAGGCAAAAAATGAGTTGGAATACTTACTCAGATATACTTACTAGTTGTGTGAATCTGGACAAATCATTTAATCTCTCAGTTCACTAATTTTTAAAATGGGGATAATAATAGCATTGACTTCACAATTGCTGTGAGGCTCAAGTCAAATGAGATAGCATATGAAAAACACTTTGCTAACTTTAATAAGCTTTATAAATGTTTTCAATTATCACTGTTACCAATTAGTTGCATAATCAATGTCACTAATATGTATCCCAGATTTTCTGAGTGAAGAAAAAGGCTCAGAAATAAAAAAATTCCCCAAAACGGACACAGATCCTCCATGTCATATAAGAATCTCTGTTATATTTTAAGTCCTACTTACTTCATGAGAGTAACTGAAAGAGACTACATTGGGTTTCAGGGAATTCAGTCAACAAGAATTTATGAGTTTATTTAGTTTTTTCTCTACTGAAGCATTTGTCCTTCTGCATTCTTGCAGTACCTTTCTATTGTCCACAGTTTGGGGCTTTTTTTTTTTTTTTTAAATCCCTGAAAAGAGCCTAGTGATAATGTTTTAGCTAGTTCTCTAAGGATCTTGAACTCAAGTTGATCTGGTCCTGCTGACCAGATCATCAAGGATAGATGCTCTCTTACTATCTCACTGCCCATTGTTGACTTCCAACTCTATGAGTGATACTTTTATTTCAGCCTTTATGAACCAAAAACATTCATCCTCTGGCAGAGACAATAAAAGAAAAATAAGTATCTCAACCACTGGCTTCCTGTCATTATTCCTCCAGAACAGCAGGTCAAGTCTTCCTTTGATTCTTCTCCTTTCTATGATTCTAAACAAGAACTGACTACATACCTAACATGACAAATATCTTCAGGTTTTCTAAGATTAGCATATATTTCAGAGATTTAGGCTTAATTTAAGAGAAAAATTCCAACAATCAATTTTGTCACAAAGTAGAAAGGGTTGACTTAAGCTATAATGGGTTCCCCTTTACCCTGAGTTTTCAAACATTAAGTTATTCATGATGTTGTAGAAGAGATTCATGGTCAGGCATATATCACACAGTTTCTACTAATTCATGCAACATATGTTGTGTGACTAGATGGTCACTAAGATCTTTTTCAGCACTAAATAAAATTAATATGATCCTTTACTACAGTCACCTTTGATGGAAAAAAGGAAAAAAAAATGAGTTCTGTACAATTAGCAAAAAGCTAAAATTAAGAAGAAAAATATAATAGGAAAGGAAATGGGAAATAGGAACTCAGAGAAACACAAAGAATAAAGAAAAGTGCATCCTTCCATCATTCTCAACTCGTTATTCTTACCCCATTCACCTGAGTTATATCAAATCTGCTGCCAAATTTTGTTGTTTCCAACTTCATACTTTCTCTTGCATAATTCTACTTTTTTCCTCTCTCTTCCATCATGCAGTTATCATCCCAGTTCAGGCTTTCATCACCTCTTAGCCAAACCATCCCAAAAGCCTTGTCCCCTTGTCTCTAGTCTTTCCAATCAATCTTCCAAAGTGATTTTTTACTAAAGAGTAGCTCTAGCCCATCAATTGGAGAATGGCTGAGTAAATTGTGGTATATGAATGTTATGGAATATTATTGTTCTGTAAGAAATGATCAGCAGGATGAATACAGACAGGATTGGTGAGACTTACATGAACTGATACTAAGTGAAATGAGCAGAACCAGGAGATCATTATATCAACAACGATACTGTGTGAGGATGTATTCTAATGGAAGTGGATTTCTTTGACAAAGAAAATATCTAACTCAGTTTCAATTGATCAAGGATGGACAAAAGCAGCTACACCCAAAGAAGGAACACTGGGAAATGAATGTAAACTGCTTGCATTTTTGTTTTTCTTCCCGGGTTATTTCTACCTTCTGAATCCAATTCTCCCTGTGCAACAAGAGAACTGTTCGGTTCTGCACACATATATCATATCTAGGATATACTGTAATCTATTTAACATGTATAGGACTGCTTGCCATCTGGGGGAGGGGGTGGAGGGAGGGAGGGGAAAAATCGGAACAGAAGTGAGCGCAAGGAATAATGTTGTAAAAAATTATCCTGGCATGGGTTCTGTCAATAAAAAGTAATTAAAAAAAAAAAAAAGAGTAGCTCTAAACATGTCATTCTTCTGCTTAATAAACTAATGGTCCTATGATTTCCCAGATTATATCAAATCCTTGGTATTTAACAAACTTTTTAACCTGTCCTTTCCTACCTGCCCAGTCTTCTCAGGCTTTACTCCCCCATCCATACATTTTGTGGTCCAGTGAAGTCAGCCTTCTAATTATTCTTCCCTCACACCATTTCATCCCTCATTTCTACATCATTGAAATGGTTCAACCTAAGACGTAATTCTCTCCTTCCTCATATCTCTACCTCTTGATATCACTAAGACTTCTTAAAAGTCAACCTTCTGGAGCAAACTCTCCCAATATCCCTAGCCACTAGAGACTTTCTCTCTATTTTATTAGTTTCTTCCACGTAGCATTTTAATTACATGTTATCTTTTCCATTGGCATCTAAACTTCTTTTTTTATGCTTCTATTTTTTTAAATAACTTTTTATTGACAAAACCCATGCCAGGGTAATTTTTTACAGCATTATCCCTTGCGCTCACTTCTGTTCCGATTTTTCCCCTCTCCCTCCACCCCCTCCCCTAGATGGCAAGCAGTCCTATATATGTTAAATATGTTGCAGTATATCCTACAATATATGTGTGCAGAACCGAACAGTTCTCTTGTTGCACAGGGAGAATTAGAGTCAGAAGGTAGAAATAACTTGGGAAGAAAAATAAAAATGCAAGTAGTCCACACTCATTTCCCAGTGTTTCTTCTCTGGGTGTAACTGATTCTGTCCATCATTGATCAATTGGAACTGAGTTAGATCTTCTCTTTGTCAAAGATATTCACTTCTATTACAATACATCCTCATACAGTATTGTTGTTGAAGTATATAATGCTCTCCTGGTTCTGCTCATTTCAGTTAACATCAGTTCATGTAAGTTTCACCAGTCCTCTCTGTATTCATCCTGCTGGTCATTTCTTACAGAACAATAATATTCCATAACATTCATGTACCACAATTTACCCAACCATTCTCCAATTGATGGGCATCTATTCATTTTCCAGTTTCTAGCCACTACAAACAGGGCTGCTACAAACATTTTGGCACATACAGGTCCCTTTCCCTTCTTTAGTATCTCTTTGGGGTATAAGCCCAGTAGTAGCACTGCTGGATCAAAGGGTATGCACAATTTGATAACTTTTGGGGCATAATTCCAAATTGCTCTCCAGAATGGTTGGATTCATTCACAACTCCACCAACAATGCATCAGTGTCCCAGTTTTCCTGCATCCCCTCCAACATTCATCATTATTTTTTCCTGTCATCTTAGCCAATCTGACAGGTGTGTAGTGGTATCTCAGAGTTGTCTTAATTTGCATTTCTCTGATCAATAATGATTTGGAACACTCTTTCATATGAGTGGAAGTAGTTTCA
Organism: Antechinus flavipes; assembly: GCF_016432865.1. Classification (NCBI taxonomy): domain Eukaryota; kingdom Metazoa; phylum Chordata; class Mammalia; order Dasyuromorphia; family Dasyuridae; genus Antechinus; species Antechinus flavipes. Next base: position 320,257,356 of record NC_067401.1, read on the forward strand.
ATTTTGTCATCTGAAAATTGTCTGTTCATATCCTTTGACCATTTATCAATTGGAAAACGGCTTGATTTCTTATAAATTAGAGTCAATTCTCTATATATTTTGGAAATGAGGCCTTTATTAGAACTGTTAACTGTGAAGATGTTTTCCCGGTTTGTTGCTTCCCTTCTAATCTTGTTTGCATTAGTTTTGTTTGTACAAAGGCTTTTTAATTTGATGTAATCAAAATTTTCTATTTTGTGATCAGTAATGGTCTGTAGCTCATCTTTGGTCACAAATTTCTTCCTCCTCCACAAGTCTGAGAGATAAACTATCCTATATTCCTCTAATTTATTTATAATTTCATTCTTTATGCTTAAATCATGAACCCATTTTGATCTTATCTTGGTATATGGTGTTAAGTGTGGGTCCATGCCTAGTATCTGCCATACTAATTTCCAGTTATCCCAGCAGTTTTTGTCAAATAATGAATTCTTATCTCAAAAGTTGGCATCTAAACTTCTTAAGAGCAGAGGAAGTTTTTGTTTTTGTCTTGTTCTGGATTCCCCTGTTCTTAGCACAGACCAGAGGCCTAAAGTAAGCATTTAATAATCAGTACTTGACTGACTAGTTGAAAACAACACAAATTTATTGAAAGAAGTTTAATCTTAATGTCTAAGCTTGGTTCCAAAGAAAGCACCTTTGCTTTCTAGCAAGCACCTTACTAAAATGCTAAGTTTAGTAAAAGATGCACCTTACACACCTCCTCTATAGAAGTGAGGAAATCTATGTGTGGAACACTGCAAATATTATCAGATCTGTTTGATGAATTTATTTGTTGGCCTAACTTTTCCCCCTCTTATTTCACTTTTTGTTGCAGGAGAATGGATATATCTGTAAATGGAAGTGATGTGAAAACTAGACATATCAATTTTTTTAGAGACTCTAGCATCAGGGAGAAGCTGGAAGTTGTGAAAAGAACTTGATAATTTCCCAAAGTAGGAAAAGATCCATTACAGTGTAAGTAGAAGAGGAATTTCCTCTAGATAGTGAAGACCTCACAAGGTTCAAACTTGCCAAAAGAGGTGCATCAAACTCAGAAAACTACAGAGACTTGTACATAAGACCAATGATTACACTGAAAAGTTTGGTCTAACCAACTGGATAAGGAAATACGGGTGAATGAACAACATAGAGAGCTTAATTGTCAGTATGTTTATATACAGATGTGATAGCAAAGAAACAGACAATCTTTGACAGATTACACAAATGCTAATGAGCTGGGACCAGAATTGAAAAAAAAAAAGGGAGAAAGAGAAATGTGTACCAGAATGCCTTAGTGGAATTTGGTCACATGAGCTGAAGAGGCCTTAAGAGATTATCTAATTCAGCTCCACTTCACTATAAACTGAAACTCAAAACTAAGAAATCTAGCTAGGATCTAAACTGAAGTCGTTTGATTTCAAATCCAGTGATCCTTCCATTGTATAATTAAGCTATATGTCCATTAAAAAATTATTTTTAGTGGCTTGATTTGCTTTAAAAAGACAAAAAGTTTGGGGAAGGAAATGTTGTATGTGTTTCTAATTATATAGATCACAAACCTGGTTTAGTTTTCTTTTTTGTCTTTCTTGTTTTAGCTTTTGGCCATTCCACATTTTCCTCAACAATTTGATCTTCTGCCTTGATTTCATTCCCTTGAGTAAAATCTGAAGTAAGTACATCATCAGATGATTTCTTCTTTTTGATATTTTCTTCATCTACGTTATGTTGCAGCTCAGCAAGGGACGCCACACTGAAAAATAATCATCCAAATACTGTCAAATAATATACAATCTAATAATTTGTTATGCATGGCTTAGGGAAGGATAACCCTCAAATCATATTACCTTTGCTGTGGAATACCTTAATATTTTGAAGGAAATTGGAAAGTCTTCAAGGAAGAGACTGATGATATCTATCATCCAACTACCACCCTAACTAAGTTTAGAAAGATTCATATTCAGGTTAACTACAAGGCAATACATTTTTTCAAACACAGAAATCCTCAATAATTAATGATTTGTAGGAGGATTGGTAGTGGGTGAAATACTATACTGATAAAATTGCAGATCTCTGAAATATCAAGTATAAACTATTTATATTTTTAATTCCATATAGCACTTCAGTTTAGAGCTGACAAATATAATTATTTTTATTATATTCTCATTAAAATTTATTCTTATCTGAGTCAATTCATTTATGTAATCAAAGTACGTAATGTATAGAGACCTTTATTGCCCATCTCAAATTCTGTAATATCTGAACAAATACAAATTGTTAATTATGGATTTTTGAACTATAAAATTGGTAAGACATACAGTAATGTAGTTATAGTATATGTAACTATATAATTAAATAATGTTAATGATACATAATAAGCATTAATGCTAAAGTGGAATTTTAATATATGGAATTTAAAAATAAAATCTTTAAGCTATTCCTAATACTTTTGCTAAGTAGAATAAACAGGAGGAAAATAATAGCTTTCTTGCAAAGATTAACAAGGCAGGACTCAGAAAGTTCTGAAAGTTCATGGGAAATAAGACATAATTTAAAATTAATATTTAATTATAAATTCAAGAAGCTAAAGATACTTCTAAAGAAACATATGTAAAAATATTTTCAAAATAATAAAATTTTACAAAAACCAGGAAAAAATAAAGTTTCTTCTTGAGTTTTTAGCTTGAAAAATAAATCTAGATCAGAGGTCACATCATTTTACTTTCATTCAAAATAGATTAGATAACCAGGTTAAAAATTTATGCTTCTACTCTAAGAATCCATTTCTCCAAGTTCAGAATTTTATTCCACTTATACAGATCACATTTTTTCAATTTAGTCAACAAGTAAGTTGTTTATAGCTACAAAAATTCAAAACCACATCTTGGTGATGGTTCTCTCTGAATTGTGACAAACTGGTGCACAGGCAAGGGATATATATATATATACATACATATATATATGACATTGCTGAGCCTATCCTCAAAAACTTTCCATTTTATAGGATCTAGCAGAACTCATGTAGAGTGACACAGATTTCAAGGTTACTTGCATACTACAATGCATTATGAATTTCCTTGGGTTGCATATTCTTTGGAAAAAAGGAATTTTGCTATAAGCAAGAAGGGAAACTGAAATCATGAAGAATTTTTAGTAAAGAACAAAACATTACTTTAAAGTGCTCTCTCCCCTCCCCTCAATGCACTTTGCAGTATTCAGTGTGCTCAACACATGGCCAGAAGGAAATATGGTGACTCAAAGAACATTTTTCTTTCTCTGGGACTTTGGCGAGAACTTGCCCTTAACTCAAAAAAGGTTATGTACATAATATGAAATTATGTTAAGATAGCTGTTCCTAAGTTCTAGATTGCATAGAGTTTCATCTTTCTCTAGGGGAAAATATCTATCTAAAAATTTATCTATCTTTATCAAAGGGGAAAATACGTAAGTAAATATGATATACAGAAGCCACATCTCCCTCTGTTTGTAAATATATAGATATAATAATTTATAAATTAAAATATATTTTATATAAGTATATATATTTATAAAATAAAATAAATATATAGTACAAAAATTGATGTAATTAAAACTAGAAAAAATTTAAGTTCTCTATTACCAAAAAAATCCTCTATATGAACTTTTTAGAGATTTTAAAGTATTGACATATCATTAAGCAAAAATCAAAGCAAACAGGAAAGGAAAGTCAAAATGGGTTTATTGTAAGATATAGTAAATCATTAACTTTAATTTTTTTAAATATAGCAAATCATTAACTTAATTTTTTAAAAGGTAGGAATATTTTGATAACCAAGGATATATTTACTAGTGTCATTAAGAAAAACAGTATTTCAGTATTAAATGTGCAGCTGCAGGTTCTACTCTACAAATATTGATAAATGCCAAAATGCCAATAACAGTATGCTTGGTCAGCTTCTATATAATGTCACGCCATATCCTGGATAAAGCTGAACAGTACATGAAAATCATCTTACAGAAAAATCTAGAAGGCAAGGGAATTGTTACAGAAAAGATGCCTCATTTGATTTTTTAAAATATGTATTTTAAAATAATGTTGATATGCTGCTGACATAATTCCCAAATATATCTTAATATATTTTCACATATGAAATAACAACTAACCTGGGAAATCATTTAAAAATCCAAGGAGTTCTACAAAATGCAATCAATACAATTTACCAGTGGTAAAATACCTTGTTTCTTTTTCAAGCATATCTGGAACTTTTTTCTTTTTCTTATTTTTTTCCACTTCACTGTTCAATATTTCTTCTTGGCTTTGATTATCAGATACTAAATGAGACATCTGTTCCTTAAGCTTCATTCTTATTTTCTTCCTAATTGCATTAGCTGCTTCTTCAGCTACTTGGAGTTCATATGCTTTTATTAGCTGTTCTTCCTCATCTAATTCAGTTGTGTCTCTCATTTCATTTGAGGCATTTTTTGTCTTTTTACTTTTTTGAAGAGATGTATCTGATGATGATTTATTTTTTGTTTTTCTTGGAGATTGATTAATCTTTCTTTCAAAACTACCTGGTTCCACTTCTTCTGTATTTTCTTCTTTATTAGACTGGTCTTGTAGCACTGATTTCTTCTTCTTCTTATTGGGCTTTACTTGCTGGTTTTGTTCTAAAGCAAAATCATCACTGTTTATTTTTTCAGCTATTGAACCTCTGTCCCTTGGTTTGTTTTTAGTGAATCGGGGGCTCCTCTCTGGATTACAAGTGCTGTTGATAATTGCCTCAGCACTTCTTGTTTCTTTGGTAAGATCATGATTACTCCGTAAGGTATCAAGCTAGAAATAGAATACATATAAATTTCTTTTAAAAATGTATTTGAACATAAATGGCAAGAAAATATTAAGTGGAGTATATAATGTGTAATATTATCTTTTCAGTTTTTTTCTTAAATGTAACTAAAATTAAATGGTACTCTTTCCATTTTAACAAGTTATTCAATTTAGTAGTATTCAATAAATCCAAAGATCCAGTTATCAAGGTAAGGATTAATTATCACTAACAAAAGTTTCCTTATTAACTAGAACAACTGGGAAAACTAGAAAGCAGTCTAATAGAGATTAGATGTAGAGGAATACATCACACCATATACCAAGATTAGCTCCAAATAAGCACAGGACTCAACTTACAAATGGTCACAACATTAACAAAAGAAAAGAGCAAGGAAGAAATTATCTTTCAGAACTATGAATATGGAAAGAGCTCATAATAGGAAATATCTATCTCTTGTTTGTCCATATTATCTCAGAAGATAAACTGGACAAGTTTGATTACATGAAATTTAAAAAATTTGCATTAACAATACCATTGCATCTAAAATTAGAGGAAAAAATTAACTGGAGAAAAAAATCACTTCAGCAAGTTTCTATGACAAAGGTCTTTATTCCCAAGTAAAAGGAATAGTTTCAAAATTTATAAGAATAATAGTCATTGTCCATTTATTTGTGATGAAATATAAAGAGTTTAGATTTACTGACTGATGTATTTTATGCAACAGAATGGTACAAACTGTGAAACATATCACTGCAGAATACAAAAAATTTAATATGAGATACACCAAAAGACATAATCAAGTAGCTAGAAGTATCCATTAGAATCTTTTCACCTCAATAAAAGACAATTTTCTATACAAAACATTGACCCACAAAACTTGGACAACTATATTTTAATGTGTTAGCATACCTAATGAACTTAATTTCCAAAACCTATGACATCAATATTTTCAAAATATAGATGTCATGTAAAGGGAAAAGAACAAGGTATATGTCATACCTCTCATTCTATCTGCTACTGGAGTTTCCCATAGATGTTTTCCTAAGTCAACAGAAGACAAGCTTAATCTTATTTGTAAAAGTAGATACATCTATTCCCCCCATTTTCGTATGAACCTAACAAAAATATTAGAATGAGATGACAGTGATGCTAATAATAGATATGAAATGTGGGATTTTTAGAGAACTAATTTACACCTATTAGGCATTAGTCTAGCACTAAATTTATTATCACTCATCAAAGAGAGCTGAGTTGGGTTTTCAAGTTCTAGGAGTTGAACCAAGCTATTTTATTGATTATACACATGGACAGCATCAATTATATGGTTCTTCTGAAAAATACATTAGATTTTTCATCTCATTTCTCTAGTGATATAAAAAATAGAATTTGGATTTAATAAGTTTAAACTCTTAACATACGCAAGAAAATGGAGGACAATGGTTCTGTAAGGAGATGTCATCCAGGATGATGTACGGCACAGATTTTGTGTATCCTCAGACCAGTACAGAAGCTGAGTCATCTCAGGTCACAGGTAAGCTTATATACTAAAACTCTTATTCAGCTATAAAAATCTTATCTTTTCTTTATCTCTGCAACTCAGAATATAAAAAAAGAAACAGAAAATCAAATTGTTCCAGATCTATTTTTAGCTAAGTCCCATATAAAATATGGAAACAAGATAATAATAATTTGAATAGCTAAGATTGATGTAATGTATTAACACTGGCAAAGTGCTTTATATATATTACTTGATCTTCACAACACTTTGATATAAATGATAATATTTTGAAAATTTTCCAGCTAAGGAAACTGATTAAGCAAAGTTAAATGACTTATCCAGGGTCACACAAATGCAAAGTGTCTAAAGTCAAATCTGAACCCACAAATGACTCTACACACATTTACAATGTATCTCAAACTCAGCATGTGTCAAGATTAGCTTAAAACATTTCTTCTGAAAGCTGCTTGTCCTCCCAAATTCACTATTTCTGTAAATAGTGCTACTATGCCCCAGTGTGGTATGTTTATAAATCTAAAGTTATTTTTAATCCCTCCTTCCCTCTCACCACTCCATAAACAATCAGTTCTCAGGACCTAGGAATTTCATCCCTCAGACACATTCATTCTTCTTTTATTCATTAGCAACTCTTAAAAAAAGCAGGGCCTTATTACATTCACTTAGATCACTATCTCCATTCCAGTAAATATTCGTATTGGATCTTTTTACGAAAAAGTATAACTCCTCTCTTCAAAAATGTTCAGCAATTTACTAATGCAAATTTACTAATTTCAAATTGCTATTGCTTTACTGAGTAATTCACCAACACTTTTTTTCTGACATCAAAGGTACTCCCTCAACTGGAATCATAATCAAATCAGTATACTGCCTAATCTATTTTCCTATTGGTTCATTCACCATCCCAGGGACTTTAGAAATCAAAATATGGATTCAACTCCTTGATAATAGGGAACATCTCTTTTTTGTATTTGTATCAGTACAGTTTAACACAGTGCTTTGCACATAGTAATTGCTTAATAAAAGCTCTTCATTCATTTATACATGTATATATATGTGTGTGTATGTATACATATATATATATATCTTTTTTATTTGTATCAGTACAGCTTAATACAGTGCTTTGCACATAGTAATTGCTTAATAAATGTTCTTCATTCATTTTATGCATATATATATATATATGTATATATATATATATATATATATGCTTGCATAGAGATACTGGGAACACACACACTCTTTTTCTTTCTGCATCCTTTCACTGTATAAATTCTTATCTACCCTTTAAAATTCAACTCAAAGTAGCTGTGCTACTTTTAACAACTCTCTGATTATCAATCCAGTTGATAATAGTCTTCCTCAGATCTAACAAAGCCTTTTATTCTTTTACTCGTATAGTGTACTCACCATATAATGGTGACACTACGGCTATTTTTGTTGAGATATCATTCTCCTACTAGACTTTAACTAGTTTGAGGGCAGGGATCATGTTTTATCTAAATGGTGTTTCTCACCCAATGCTCACTATAAGCTGGCCTTAAGTTTATTGTTATTATAAGAAATTTACTGTCTCTATAATTTTTGTTTATCTGTAAGCTGACAACTTTTCTTCACCTGAAATTCTTTCATAGAGTGTTGCTAAGAATATGTTACATGTCTTTACTTCAACCATATTCCTTCAAATCACCTTCCAGGGCAAATTCAAAAAATGCTATAATTTTTCTAATGCAGAGATTACAGTTTTAAATGTGGAATAATACAAAGACAACATGGAATAGGGAATAGAGAGCCAGAGAGTCAGAGAGAAACACAGAGAAAGAGAGCAAGAGAGAGCAAGAGAGTGAGTGATACAGAGACATACTCAAAAACAGAGAGACAGAGAGATAGAGACACACACAGAGAGACACAGAGAGAAAAAGAGAGAGATACATACAGAGAGAGACAGCAAGAGAGACATACAGAGAGCTAAAGAGTGCAAGAGAGCAAGTGAGAGAGACAGAAACAGAAACACATACAGATACACACATACAGAGATAGAGAGACAGATTCAAAGAGACACAGAGAGAAAGAGAGAGAGAAACACAGATACATACATACAGAGACAGAGACAGAGAGAGACAGAGAAAGACACAGAGAGAGAGAGAGAGAGAGAGAGACAACAAAGAGAGAGACAGAACAACAGAGAGACAAAAAGACACAGAGAGAGGCAGAGGGAGAGAGAATAATCCACCAATACTATGCTAAAAACCAAAAGTTTAAACAATGAAGTCTGGGAATATATTCCTAAAACTTTGATAATGGTAGCAAGAAAAATTCCCTTGGCTTTTCACAATTCATCCCAGGTACCACAGCAACTGTTGATGATTCAACCACATGTGGGACTTAGGATAACAATTCTTATTGCTTATTATTGCCTTATATTATAGATCTTTGGTCATGACACATTTGTTATCATAATAAAACTTTCAAAATTCCTTAAAGCTGCAAAGTAAAAATCATTTTAAAAAAGCAATTCTCATCATCAATAAAACATAAACTTACCAAAATGTTTTCTTCAGATTTAACAACTTTCTTCTTGGGTTTCTTTTTATCAGCTACTAAATTAGCATGACTCCTAAAGAATTCTTCAAAACGGACTTTGGTTTTTGCCTTTGCTTCACTTTCCACTAGGAAATATTATAAAAGTTATTGTCAGCTAACCAAATAAATATCTTCCAATAATAGATATCTGACTACATTATAATGCTAAATATGAAACTAAACATTTCAATGGCAAAATATTTTATTATATTTATATACATACATGGTGTGTGTGTGTGTGTGTGTGTGTGTGTGTGTGTGTATAGATAGAAATGACAAGAACTTAACAGAAGTAGAAGAAATTAAGAAGAGGTGGAAAGAATAAATAAAAAAACTATACAAGAAAGATATTAATATTTTTTATAATCATGATAGTATGATTACAGATCCAGAGCCAGACATCTTAGAAAATGAAGGCAAGTGGGCCATAAGAAGCATTGTTAACACTAAGTCTAGTGGATATCAGTGGCTATCAGTGGAGATGATAGAATTGCAGCTGAGCTATTTAAAACCCTAAAAGATGATACTGTTGAGCAAAGCTGGGAAACTCAACAATGGCCACTGAATTGGAAAAGGTCAGTTTATATACCAATCCAAAAAAAAAAAAAAAAAAAAAAGGCAAAACCAAAGAATGTTCAAATTACCAACTATGTAACAATTTTGGTAACAAAGTTGGTAACAAATTACCAACTAGGTAACACACCAGATAAGTCATGCTTGAGAGTCTGCAAGCTAAGCTTCAGCAATATATAAACCAACATGACCCAAAGAGCAAGTTGCTTTAGAAGAGACTGAGGTCCTAGAGAAAAAATTGCCAACATTTGCTAGATTATGGGGAAGAACAAGAGTTCCCAAAAAATATCTACTTTACTGAATACACTGAAGGCTTTGCTATATGGATCACAGCAAAATGTGGCCTATCCTTGAAGAGATGGGACTAGCAGATCATCTTACTTGTCCTCCCAAAGAATGTGTATACAGGCAAAAAAGTAACAGAAGTGAACACAAAACAATTGATTGGTTTAATATTGGCAAAGGAATACGACAAGGCTGTATATCATGTCACACTGCTTAAAATAGCACTGATCCTAGCTGTGTGACCCTGGGCAAGTCACTTAACTCCAAATGCCTCAGCAAAAAAAAAAAAAAAAAAAAAAAAAAAAAAAATAGCACTGATTAACAGGTTTCTATTACATTTATGCAGAAAAATACATACACACACACACACACACACACACACACTAGTGAGTGTATATTGTTGTCATTTAGTTATGTCTGACTTTTCATGACCTTATGAATCATAGCATCACACAGAAGAATAATGTAAAAAAATATATATATATTTATTGAAAAAATTAATGAATGTAAAAAATTAGATTGAAGGAAAAAACATTCTGTGGTAAATTATCAAGAAGTAAAACAAAATGATTTTATATCTAAGTACAAAAATATATGCATAATTATGCAAAACTTATTCAGCATGGTATTTAAGAAAACTAAAGTCAGAAAAAGTAACTGAAAATCATCAGAGAAATGTGTTAAAATTAACCTGCTTTTAAAAAATACTAAGGGGATTTTATCTCATAAAATAAGAAGATTCCAAAGGAATGAAAAATATTTTGAAGATTACTAGCACTCTTTAGAAAGGCAACTTATGAAAAAGAGCAGATTTGTAACCCCAAGGAGACTAACAGCAGTCTCCAGACAATATCCTAAAGGGGAATGTTACCTGTCCTCTTTTACATAACGCTCTCCTAGAAGAGACCATTAAAAGTCTCAAAAGAGAGTTAGAATTAAAATGGGGAAAGAAAAGAGAAGCTTTGCAAGAAAGTAACAACTTGCTGAAATATGAATTGGAAAAGGTAAAAAATTCCCAGGAAATGCAGGAAAACAGAATTTGTGAATTAGAAAGGCAACTTACAATGACATCAATAAATACTGACCTGCAAGTTTACATTCTCAATACTCTAAAGGCTTTAAGAAAATAGTCTATGTTATCAGTGACAAAAATAGAACATGTTTTAATAAAGAATTCCTTACAGGGGATTACATCTTCAATATAACTAAGAAAATGCTTGTGGTTTTGTGGAATAGTTATTGATTATAAAAAAAGCAGTTCACTTGATAGATCAAAACACAATCTTAAAGACTTTGCTCCTATGGGGAATATGCACCAGACTTATATTCAGATCATAAGAGGATTTCTTGAAAGATGGGGGAAAAAGAGGTAACTTCATTATACAATTCTTTAACAAATACTATCAAGGGACTTCCGGTTAAGATGGCGGAGAGGAGGCTCACAGCTGCATAAGCTCCACGCTTTCTCTCACTATCCACTTCATTACAAGCCTCTGAATCAATGCTTGACTGGAAAAAACCCACATATAGTTACCAAGAGAAGCCATCCTTGAGATCCGCCAAGAAAGGTCTGTCTTTACTGGAGGGCTGGGGCGGTTTTAGATCGGGCGCAGGCTGAGGGCAGCGGCAGTGAGAGCACGGGAGCAGACTGGAGAGGGGGTGTGGAGTGATCGCAGCCGTCTCTGCGGGGAGAGCTTCGCTACAGGTTTGGATACTTTGCTCTGGCAGCAAGTCAGCAGCCCAGCAGAGAAGCTAAAAACACCGGGGCTGAAGAATACAACCCCAAACAGCTGGAGTCTCTCAGGACCTGGCCGCCTCCCCCCTTCCCCCCCCACAGTGACTCAGCACGCTTTGGGATCTCAGAGCGCACGCCCAACACAGTCCTGCTAGTGCCTCACTGCTGCCCCCTGCAGTCTGTAGAGGAAGCTCGATAACACACCCAGCCCCCCTCCCCCCCCCCCCCAAAGAAAGACTCCAGTTTTTTCTGTTTTTCTTTGGTAGTTTGTCTCTGAGTAATAGACAGAATGAGCAAGAAGCTGAAGAGGACTTTAACCCTTGACAGCTTCTATACAGATAGAGAGCAGACTCTAAATCCTGAGGAGACAGACTAAAAACAGGCAGTCCCCAGGTGAATCCCCAAAGGAGGAGATCATCTGTTCCTCAGCACAGATGAACCTCATAGAAGTGATTAAAAAGGCTCTCACAAGGGAGCTAGAAGAAAAATGGGAAAAGGAGAGGGAGGCTTGGCAAAAGAGCCTGGAGAAGTCAGTTAAAGAGAGAGTGGATAAAGAAGTAAAATCCTTGAAAAATAGGATTAGTGAACTGGAAATAGAAAACAGCTCTCTAAAAAACAAAATTGGTGAAATGGAAAAAAATTCCACAGAACAAAAGAACTCAATTGGACAATTAGAAAAAGATTTTAAAAAAGTGAGTGAAGAGAATACTTCACTGAAAATCAGAATTGAACAAGTGGAATTGAATGACTCGAGGAGACAAGAAGAATCAGTCAAGCAAATCCAAAAAAATCAAACAATGGAGAAAAATGTGAAATACCTTCTGGGGAAGACAACAGACCTGGAAAACAGATCCAGGAGAGACAATTTGAGAATCATTGGACTCCCAGAAAAACATGATGAAAAAAAGAGCCTGGACACTATTTTCCAGGAAATTATCAAAGAGAACTGCCCAGAAGTCATAGGAACAGAGGAAAAAATAAACATTGAAAGGATTCATCGATCACCCACTGAAAGGGATCCTAAAATCAAAACACCAAGGAATATAGTAGCCAAATGCCAGAACCCTCAGGCGAAGGAAAAAATATTGCAAGCGGCTAGAAAAACCCAATTCAAGTATCAAGGAGCCACAATAAGGATCACCCAGGATCTGGCAGCATCCACATTAAAAGATCAAAGGGCCTGGAATATGATATTCCGAAAGGCTAAGGAACTTGGTATGCAACCAAAAATAACTTACCCAGCGAGAATGAGCATCTTTTTCCAGGGAAGAAGATGGACATTCAACGAAGTAAGCAAATTTCATCTATTTCTGATGAAAAAGCCAGAACTTAACAAAAAGTTTGATCTACAAATATAGAACTCAAGAGAAATCTAAAAAGGTAAAGATTAATCTTGGGAACTATAATTTGACTATATAGATGTATAAAGAATATATACCTTGTTCTAGAAATTGATGTGGAAAGGACATTGTACCAGAAAAAGGGCAAAGTGGGGGTAGTACATCTCATGAAGAGGCATAGGAAACCTATTATATCTGAGAGAAAGAATGGAGGGGGATGAATATAGTGAGTATCTTACTGCCTTCAGAATTGGCTTTAAGTGAAAAATCTTAAGACATATTCAATCTATGGTGAAACTTCTCCCATCTCATTGAAAAGTGAGAAGGGAAAAGTGAAAAGGGAAGGAATAAGCTAAGCGGAAGGGAATACGGGAACTGGGAGGGAAAGGGGTAAGATAGGGGGAGGAACTCTAAGGCGGGGGGAGGGATACTAAAAAGGGAGGGCTGTGAGAAGCAAGTGGTGCTCACAAGCTTAATACTGGAAAGGGGGGGAAAGGGGAAAGAAGGGAGAAAAGCATAAACCAGGGTTAACAAGATGGCAAGTAATACAGAATTGGTCATTCTAACCATAAACGTGAATGGGGTAAACTCCCCCATAAAGAGGAAGCGGTTAGCAGAATGGATTAAAAGCCAGAATCCTACAATATGTTGTTTACAGGAAACACACCTGAAGCGGGGAGATACATTCAGGTTAAAGGTAAAAGGTTGGAGCAAAATCTACTATGCTTCAGGTGAATTCAAAAAAGCAGGGGTAGCCATCCTGATCTCAGATCAAGCTAAAGCAAAAAATGATCTAATTAAAAGAGATAAGGAAGGACACTATATCTTGCTAAAGGGTAGCATGGATAATGAAGCACTATCTATATTAAACATATATGCACCAAGTGGGGTAGCATCTAAATTCTTAAAAGAGAAACTAAGAGAGCTGCAAGAAGAAATAGACAGTAAAACTATAATAGTGGGAGATCTTAACCTTGCACTCTCAGAATTAGATAAATCAAACCACGAAATAAATAAGAAAGAAGTCAAAGAGGTAAATAGAATACTAGAAAAGTTAGATATGATAGATCTCTGGAGAAAATGTAATGGAGACAGAAAGGAATACACTTTCTTTTCAGTAGTTCATGGAACCTATACAAAAATTGACCACATATTAGGACATAAAAACCTCAAACTCAAATGTAGTAAGGCAGAAATAGTAAATGCATCCTTTTCAGACCACGATGCAATGAAAATTACATTCAACAAAAAACCAGGGGGAAGTAGACCAAAAAATAATTGGAAACTAAATAATCTCATACTAAAGAATGATTGGGTGAAACAGCAAATCATAGACATAATTAATAACTTCACCCAAGAAAACGATAATAATGAGACATCATACCAAAATGTATGGGACGCAGCCAAAGCGGTAATAAGGGGAAATTTCATATCTCTAGAGGCCTATTTGTATAAAATAGAGAAAGAGAAGGTCAATGAATTGGGTTTGCAATTAAAAATGCTAGAAAAGGAACAAATTAAAAACCCCCAGTCAAACACTAAACTTGAAATTCTAAAAATAAAAGGTGAGATCAATAAAATTGAAAGTAAAAAAACTATTGAATTGATTAATAAAACTAAGAGTTGGTTCTATGAAAAAACCAACAAAATAGACAAACCCTTAGTAAATCTGATTAAAAAAAGGAAAGAGGAAAATCAAATTGTTAGTCTTAAAAATGATAAGGGAGAACTCACCACTAACGAAGAGGAAATTAGAGCAATAATTAGGAGTTACTTTGCCCAACTTTATGCCAATAAATTCGACAACTTAAATGAAATAGAAAAATACCTCCAAAAATACAGCTTGCCCAAACTAACAGAGGAAGAAGTAAATATCCTAAACAGTCCCATCTCAGAAAAAGAAATAGAACAAACTATCAATCAACTCCCTAAGAAAAAATCCCCAGGACCAGATGGATTTACATGTGAATTCTACCAAACATTTAAAGAACAATTAACTCCAATGTTATATAAACTATTTGAAAAAATAGGGATTGAAGGAGTCCTACCAAACTCCTTTTATGACACAGACATGGTACTGATACCTAAACCAGGTAGGCTGAAAACAGAGAAAGAAAATTATAGACCAATCTCCCTAATGAATATTGATGCTAAAATCTTAAATAAAATATTAGCAAAAAGATTACAGAAAATCGTCACCAGGATAATACACTATGACCAAGTAGGATTTATACCAGGAATGCAGGGCTGGTTCAATATTAGGAAAACTATTAGCATAATTGACTATATCAATAACCAAACAAACAAAAACCATATGATCATCTCAATAGATGCAGAAAAAGCATTTGATAAAATCCAACATCCATTCCTAATAAAAACACTTGAGAGCATAGGAATAAATGGACTTTTCCTTAAAATAGTCAGGAGCATATATTTAAAACCATCAGTAAGCATCATATGCAATGGGGAAAAACTGGAACCTTTCCCAGTAAGATCTGGAGTGAAGCAAGGTTGCCCACTATCACCATTATTATTTAATATCGTATTAGAAACACTAGCCTCGGCAATAAGAGTCGAGAAAGATATTAAAGGAATTAGAGTAGGCAATGAGGAAACCAAACTATCACTCTTTGCAGATGATATGATGGTATACCTAGAGAACCCCAGAGATTCTACCAAAAAGCTATTGGAAATAATTCATAATTTTAGCAAAGTAGCTGGCTACAAAATAAATCCCCATAAATCCTCAGCATTTTTATACATCACCAACAAAACCCAACAGCAAGAGATACAAAGAGAAATTCCATTCAGAATAACTGTTGATACCATAAAATATTTGGGAATCTATCTACCAAAGGAAAGTCAGGAATTATATGAGCAAAATTATAAAAAAGTCTCCACACAAATAAAGTCAGACTTAAATAATTGGCAAAATATTAAGTGCTCTTGGATCGGCCGAGCGAACATAATAAAGATGACAATACTCCCTAAACTAATGTATTTATTTAGTGCTATACCAATCAGACTTCCAAGAAAATATTTTATTGATCTAGAAAAAATAACAACAAAATTCATATGGAACAATAAAAAGTCGAGAATCTCAAGGGAATTAATGAAAAAAAAAATCAAATGAAGGTGGCCTAGCTGTACCTGATCTAAAATTATATTATAAAGCAGCAGTCACCGAAACTATTTGGTATTGGCTAAGAAATAGATTAGTGGATCAGTGGAATAGGCTAGGCTCACAAGACAGAATAGTCAATTATAGCAATCTAGTGTTTGACAAACCCAAAGCCCCTAACTTCTGGGAAAAGAATTCATTATTTGATAAAAACTGCTGGGATAATTGGAAATTAGTATGGCAGAAATTAGGCATGGACCCACACTTAACACCATATACCAAGATAAGATCAAAATGGCTCTATGACCTAGGCATAAAGAACGAGATTATAAATAAATTAGAGGAACATAGAATAGTTTATCTCTCAGACTTATGGAGGAGAAAGAAATTTGTGACCAAAGATGAACTAGAGACCATTACTGATCACAAAATAGAAAATTTCGATTACATCAAATTAAAAAGCCTTTGTACAAATAAAACTAATGCAAACAAGATTAGAAGGGAAGCAACAAACTGGGAAAACATCTTCACAGTTAAAGGTTCTGATAAAGGCCTCATTTCCAAAATATATAGAGAACTGACTCAAATTTATAAGAAATCAAGCCATTCTCCAATTGATAAATGGTCAAAGGATATGAACAGACAATTTTCAGAGGATGAAATTGAAACTATTACCACTCATATGAAAGAGTGTTCCAAATCATTATTGATCAGAGAAATGCAAATTAAGACAACTCTGAGATACCACTACACACCTGTCAGATTGGCTAAGATGACAGGAAAAAATAATGATGAATGTTGGAGGGGATGCGGGAAAACTGGGACACTAATGCATTGTTGGTGGAGTTGTGAACGAATCCAACCATTCTGGAGAGCAATCTGGAATTATGCCCCAAAAATTATCAAATTGTGCATACCCTTTGATCCAGCAGTGTTTCTATTGGGCTTATATCCCAAAGAAATACTAAAGAAGGGAAAGGGACCTGTATGTACCAAAATGTTTGTGGCAGCCCTGTTTGTAGTGGCTAGAAACTGGAAATTGAATGGATGCCCATCAATTGGAGAATGGCTGGGTAAATTGTGGTATATGAATGTTATGGAATATTATTGTTCTGTAAGAAATGACCAGCAGGATGAATACAGAGAGGACTGGCGAGACTTACATGAACTGATGCTAAGTGAAATGAGCAGAACCAGGAGATCATTATACACTTCGACAACAATATTGTATGAGGATGTATTCTGATGGAAGTGGATTTCTTTGACAAAGAGACCTAACTCCGTTTCAATTGATAAATGATGGACAGAAGCAGCTACATCCAAAGAAAGAACACTGGGAAATAAATGTGAAGTATTTGCATTTTTGTTTTTCTTCCCGGGTTATTTATACCTTCTGAATCCAATTCTCCCTATGCAACAAGAGAACTGTTCGGTTCTGCAAACATATATTGTATCTAGGATATACTGCAACATATCCAACATATAAAGGACTGCTTGCCATCTAGGGGAGGGGGTGGAGGGAGGGAGGGGAAAAAAAAAATCGGAACAGAAACGAGTGTCAATATAAAGTAATTATTAAATAAAAAATTAAAATAAAATAAAATAAAATGCTAAAAAACAAAAAAAACAAAAAAAACAAATACTATCAAGCAAGATATTAAATAGCATGACATGTGCTTGCCAAAAGAATTCACATAGAAATATGTGTACTTCCATATTTCCTGTGAATGACATTGTGGTACTAACTAAAGGGTAAAATATTACTGGGTCTCTTCAATGAGTCCATGGTCACTCAAAGGAAATGTATGTTGAAATCCACATAGGAAAAAAAAAGTGGAAAATGATTAATGCCCAGTTCATAGCTTGAACAAGCTCAACATTGGAAAAAGAGCTTAGTCCAGAATTAATTAAAATAAAGTCAGTGAGACAGATCACATAAGGAAAACTGCACAATTTTTTTCACTTTCCTAAGTTGTTCCCTGACATTAAAACTCATCTTTTAAACTAGGTTTTTCTTGATAATGCTATATGGCTGAGTGATGAAGCAATGTAATTAACGAATCAAAACTACAGCTGGCCTGAAAAGCAACAAAAAGACAATTGCAATAAGTAGAAGCAGTCTGAAGCATATTACTAACTAATACTTATGTGTGAAAAGTGGTGTATAACAGGTCAACTATTGATATATATGGCCAGAAAAGGTAGAAGGCCAGTGACATAGAGACATTTCCCAATGGTTACATTGGTATCCATGAAATATTATAAAAAATTAAAGGCAAGCCAAGATCCTCTAATGAGGATTTATGGGAGGACATGAATCATACAGTATGAAAAGAGAAGGGTAAGATGGAGGAGACACTGATGATATCACCAATTTTTGAATTAGAGAAATGTCATTAGCACCTCATAAATATTTCTTACATATCAGGAGTTGCTAGTGTTTGTTGTAGAATTCAATCACTTTGAAATGAGTCAAACAAAACAAAAGGTAAAATTAACCCAAAAGAGTCCAATCATTTATTTGTATGTGCTTAGTGCCCATAACATAAAATAATCAAATTTATCTAGACTATATTTTGAAAGTTTTTAAATAATATAAGTAACATATTGGGAAAGGCAACTTTTCCCTTCTTAAATTTTATTCTAATTAAAAAATAAGAAGACTTGTGTAAATCAAAATATTTTAATGAAGGTAGACTATTCTATTCTATTTACCATATTCAACTAATCTTCCCCAAAAGAAACATGAATTTTAAAAACTGAGCAAAAATTAATTTTAAGCAAACATTCTAAAAAAGTTTTACCTGTTGGCATATTTGGTCTTTCTGGAAAAAGTCAAATGCCAGTATAGAATATTCAATTAATCAGCAGTCTCTGTAAAAGTAAACAAGAACAAGATTCATACATAAAAGTTAAAGTGTACATACAAAATCATAAATTTATGAATATCCTCCTGGAATTAAATCAAAAGCAGTTTATAGCTCCAGAATACAATAAAGGTTACTAACCTAACCGCTGAAATAGATGACTATTATTAAATATTAAAATTAACTAAGCAAAGTGGTTTAGATTGGAATAAAAATATTTATGTATAAAAACCCACACATCTTAAAAAGCAATAATAAGTGGTTTCCTGAATGTAAATTATATGCTTTCAAAAGATACCTGCCATTTAGTAGTTATGAATTCAATGAAGAAACCATTATCAGCTCAAAATTAATTTTCCCACATTTCTATTATGAAAATGGTAACATATTAATTCCTAATTTCTCACATAATATTTTCACAAATGATGTATTTGAATACCACTGTATCTTCTACAAAAATGAAAGTAGAATAACACAACTATTTAAAACTAAAAGCAAGCAAAAAATAGGAGGGTCAGAAAGTAGTTTGATAATATGTATTTTTAAATACAATATTATCATAGATAATCAAGATTTGTCACTTATCTTATTATCTCAAGTAATTAGAATAA
This sequence comes from Antechinus flavipes, assembly GCF_016432865.1. Lineage (NCBI taxonomy): Eukaryota > Metazoa > Chordata > Mammalia > Dasyuromorphia > Dasyuridae > Antechinus > Antechinus flavipes. The sequence continues at coordinate 320,276,813 of NC_067401.1, forward strand.
AGTCAAGAAGGAAGTAATAATGACCTTTCTAACATAAATCAATTAAATGTAACAAAATTTTATTCCACCACAAAGGTGCTGTGTTTGATGCTGGACATAAAAATTTAACAGTCTCCATCTTCAAGAGCTTTGAGCACACCATAGGTACTTAATAAATGATGAGAGACTGGTTGACTTCCTACTGGATAGCAAAATAAGCCATATGGTATAGTGAATAAAGCACTGGACTTGCCTTTGACTTTTGACACCGTCATTGGCTAACTGGGTGACCCTGAGCATGGACCTCTCTGCCACTGAGTTTCCTCATCTACACAAAGATGATTACCTTTATAGAACAACTCTCTTAAAAAGGCTGTTGTAAAATCAAATGAGATACTGATGTGGAGATTAACAAATGTTAAAATGTTAATTACTACACAAAAATAAGTATAACAGCAGAATAAGAGGCTGGACCTGTCTCCGATGGGGCGGGGAACTCTCAGGTGAGGAAACTCCCTCTACCAAGGCATGGGTGTAATTTCTCTATATTTTATGGTCTTCTCTGTAATTTATGGTCTTAAGAGAATGGTTCAGAACATTGACAGGTCAAGTGCCTCGTCCAAGGTCAAAGCCAGAAGGTATTCTAGGCAGAATTCAACTCAGGTCCTTCTGGTGCCAAGGCCAAGTCTCTATTCACTACTGCACAGAGTACATTCTAGGCTTAGCGATCAGTTTGTAGAAAAGCAAGGAGGTGGAAAATGAAGAACAGGGCTTGGAGTCTAGTGTGGCTGGAAGTGTAGTAGTTTGGAATAGGGGAGTCAGACAGAATTTGTCATTAAATGCCTGGCTGAAGAATCTCAATGTTATTATGGGGTCAGCAAAGGCACTATTGTAGGTTTTTGAGTTGAGAAAGATTTTTGAGTGGGTAAATCTGTGCCTCCTTGAGATTATTTTGGCAGCTGAAGTAGAAATTAAGGAAAAGAGAAGACCGGAATACAGCAGGATTCTGCAAAAAATGCGACCAAATTCGTTCACTAAAAGTCATGTATCAAGAGTGTTATATGTCTGTACTATTAAATCTATTTATTCTTATTTTTAACATACTTTTTAAAAGTAAGCTTAAAGTCCACAGAAAACTGGACAGCAGAGAAGCCCTTCAGAAAAACATAATGACAGCACTGAGTAGCAAATGGGAATACATGAAAATATTAAAAATAAGACACAAGAACTCAAAAAAGCAGAGTAGTAATGAATTAATGTACACAGAGTATATTAACAAATAGAATGAGTACTTTAAAAAAAAGAACTAAGAGTGGCAAGAAGTAGCCCTTCTTCCAACCAAGGCAAACCCTTTCTCCATGTACATAGGAACCCAAAAATAAATCGTCCCCTCTTTTATATCCACTCTTTTTTTTTTCCTCAATAGTATTTTATTTTTTCAAATACATGTAAAGACAGTTTTCAACATTCATTTTTGTAGGACTGTGTTCCAAATTTTTCTCCTTCTCTCCTTTCCTTACTCCCCCCCTCACCAAGACAGCAGTGTAATATAAACATATTTCCATAGATGTAACGTTGTGCAAAAAAAATCAGAACAAAGGCCGGAGGGAGGAGGAGGGAGGGAGATTACGAGAAATATAAACAAACAAAAAAGGTGAAAACACTAAGCCTCCATACTTCTCTCTGGATTCAGATGGCATTTTTCTTACCAAGTCTATTGTAACTGCCTCGAATCAACTATTGTTGAGAAGAGCTAAGTGCATCATAGTTGATCATCACATAACCTTGTTATTGTGAACAATGTTTCTTGTTTCTGCTCATTTCACTCAGCATCAATTCATGTAAGCCTTTCTAGACTTTTCTGAAATTAGTCTGCTTCATTTCTTCATTGCTTCATTTCTTATATAACAATAACATTCCGTTACATTCATATACCATAACTTATTCAACCATTCCCCAACTGAGGGGCATTCATTCAGTTTCCAATTTCTTGCCACTAGAAAGGTCCTTTTCCCTCTTTTATGACCTCTTTGGTATAGAAGTGAAGCAGATATAAACCCAACCCAACGTGCTGAATAAAAGAATATGTAGAATTTTATAGCCCTTTGGGCATAATTCTAAATTGGTTTCCCGAATGGTTGGACCATTTCACAACTCCACCAGCAATGAATTAGTGTCCCAGTTTTCTCACATCCAATGCAACTTTTATTATTAATTTTTCCTGTCATCCTAGTCAATCTGAGAAATGTGAAGTGGTACCTCAGATTTGTATTAATTGGTATTTCTCTGATCAATAAGTGATCTAGAGCAATTTTTTTTTCACATGACTAGAAATGGTCATTTTCTTCATTTGAAAATTGTCTGGTGGCAGCTAGGTGGTACAATGGATAGAGCACTAGTCAGGAGGACCTCAGTTCAAATTTGATCTCAGACACTTAAAACTTCCTATATGACCCTGGGCAAGTTGCTTAACTCCAATTGCCTTGGGGGGAAAAAAAAAGAAAGAAAGAAAATTGTTCATATGCTTTGATCACTTATCAATTGGGAAATGACTTGTATTATTATAAATTTGAATCAATTCTCCATATATTTTAGAAATGAAGCCTAAATCAGAAATACTGGCCATAAAATTTTTTTCACAGCTTTGTTTCTCTTCTAATCTTGGCTACATTGGTTTTGTTTGTGCAAAAAACTTTACATTTAATGCCATCAAAATTATACATTTTGCATTTCATAATGTTCACTAGTTATTTCTCCTTTTTCCACAAATCAGTTAACTATCCTTTGTTCTACTAATCTGCTTATAGTACCACCCTTTACGTCTAAATCATGAACCTATTTGGCTCTATCTTGGTATAGGGCATTGATATTGATCAATATTTTCCAATTTTCCAGCAATTTTTGTCAAATAGTGAGTTCTTCTTTCAGAAGCTGGAATTTTTGGGTTTATCAAATACTAGATCACTAAAGTCACTGATACTGTGTCTTGTGCATTATTCCACTGATCCACTCCCCTATTTCTTAGCCAGTATCAAATGGTTTTGATGACCACTGCTTTATAAGATAATTTTAAGTCTGATACATATACTCACTCTGTCACTGATTTTCAATTCCTCCCTATTTATGGCCTGCTCACCTATAAATAAGCCCAAGTCTCTCCCAAATAAACTCAAATACCCAAGTTTTTGAAGTAAAAACTCAACATTTGGCAAAAATTGCTAGGAAAACTGAAAAGCTGCTAGGAAAAAAAATGAGGCAAAGAACAATATCAAGATAAGATCAAAATAGATAAAAGGGTTAGACATAAAGAGTAATATCAAGTAAATTATTATCCTTGAGACCAAGGCCTGTCTGAGCCAGAGACAGACTCAGAAGGGCCAAGTCTAGACTCAGAGGGGGCTCAGAAACGGACTAGAAGATAAAGAGCTTCATGGTGGCTGTCCTGTCTCCTTCACTTCTCCACTAAAATGAAGTCCCATCTGAAGGCCCTCCAGAAAGCTACCCTGGGCCCCAGGCAATGAGACAAGATTGTGAAAGGAGACAATAAAGATTTCCGGACTTTATCTCTGGCTATTCTCGTGGTGATTACTCTACTGAAACGAAGGCTGCTCCAAGACCTCCGCTTGGAGGGAAAACCACAACACTACTTGACCCCATTTGAAAAGATGAGGAACTGAAGTAAATAGTGGTTAAGTGACTTGTCCAGGGTTACACACAACTAGTTAAGTGTCTAAAGTCAAATTTGAAGTCAGATCTTACTGATTCCAAGCCTAGTATTCAATTTAACGAACTACCTAGCTGCCCCAAAGCAGCTATACTGATACCAGCAACACTACCAAAGAGATCAAAGAGGAAGAGATCTCTTTCACGTGTGCACGTGTGCGCGCTCACACACACAAATTATAACAGCTCTTTTTGTAGTAGCAAAGAATTGGAAAATGAGGGGATGCCCATCAACTAGAGAACAGCTGGGAATATTGTGGTATATAATTGTGATGAGATATCATGGTGCTGTAAGAAATGATGGGAGTAAAATGGTTTCAGAAAAATCTGGGATAACATAGGAATTCATGCAAAGTGAAATGATTAGAACCAGAATATTGTATACGGTAACAGGAGGATAAATTGAAAAAGATTTAGCTGCTCTGATTAGGATCAGGATCCAAGACTATTTCAAAGGCCCCTTGATAAAAAAAATGCTTCCAACCACTGAGAGAACAGATGATTTCTGAATGCAAATCGAAGCATGTTTAACCTTTTTTTGTTTTTTTTTCCTCCAAAAGTATAGAACCTGTGTAACAAAATGTGCACACACAAAGGAAAAGTAAGAAAGTCATATAGCAAAATATTCAAAAAGGGGGAAAATAAGTCCTGTGACAAAAAGGAGGGAGAAAACCAAAACTTGTGTTAACAACATTCCTCCAAAATGCCAATAATGTTTCAAATGATGACAATGTTTGGAAAGGGCATTCCTTCACTAGCATGGGTTGGATAAATAGGGTAGCCTCTGGGATCCTTTCAGAATCAAAGGATCTATGCCATTCTATTTGCCAGAGGATTTACGCTAAGCAACAGTGGCTGCTCAAAGTAGATCCGGTCGCTTAGCGCCCACATGGCCATTGACATTAGCAGAGCAGCAGAAGCCACCACAGGCCCTAGACAGGTCAGCGCAAAGGCACACCCATCCCTGGGGCTCGCAGTGCCGGGAGATGTGGGCCTGGGAGGGGGAAATGACAACAGCAGGGACGTGCCGCCAGCGCGCGACTGAAACAAACACGCAAGTACGCACGCATTCACGCACGAGCGGCCCCGAGAAACAGAAGCTAACCAGCGTCGCCCGCTGGCCGGAAAAGTTGGCGACTGAAAGCCCAGAGGGCACCCGACTCACCAGGAGGTGATGCGCAGCCCAGGGGAAGCGGTAGGCTTCCGTCCTTTTTCCTAAATCGACGCTGGCTGAACGACCTAAGTACCTGATGGGAGAAGCACTAGAGCTTAGAGCTGGCCGGCGGGAAGGAGAAAGCTGCCCAGCCCCCTCCTGTAACCGATGACTTAGGGGTGGGAAGGGGGTGGGGATCCAAGGGATTGGGATAGGGATGGGGAGGGGAGGAGGACCAGAGGAAATATTGGAGCTTAGTCGGGACTTAATGCGAAGCGAGTGGTTTACGTCAGTTACGGCGACGCCTCCGTTGTTATTAGCAACCGAGGTACCTCCCCCACCCACCTCCGCTCTAGTTTTTTTTAGAGCTCCAGCCAATAGCAACGGCGCCGGCTGGGGCGCCTCAAGAGAATCGGGATTGGCCCACCGGTCTGCATGCACCCGCCACTTAAACCTAAGAAAGCTAAGACCGCATCGAGGGGCGGAACCTGCAAGCAAAAGTCGTCGGAAGTCAACCCGTGATATTTGGACTGCCCAAATTCAGCTCTCAAGTTAACCTTTTGTATGTTTTTGACCTACGTAGGGCGAGCTGGTGAAACTTGTCTCAGAATCCTCTTTTTGAATGCTTAAAATAACAGGATACAAACACATTGACTGTAATAGTCATTTTTAAGTGCATGGACAAGTCAAGAATTCCTGCTTTAATAATAGAAAAGTCTTCCTTATTTCATGCTTAAATCTAACTTTAATGTTATTGCTTATTGATTTATAAAGATCATATCAAATATTTTTTAAGGACTTAATATATGTAAAATGCTTTCAAGAAGCTTTCTTTCATTAAAAGTAAAATAAAATGTACCTGTAAATTAGTACAAAATCTATGCAAGGGGAATGAGAAGTAATTTTTTGGTGGAAGAGTAATAAATAGCTGGACAGGAGGGAAAATCTAAAAAGTCCTCTCGTATTAGGTGGTACTTGAACAGAGCTGTAGAAAATTAAGGATTCTAAGAGATCTAGGTGAAGTTGATGGATATTTATGTAATAAAACAGTTCAAAATCAGAAGAGGAATTATTGAATATGTGAGACAACCATTGAACCAATATACTCTTTATCAATGACATCATCAGCGCCTGTGGATTTCACTTTGATCTTTATGCAGATGAAATATTATATATATATATATATATATATATATATATATATATATATATATATATATATATATATATATATATATGTAGCCCCTATCTCTCCCTTGTGTTTCTGTCCTGTATCATTAAATTGTATGTTGAATATTTCAAAGTGGACATCCTGGAAGTCTCCATAGGTTTAAAACAATTCATTTTACCCTCTAATGTATTACAAAGAAAGGCAAAAGGATTTAAGGATGATATCTAAATTGAGAGCCTAGATGAACAGAAGGACTGGTGGTGTTCTTGATGGTAACAGGAAAGTTCAGGAATGGGAAAAAGTGTGGAGGAGAGAAGATAACAACTCCTGGGGGAACATACAAGAGTAAATAGACATGAAGGATGAAGATCTAGCCAAAAAAAAAAAAAAAATGAGAAGAGGGAGATAAAAAGAGAAGATAAAAAACTAAAAAGACAAAACTTCCAAAGAGAAGTATAAAACAAAAGATTAAGAACTCTTTTCTTAAATCTTCTAAACTTCACAATTACTATTGAAGGAACCATAATTCTTCCACCTTCTTTCCACTCACACAATTATCGTCTTGTTCCAAGCTCCCATTGATTCTCTCCTAAATGATGCCAACTTCCTAAGTGATGTCATAATTTTCCTTAAGGATTAATCATATGATTTATGTACTCAACCACTTGCAATGGCTTCCTATTGCTTCTAAGATAACCTGTTTAGCTTTTCTTTATACAACTTGGCCACAACCTCTTTCCAGCCTTATTAGACAATACTTTCGATCCTTATTGAAGCTTACTTTCCATGCTAAACACAACCAAACTGGTTTTCTCTGTTCCCCACTCCATCTCTCATCTTCCTTGAATGCATTCTATCTTGCTTATTCAGTCATGCTCCATTCTTCATGACCTCAAGGGCCAGGGTAGGCTAATGCTATCCAAGGGTTTGTTTTTTTGTTTGTTTTTTGGCAAAGATCCTGCAGTGGTCTGCCATTTCCTTCTCCAATGATTCCATCCTAACCAATACCCATTTAAGATGCAGCACTATTTCTTTACAAATTTCTGATTTCAACTGATAGTACCTTTCCTCTCAAACTACCTTGTTTTTCACCCCTTTGTGTTATATTTTTTGTATTGTATTACCTTTATACTGTATACATATTTTATATGTACTTTTTGTCAAATTAGAATGTAAGATGATTCTAAGTAGGAAATGCATTATCTTTTGTACTTATATTCAGCTAGCACCCTACCTAGAATATACTAGACCTTTAATAAATACTTTGCCTGATCAGTTTAAAGAAAATACTGAAGTGGGAATATGGAGAAGCATAATGCAAATTCAAAAGAGAACCAGACTGGTCAATAGTAAAAGGAAAATTAGGGAAAGGAAAAAAAAAAATTAGCGTAGCACAAGGAAACTTCCAGAATGTACACCAGGGTTGACCTGGGGAATTTAGAGAATTTGTGTAAGCTGGAGACTTTTTCCAAGCTCAGGAATGCAGTCCATTGAAGCATGCCACCAAGGTGACCAGGGTAGAGGTAGAGTGCAGTTGTATACATTAGGGCAGAGTTTAGACCAAGGGGAGAGTTAGAAACACTTGGATGGTAGGTCTGATCTCAGACCTGGGTCAGGAGAATGCACATCTCAGAGCTGGGAGACAATAATCAGACCTAATCATAGATCCAACAGCCTAGGAAAAACTCTGAAAGGCAGCAATTTGTTAGCCTTTATATATATATAATATAAATTTATATATAAATCAACACATGCTATGTTGAAGAGATACAGCTCATTATTTGGAAGAAGGATTAGAAAGACCCTAAGTAATACTGATCAGTATCAAACAAGGTACCATTATTTCTTACAGTTTCCTTGGCACAATTCAAAAATTAGGAGTGAATTTAGAGTAAGGCAGGAAAAATTAATAACAAATACTATGAATGTGCCAAATTTTATACATAACTTCTTTCTAGATTTATCTCCTTTCAGAGACATTTCCCTATAGAATCTTTTCCATATATCTCCTCTCTCAAAGTTGGAAACCACTACAAGTATATCTCCTCAATCAAGTGTTTAAAAATACTGTCCCGCTTTCAAGCTCAAAGTAATTCTCCACTAATGAGGAGAGTCTTATGCCTAACTTTATCCCAACAAAACTTGACAATTAAAATGCAATAGACTCATATCTACAATATATCTAGATTTATAGAAGAAATGAGGACATAGATAATCCAATATCATAAAAATTTGAATAAGCCATAAATGAACTTCTTAAAGAAAAAAAGACCAAATTTGCAAATAAGTCATAGAAAAAATGCTCCAAATCACTAATAATCAGAGAAGTACCCATTAAGCTGATTTTCGAGCTCATATTCATGAGATTGGCAAAAATGAAAAGAAAGAAGCAAAATGATATTGGAGAGGCTCTGGGAAGACAGGCACTCTGATGCATAGTTGGTAGAATACAAGTTGGCCCAGCATTTCGAAAAGTCATTGGAATTATATTCCCAAAGTCACTGAACTCTGTATACTATTTGACTTATTGTTTGATACCATTTTTAGATCCCCAAGTGATATCCCTAAAGAGATCAAAAAGGGGAAAGACTCTCATACAGAACAATATTTGTAGTACTTTTAGTTTTTCCAATATTCTGCAAATCAAAAGGCCAGTTGTTTGGAGATTGTCAATAAATTATGTTATATGGATATAATGAGATATTATTGCATCAAAAGAAACATAAAAGGGAAGCTATTGTGTGAATGAATGCAGAGTGAAGTGAGCACAACCAAATTAAGTTATATGATAACAATGTAAAGAAAAAAATTTTCAAAAGTCTTTATGATCATAATCAATGCAATGACCTTATACAATTTTAGAGTACCAAAGTAAACACACTTCCTGAAAGAGGTAAAGAGGTGTAACCAGGGATTCCTAGAGTGTAACTGATGCAATTTTCCATGTGTAAGAGCCTGTTTCTAGGAAAGTGATAATGTTGTATAACAGAAGTACTTTGTTTTTTTTATTATAACTTTTTATTTACAAGATATATGCATGGGTAATTTTTCAGCATTGACAATTGCAAAACTTTTTGTTCCAACTTTTCCCTTCCTTCCCCCTCCCCTCTCCCCCAAATGGAAGGTTGACAATTCATGTTAAATAAGTTAAAGTATAAGTTAAATACAATTTATGTATATATATATCCGTACAGTTATTTTGCTGTACAAAAAAGAATCAGACTTTGAAATAGTGTACAATTAGCCTGTGAAGGAAATCAAAAATGCAGGCAGACAAAAATAGAGGGATTGGGAATTCTATGTAGTGGTTCATAGTCATCTCCCAGAGTTCTTTCTCTGGGTATACCTGGTTCAATTCATACTGCTCTATTGGAACTGATTTAGTTCATCTCATTGTTGAAGAGGGCCATGTCCATCAGAATTGATCATAATAAAGTATTATTGTTGAAGTATATAATGATCTCCTGGTCCTTCTCATTTCACTCAGCATCAGTTCATTTAAGTCTCTCTCCAGGCCTTTCTGAAATCAATCCTGCTGGTCATTTCTTACAAAACAATAATATTCCATAATATTCATATACCACAATTTATTCAGCCATTCTCCAATTGATGCACATACACTCAGTTTCCAATTTCTGGCCACTACAAAGAGGGCTGCCACAAACATTCTTGCACATACAGGTCCCTTTCCCTTCTTTAAGATCACTTTGGGATATGAGCCCAGTAGTAACATTGCTGGATCAAAGGGTATGCACAGTTTGATAACTTTTTGAGCATAGTTCCAAATCACTCTCCAGAATGGCTAGATGTATTCACAATCCCACCAACAATGTATCAGTGTCTCAGTTTTCCCACATCCTCTCCAACATTCATTATTATCTTTTCCTGTCATCTTAGCCAATCTGAAAGGGGTGTAGTGATATCTCAGAGTTGTCTTAATTTGCATTTCTCTGATTAAAAATGACTTGGAGCATCTTTTCATATGGCTAGAAATAGTTTCAATTTCTTCATCTGAGAATTGTCTGTTCATATCCTTTGACCATTTATCAGTTGGAGAATGGCTTGATTTCTTATAGATTGAGTCAATTCTCTATATATTTTGGAAATGGGACCTTTATCAGAACCTTTAACTGTAAAAATGTTTTCCCAGTTTATTGCTTCCCTTCTAATCTTGTCTGCATTAGTTTTGTTTGTACAAAAACTTTTTTAATTTGATATAATCAATTTTTCTATTTTGTGATCAATAATGATCTCTAGTTCTTCTTTGGTCATAAATCCCTTCCTCTTCCAGGTCTGAGAGATAAACTATCCTGTTCTTCTAATGTATTTAATAATCTCATTCTTTATGTCTAGGCCGTGAACCCATTTTGACCTTATCTTGGTGTATGGTGTTGTGTGGGTCAGTGCCTAGTTTCTGCCATACTAATTTCCAATTTTCCCAGCAATTTCTGTCAAACAGCGAGTTCTTATGCCAAAAGCTGGGGTCTTTGGGTTTGTCAAACACTACATTATTAAAGTTATTGACTATTTTGTCCTTTGAACTTAATCTATTCCACTGATCAACTAGTCTGTTTCTTAGCCAATACCAAATGGTTTTGGTAACTGCTGCTTTATAATATAATTTTAGATCTGGTACAGCTAGGCCACCTTCATTTGATTTTTTTTTTAATTCCTTTGAAATTTTTGATCTTATGTTTTTCCATATGAACTTTGTTGTTATTTTTTCTAGGTCATTAAAATAGTTTTTTGGGAGTCTGACTGGTAAAGTGCTAAATAAATAGATTAGTTAAGGTAGTATTGTCATCTTTATTATATTTGCTCCCCCATCTAAGAGCATTTGATATTTTCCCAGTTGGTTAGATCTGACTTTATTTGTGTGGAAAGTATTTTGTAGTTTTGCTGGTATAGTTCTTGATTTTTCCCATGGCAGATAGATTCCTAAATATTTCATACTATCGGTAGTTACTTTAAATGGAATTTCTCTTTGTAACTCTAAATGTTGGATTTTGTTAGTGATATATAAGAATGCTGATGAGTTATGTAGGTTTATTTTGTATTCTGCAACTTTTCTAAAGGTCTAGATTATTCCTCATAGCTTTTTAGTTGACTCTTTGGGATTGTCTAAGTATACCGTCATATCATCAGCAAAGAGTGATAATTTGGTTTCCTTATTACCTACTTTAATTCCTTTAATCTCTTTCTCAACTCTTATTGCCAAAGCTAGCATTTCTAATACACCATTACTATTTAATGGTGATAGTGGTCAACCTTGTTTCACTCCTGATCTTATTGGGAATGGTTCCAGTTTATCCCCATTACATATGCTGCTTACTGATGGTTTTAAGTAGATGTTACTGATTATTTTAAGGAAGAGTACATTTATTCCTATACTCTCAAGTGTTTTTAATAGGAATGAATGCTGGATTTTATCAAATGTTTTTTCTGCATCTATTGAGATGATCATATGGTTTTTGTTAATTTGGTTAGTATACTAATAGTTTTCCTAATATTGAACCAGCCCTGCATTCCTGGTATAAATCCTACTTAATCATGGTATATTATCCTGGGGATGATTTTGTGTAGCTCTTTTGCTAATATCTTATTTAAGATTTTAGCATCAATATTCATTAGGGAGATTGTTCTATAATTTTCTTTCTCTGTTTTCAGCCTACCTGGTTTAGGTATGAGTATCATATCTGTGGCATAAAAGGAATTTGGTAGGACTCCTTCAATCCCTATTTTTTCAGATGGCTTATATAGCATTGGGGCTAATTGTTCTTTAAATGTTTGGTAGAATTCACATGTAAATCCATCTGGTCTTGGGGATTTTTTCTTAGGGAGTTTATTAATAGCTTGTTTTACTTCTTTTTCTGAAATGGGACTGTTTAAGATATTTACTTCCTCCTCATAAAGAAGTACTTTGGAAAGATTTTGGAACATGTATATACTTTTGCATGGATTGGATTTGGTTTTGACCAGTGATGATTAGCAGTCTCTTTGGCTACAATTCTGGAACTGGAACTGAGGGTGATTGAAATATTTTAATCATTTAGTCTCTTTCAACTCCTTCTTTATCATAAAAAAATTAATATCTTGAGGATGGGGATTAATGTCTTATTATTCCTTATATTGCCCATATCATCTAGCACATTAAATATATAAGAAATAGCTCCTGGACTTTTTAATTCCATAATATAAGGATAGCCATCAAAGGATATGAACAGACAATTTTCAGAGGATGAGATTGAAACTATTACCACTCATATGAAAGAGTGTTCCAAATCATTATTGATCAGAGAAATGCAAATTAAGACAACTCTGAGATACCACTACACACCTGTAAGATTGGCTAAGATGACAGGAAAAAATAATGATGAATGTTGGAGGGGATGCGGGAAAACTGGGACACTAATGCATTGTTGGTGGAGTTGTGAATGAATCCAACCATTCTGGAGAGCAATCTGGAATTATGCCCAAAAAATTATCAAATTGTGCATACCCTTTGATCCAGCAGTGTTTCTATTGGGCTTATATCCCAAAGAAATACTAAAGAAGGGAAAGGGACCTGTATGTGCCAAAATGTTTGTAGCAGCCCTGTTTGTAGTGGCTAGAAACTGGAAAATGAATGGATGCCCATCAATTGGAGAATGGCTGGGTAAATTGTGGTATATGAATGTTATGGAATATTATTGTTCTGTAAGAAATGACCAGCAGGATGAATACAGAGAGGACTGGCGAGACTTACATGAACTGATGCTAAGTGAAATGAGCAGAACCAGGAGATCATTATACACTTCGACAACGATGTTGTATGAGGACATATTTTAATGGAAGTGGATTTCTTTGACAAAGAGACCTGAGTTTCAATTGATAAATGACGGACAAAAGCAGCTACACCCAAAGAAAGAACACTGGGAAACGAATGTAAACTATCTGCATTTTTGTTTTTCTTCCAGGGTTATTTATACCTTCTGCATCCAATTCTCCCTAAGCAACAAGAGAACTGTTCGGTTCTGCAAACATATATTGTATCTAGGATATACTGCAACATATCCAACATATAAAGGACTGCTTGCCATCTAGGGGAGGGGGTGGAGGGAGGGAGGGGAAAAAAAAATCGGAACAGAAACGAGTGTCAATATAAAGTAATTATTAAATAAAAAATTTAAAAAAAAATATATATATATATATATATAAAAGGATAGCCAGAAGAAGAAACTGCTTTAACCAATGTATCTTCTTTGTAACTTCTTTGAAATTTATAATATAAGAAAGTTGTCTAAGTACTGATAGTCACAGCAGATCTGTGCTTTCTGGTTTGGAGGCCACCTATCCAACAACTACATACTGCTTCTCAAATATATTGCATCAACTTATTACAATGTGATATACTAGACTCAAACAGGTTTTATTTGGGAATGCTGAAAAGCAACACCACAAGGGGGTGCCAAAGCTTAGTTTTAGTTTTTTCTTTTTCATTTTTAAAAAAATTTTAGCCTATTTTCATTTAGTAGTTTTCCTCTTTATATTCTTAGTCATTTTGGGAAATCCCAGTCTATATTGTAAAGCCTAAGCCAGTTACAGAGTATCCAGGGGTTCAGCTTAGATGGAGACAAGTTTGGGAAGCTAATCTTCTCTCAATACAGATTTTGATATTTACATGCCCTCTTTTAATAGCTTTTTATTTTTCAAAATATATGCAAAGATGTTTTTCAAATTCCCTTGCAAAACCTTGTGTTCCATATTTTCCTCCCTCTTCTTCACTTTCCCTTTCCCTAGACACTGAATAATCTAATATAGGTTTAACATGTACAGTTCTTCTGTACATATTTCCACATTTATCATGCTGCACAAAAAAGAAAAAAAATCAGATCAAAAAGAAAAAAAAAAAAAAAGAAAAAAAACCAAGCAAGCATAAAGGTGAAAATAACTATGTTGTGATCCATACTCAGTCCCCACAGGCCTCTCTCTGGATGCAGATGGTTTTCAACATCAAAAGTTTGGAATTACCCTGAATCACCTCCTTGTTGAAAAGAGCCAAGTCCATAAGGTTGATCATAACATAATCTTGCTGTTGCTGTATACAATGTTGTCTTGGTTCTACTCACTTCACTAGTATAAATTTATAGAAGTCTCTCCAAGCCTTTCTGAAATCATCCTGCTGATTGTTTCTTAACAGAATAATATTCCATAATATTTACATATCATATCTTATTCAGCCATTCCCCAACTGATGAAAATCCACTCAGTTTCTAGTTCCTTGTCACTACAAAAAGAGCTGCTACAAACATTTTTCTACATGTGGGTCGTTTTCCCTATTTTATGATTTCTTTGGGATATAGGCCCAATGAGACTGCTAGATCAAAGAATATTGCATGCCCTTTTATAGCAGGGTTAGGACCCTGCTTACCCTGAAGTTCTTACCCTGAAGTCCCCTGACTCCTGTGGATAGATTTCAGAGGAACTGTGAATTTGAATGAGAAATTTATTTTTATTTTCCACTAACTTTTGTTTTCCTTTCTAACACTATGTGTTTTCTTTTTAATTTCAAGGGATTTACAATATACCAGGAAAAATATGACAGTCATAAATATATAATTCAAGATTGATAGTGATAGGCCAAAGAAGAAAATAAAGACAAGCATCTAGGAAAATTTTAAAAGAGTTGGGAAATGAGGATGATATCTAAATTAAATCTTGAAAGGAGAGATGGATTTCATCAGGAAGATATATGAAAGGAGTATGTTCTAGTCTTTTACTATACTTTTCCCTAATGGGGTTTTCCCCCATTTTCTTTCAACTGGCATTAATTAATGATATCTAGCCCCATTATCACTCAGGATTTTTACATGTATTACAGAGTATCGGAGATAATTAGGAACCATATGAGCTTTGAATGACAAAGAGTTACCAGAATTCTAGAAGCCAGAGTTCTTGCTACTTTTTTTATATATGATAAAGGAATGCTAGGAATTTCACATGTATTACAAAGAGCCAGGACATTGTAGTAGATTTAACAATCCACTGGAATCTGGAATGAGGAAATGAGGAAGATCTAGGTTTATACAAATTAGTCTTGTAATTCAGGGTAATGATTTCTGTTTTGCCTAACTTTCCTTATCTGTAAAATGATGGGAATTAGACTCTGTGACCTCTAATATCCTTTCCATTTTATACCAATGAATCTAATACTGAAGAGCAGGATCCTGAATAGTTTGGTTGGAGTTCTAATATGACTTCTCCACTAGTAAGAGTCAGTAATTAGTGCCACAGTTTCATTTAACCAATTAATATCAAATAGTTTTTTTAAAAGAATATTTACTGAATAAATATGAGAAAAGAAGTTACAAAACATAGTTACAAAGCATTTCTCCTAAGATCCAGGTCCTGTTCTTTCCTAAACCACTGGATCCCAGGGAAGCCAGAGCTAAGACTTAAAAGAAAATTTTCCATAGCATTCTTCCCTCCCATCTCATTTGCAAAAGTGGGATTGTCACCAGTTGTCATTGTTTCAGGTAATTTTTCATGGCCTTGCCACTGGCTGGTTGACCAAAAAAACTCTAGCAAGAACCCCAAGACTTCTGATGGCTCCCCATTTTTACCTTTCAACGCTCACAAGATCTTAGTTGTCTCCAGTACTCCCCTTTTAAAAACAAAATAGAACAAATTACAAAGAGGAAAAGAGGAGAAGCCCCTATTTATAGACAACTTCAAATGAGGAGGGTCCAAATCTTTTCTTTAACGTCATTGCCTCTCATCTAGGAATGCAGCCTGGCAAGAAGAGCTAGAGAAAAGCACAGGATTCCTTTTGCTGATCAGGGCTTTTTGAATGCCCATTTCTATATAGGCACCCGATCTTTAGTCCATCTCTTCATCATATTGTGATTAATGAACCAAATTCAGTTACAAAATGTATTTAGTCAAACATTTTTAAGGCACTTACTAAATTCCAGGTAAGCGTACTAAGCACTGAGAATAAAAAAAAAGAGGTTAAAGATGATTCCTGCCCTCAAGGATGCTTTCAGAATGTCTTAATCACTTACTTTGCCTTAGCCTCTTCCTCTTCACCATATAAAAATGTCCTTTTCTAGAGGATGGGGATTGATGTCTCAGTCTTTCCTTACACATATCCTCCAGCATAGTAAATACATAGTATTTAGTCTAATAGGGGTGGATGGGAAATAAGCAAACAAATGTGTACAAATCAGCTATATCCAGTATAAATTATTAAAATAAGGAGTGGTAGAATTAAGAAGGATTTAGAAAGCTTTTCTGTAGAAGATGGGATTTTAGTTGGGACTCTTAAGTGGAGATGAAAGGGAACTCCTTCCAGGCATGAGGGACAGTGAGAAAAAATGCTTGCAGCTTGGAACAGCAAGGAGGCCAGCATCTCTAGATGAAGAGAGTACATGACTAGGAGTAAAGTGTATGAAGACTAAAAAGGTAGGAGGGTTATGAAGGACTTTGAATGTCAAAATATAGCATTTTGTATTTGATCCTAGAGATAATAGGAAGCCTTTGGAGTTTTTTGCATAAAGAAGTGACATGGTCAGATCTGAACTTTAGGGAAATCACTGCTCCTGAATAGAGGATGGATTACAGATGTAGAAATGTCTGCACATGCTCCAAAATGTGAAGCAAGTTATTTGTATCACACAGCATCCTGCCTTCCCCTAAAGAGGCCTTTCAAGTCTTTTACATTATTCAGCGTCTGTTTGCTTATAAGTGAATATAGAAGTGACATTCTCAGTTACCAGAAAGAATATGTTTCCAAAATGATCAGGGAGTTAGACACCAAATAAAATAAATACTATTCTTCAACAAAGCACATAAAGATGTCAAAACCAAAACAAAATAATCATTAATTTTCAATTTTCAATAAACTGATCTATCTAATCTTTCTTCTGGTCAATTCCCCTCCTTCCCCAAGATTTTAAAATGTATTTTAGGAAGAGAAATGGTACAAATCAAGTTAGCTTGTATTTACAGAAATTTCTTCCACATCTTTGGAAACAAATTTTCTTAATAATCAAATACATTTTTTGTCTCTTCTCTATTCTTCTAGATCTTAAAAAGTATTGTTAGCCTTTGCTTACACCAATTGGGCCTGATAATCTGAAGCAGTGAGATTCTCCTTCCTGCCAAAATTATTCATTGAATTTTTTTCATTTTTTTTTTTTGACACATTGTAACAGCAGAGAGATCACATGCAAAGTTTTGGCTTATATTAAGCAAATGAAATTTCTTTCCTCCTTTTTAGATAGGTGTTTTTCCCCCACTTTACTACAAGGTATTTTACAATGAATATTAATTTAAGAAAGGAAACTATTCAATTTTCAGGAGTTGGTATTGAAACAACTTCATAGTGTAAAATATATTGACCTTATATAGAATTGTATTATTCTAGAATTGAGAGAAATCTTAGGGACATCCCATTCTACCCTCTACAAAAATAAAGAACAACATCACTTCTAACAGAACAAAGGCTCCTTACATCATTCAAAAACATGATTGTAGTGGTGAATACCACTGCAATTGAGAAAGGATAAGTCTAGTTTGTTTCTTAAGATGAAGAAAGGCTAAAGTTGATTACAAAGTCTGAAATCAATAATAGTAAACTTTGGGGAGAAGGATCTATCCATGTTGGCAATAGAACAAGACATTGCTGATCAGTGCAAGTATCATACCTGTGAGTAGCCACTGCACTTCTAGTATGGGTGAGAAAGGTGGAGAGAGACAGAAATAGAGATAGAATGACAGACACAGAGAGACAAGTGATACAGAACAGCACTATGGTTACTCAGTTCAGAAGACTGGCCCCACTAAGACTGAGTGAGGTCCATTGCATGATATAGATTGAACCCCTCCCTAGTTAAGAATTAAGTTAGAGATAAGTTCTTTTGGAATTGGGGAGAATAGGGAAAGGCCAAACTCACAGTTTGATTAATCCAAGATCCAGAAACCAGAAATCACAAGAAGATCCAAGAAAGATGTTAATCAGAAGTGAGGGCTCATGCTTTAGTGCTATAATGATTTAGTGCAGGACGAGCAGTAGGATGTCAAGATAGACTAAACATTATCCTAATTTGCCACAGTAATTCTTTGGGCTTGTCCATGCTTTTCTTCCCATTTAGAGCCATTTATAAGTATACCCTGCTCTCCAGTTTCTCTTGAATATCCACCCATTAGCTGCAAAGGTCCTGCTGGCATTGTCTTTATTGCTCCAATGCCTCTAAGAAGCATTGAATGATAATTTCAAAGTATAAAATTCAGTCTTTATTTTAGTATCTGAAATTCAGTATTTTTAAATATACAGTCCAATATAGTTTATATTGTACAGATTACTGAACATTCTTTTTCTATAGTATGAGATTCTTTATAATGTGATTAATTATTTTAAATAAAAATGTATTCTTTTGTAACAGGCATTTTTTTCCTCCAAAGAAAACTAGAGAAAGAGTTGAGAAGGAAGAAAGGAAAAAATCACGAAACAAATAAACATAGCAAACCAGTTATACATATCGACAAAACCAAAAATGTTTCTCATTCTGCATATTTTCATATCATTGCATATACCTCTATCAAGAGGTAAGGAACATTTTTTATAAGACATTGACTCTGTAACCATGATTGATCATCACATTTTTCAGGATTCTTAATTCTTTAAAAATTGTCCTTTTTTATAATGTTGAAATTATACTATAAATAGTTTTCCTTGTTTTGATTACTTTATTCTTCATCAATCCATCATAACACTTCTCAATACCCAGTAAACTCCCTTAAAAAGTATATTTGCCACAAGTAATGGGGCATGACTGTAATCCTTGCTCCTTGGGGAAGCTGATGTTGATGGATCACTTGAGCTCAGAGTTTCTGAGTTGAAAAGTTATTTTCAGTTATTTGCACTGCGTGTGGCATCAATATAGCAAACCCATGAGAGTAGGTGGGAGTGGGTACCAGCCTGCCTAGGGTTAGAAATGCAATAGGTCAAAGCTTCTATACTGATCAGGAATATAATTGGATCCAAGAATAGCTATTGTAATTTCAGCCTGAGTAAGATAGAGATTTAGTATCCAAAACAAACATATAAATGCATGAATAAATAATATATTTCTTGAAAAGTTAGCAGAAAATGGCAGATGTCCTCTAACTTTGTCAGTATGATACTAATATTGACTATTTTATTTGACTAGAATTTTGTGGCCACTGTTGACTATAGTTTGCAATAATAGAAAGGTATTAAGGAATTTTTGGAGTAGATATTACTCTCCAATAATATGCTATGTAGTTCTGTTTTTTTCACGCTGCATAACTTCATACAAGTTTTTCCATACTTGTCTGAATTCTTCATATTTTTTGTGCTTCACAGTGCAGTAATATTACATTACTGTTTATATTCCACAATTCTTCAATCATTTTCTAATCATTAGACATGTATTAGGTTTCTAGGTTTTTTTTACTTCTGTTTCTAGTTTCTAGTTCTGTTGACAAATATTTTTTGTTCACATAGATCTTTACTTTCCGGCAATACACTCCTTAGTAGCAGAATGAATTTAAAGAACTCTGAGATATTACCTGAAGCTTATCATTTTAGCAAAGATTCTACAACATGAGAAAGCTCAACATTACAGAGCTGTGAAAAAAACTGGAAGAATATTTACTACTGGTGGTGCTGTAAATTGGTTCAATAGTTCTGGAAGACTATTTGGAATTGTGTAAAAATAATTAAATCATTCCTGTTTTCTCACACATCGATTTGTTCTGTGAAGTGCTACATGATTTCTTCGAAGGAGAAAAAAAACTCATGGGCCTACCAGAAAATAATTTATCAATTAAATTATTCTAAATACCAGTTCTTTTTGCTTATAGTCAGAACAGAGAAGGGAAAAGGACAAATGCTTCTTTATGCCTTTGTGAATCTTTAAGACAAACTCTTTTGGAGTTAACAGTCAATAGTTTTCTTAAACAAAAATAGATTGGCAATATAGCACAATGGCTAGAGTGCCAAGCCTGGAGTCAGGAAGACTCATCTTCCCAAGTATAAATCTAATCTCAGATATTTACTAGCTGTGTAACCATAGACAAGTCCTTTAACTCTGTTTGCCTCAGTTTCCTCATCTACAAAATGAGTAGGAGAAGGAAATGACTAACCTCAACTGGGTCACACCCCAAAAGAGTCAAACACAACCGAAAAATAAATGAACAACAACAACAAAACAGTAACAAAAACAAATCATGGTATGATAGAATGGTAGTTACAAAATTTAGATAAAATTCAAAAAGAATTCATTCTTCAAACAGAACAATTATTTAAAATGTTAGTACAATTTAAAAAATCGTTTGCTAGGTTATTTAATTAGGTCAAAGATAGAAATAAACAATGACTTTAATTAGATAAAGGTATTGTTACCATCATTAATTCATTTTACAGGGATCTCAGAGTTCTTAAATTTTGATCCAGTTTCCTAAACAGGAATGGTTAGACCTTGGAAAAGAGGTAGAAAACTGAATATAATTTAAATTTAAAGGTACGTGAAATAAGGGAAGATAACAGATATAGACGAAATCTTGGACATTATTGACATTATAGGTAATATGTGGGGGAAAGTGACTGAGAGAACATAGTAACTACCAAATGGCTCAATGGATAGGATGCAGACCAGGACTCATAGAGATACAGCCTCAGACACTAACTATGTGACCTTGGGCAATTCAATCTCTCTGTTTACCTATTTCTTCATCTTAAAATGAGGATAATAGTAGCCTACTACCCAAGATTGTTAGGAAGATCAAATGAATTATTTGTAAAGTGCGTAGCATGCTAACCTGGCATAAGGTAAGTAGAATGAAAATAGGAGGTTAGAGACTCCCAATGTCCAAAAATTAATATTTCTCTAGAGGTTGCTGAAAATACACTTTTTTGTATGCAAATTTTTTTTTTATAACAAAAACATCATGTCTAATAAAATTAGCTTTTTCTGATACAGTAACCATGACATAATACTTAAAAAGTAGTACACAATTTTTCCTGCTAATAATTAGAATTTTGTGATCTTTTGTGCTAACAACTCAATAAAAAAAAAATCAAAACACTGATTTTACACAGTATTCACTTTGCATAACACATAACATTTACAATACCATAAATACTTTTTTCCTTTTACAGATGTGATAATGCACCAATTAGTTAATACTAAATTCATGGCTAACAGACATTCTAGCATGAAGTTTAGCTAACACCTTTATTTTCTAACTAAGCTATATCATTGACTTTACACACTTGACTTAGAGTCCAAAGGATTTTCATTATACATTAGCAACATAATTGCAATACAATATTTGAATTTTAAAGGCAAAAAAAAAAAAAATGTAATGCATGCTCAGAGAGTTCTTTACAACAGTAGGGTGAACAAGACCAGTGAAAAACTTTGTAGGATACCAGCTCCACAAACTTTAATGCATCTCACTATTCATTATTTCCTCTACTGTGCATAATATAGGCATAGCTGCCAATATAAAAGTGAAAATAAGATTACTAATAAAATCACTGGAATGCGTAGGTTTCCAACCATCAAAAATTGTAATCTTTCACTGAAAATTGCTGAAAATACACTTTTTTGTATACTTTTTTTAATCACAAAAACATCAAGTCTAATAAAATTCACCTTTTCTAACACAGTAACCATGAAATAATCCATAAACATCAGTATATAAAATAAAATTGGTAACATGCAAAAAATATTTTTTTGAAATAACCAAAGATAAATCTACAAAAGAAGATTTTTCTCTATCAATGTTAGCTATTGTTACATACCTTCTCACTAAACCATAAAAAATTTTTATGAGAACTATATGAAACAAATTGGGGGACACACTCAGTGAAGGTATTAGCAAGAAACATGTAGCCTTTCAAAAGTGAAAATGGATTGTACATCTTTAGAGGGTAACTAGATGGCACAGTGGAATCAGAAAGATGAGTCTTCCTGAATTCAAATCTGACCACAGAGACTTCCTAGCTGTGTAACCTGGGCAAGTCACTTAACCCTGTTTATCTCAATTTCTCTTCTATGAAATGAATTAGAGAAAGAAATGCAAACCATTCCAGTATCTCTATCAAGAAAATCTCAAATTGGGACATGAATAATTGGACACAACTGAAAAATAACTATTTTTTACCCCTGCATAAGTAATTGAAAGATATAGAGAACTCAAGACCCTCCTCACCCCTTGTGTTTATTTTTTTTAATTCAAAAAATCATTTGATTTGGTGCTCTCTAATTCAGGAAGATGTATCCAATTTGCACATTAAGATCATTCAGCAATCTTTAGAAGATACCAAAACAGAAATGCCCTGTTCAGTGACATGTCAAGTCATAGTCATACACATGTCAACTCTTACTGTTAACTTGGGAAAGGGGTCCTAAAAGTTTGAGGTCACAGACAGGTGTCATAAGGTATCTCAAAAAATTTGCTGGTTTGAACCTATCTCCTTACCCAAGGGGCAAAGTTTATTGTACTAGAAATGCCATTACAAAGCGGGTTGAAATTCGGAGAGAATTCAGAAGAGAAACAGAAGCAAGGGGATACATTTATCCAGCTTAAAATCATTGACATGCTAATTTACAGGATGGTCTCCAGAATTTGGTTATTACTGACAATATTATTACTGTTGTCTCAGGGGTTTGGTCTGTGGAATGATTGAGGCCAGAATCTATCTGACAGTTGGCAATGAATTGAGAAGTGGTCTAGTCAGAATCAGACAGATTGTTGTTCTTGGAGTATGGGAAAGTTCCTGAGGCAGACTCCAAAGCCAGAAGTTTTAGGATTACTAACTTATTGTTAGAAGAGAAGCCCCCCAAGGTCAAGGTAATACCACTATATTTCCCTAGAAGCTATACCATATCAATACATATGTCAAGTCATACAAGTCAAGTCAAACATAAGTCAAGACATAGAACAGGGAAATATGTGGTCTTCAAAAGTATTCAGCAATTTAATGAACTAGGTTCACCAACAATGTAGAGAGGCCAAAGAAAGATTCCCTATGGATGATAAGATTCCCTAAATAATCTTGTTTTCAGATGACTATTGATTACATTAAGTTTGAATGCTTCTGGCAGAAGTCTTAATCAGTCAAAGACATTTGACTTGTCCACTTTTTGGGCAAAAGTAAACATGTCCATTGTTCATGGAGACCATATATACTTTTCAACAGTATATATAATTGTAACATGTAATACAGATGGATAATGAACTGAACTCAGAAAATAAGAAAACGGGATAGATTGTTTTGGGGAATTGAAAAACTTTTTTATTGATCTCAAACATCTTATGAAAGCAAAGGCCCATCTTTGAAATCTGACATTTTATCAATGCTATTAGATAACAGCAAAAAGAAATAATGATGGATATCTAGCAGACAGCAATGGAAATGTGAGAAGGCTGAAAAAAGATAATCAGTAACACTAAAAAACCCAGGAAGAGAAGATTAACTGGTCATATGACAGGAGTATGAAGTAACAAATAGGATAGCCATAAGGCTCTACTTGACTGCTCTAGGTATTAGAAAATATAAGGTAAATGTACAGCTCCTAACTCAGGTTTTTGTCTGGGTCACAGAAATGTGGCCTTGCCTTTGGTTGGAATTGCAATTGACTATTACAGCCAGTCTTAGCTTTCATCAGCTTGGTGGGAGGTTCATTACATAGGTTCAAAACGACAGAATTGCAACTTCTTCTTGCTCTGAGTTCCCTATTCTTATTATTCACTTTCAGGCTTCAGAACAAACTGGGAGCTGGATCTGAGATCCTGTTACAAGAGTCAGAACCACATGCTGCTGTCTCATCCTGCTCCTTGTCAAGAACACAAACTCCAGCCAGTGATCAATGTCAGCCACACCTAAGTTCAGGTCCCCTTTTCATTTTTCACTGTCACTCAGCTTTAGGGTAAAAAAACAAAAAATGATAGCTGCCAGTTGGTTAGCCACAGTTGGAATCAAGGCAATAAGACTGCCTTAGTACACAATTTTTTTTTTCCCCATATTGGAAAAATCAATGTGGCATTCTACTGGCTAGACTGTCTCCAATATCTACAGACTTCTGTTCCTCTTGTCTCCTTATGTTGTTCTTTAATAGAAAAATGACTTAGGATGATAATTTCTTTGGATTTTCTACTTAAGATTTGGATCTTATACTTTTCTAGATCTTTCAGAGTAACTTGAGGAGTTATTCAATTATACTACTACCTATTTCACCATCTTGAATGCTCTCCAATATTTCTTTTTCCTTCTTTTTTTTCCCTCCTTTTTAAAAGCAATATTAGTTATCTGTTGATTTTGTTATCTGATCTCAGTCTCCTCCCTTTCCTTTCCCTCCTTCTTAGCCTGATTCCAACAAAACAAAACAAAAGAAAACAAAAAACTAACCTAGGTGTAGGGCCACTCCTTTGTAATGAGTTAAATTTTATATTGTTTTAAGTAATCATTTACCCCACCTCATCTTCCATCTCAAATTCCTCTTATCTTATTTGCCCCAGCCCAACATATCCCCCTGATCATTTTATTGTACTTCTATTACTATAATCATTTTAACCCTCTCTTGCTTAACTCAGATAAGAATAAGGTTCATTATATTTCTTATCTTCTACCCTCCCAAATCAGTGACTTTCACCAGTTATAAAAATACTGAATTCTCCCCTCTATTTTAGCTCTCCTTGTTTTTTGGTTTTTTTTTTTTTTTTTTTTTTTTTTTAATATCCAAGCCCAAACACAAGGCTTTGCATGGGTGAATGCTGAAAATTATCTGGGTATATATTTTGAAAATAAAAAACTTTACTTTAAAAAAATAAATAAATAAATATCCAAGCCCAGAGCTGGGCTTTCTTTATTTCTCAATGATCTTGAGATATAATGGTATTGTATTCTCTCTCTTTTAGAATAGCACCGGGATATCATCTATTTTGAGATTTTCATATTTCTTTATCTTTTTTTTTTTTTAATCTCTGTTTGCCTTTAAGATTCTCTACTGAACTCTGCAATTCTTAATAGGGATGTTTAGAAATAAATCTACCAAAAATTCTCTTGTAGAAATATGCTCAATTTGCTAGATAACTCTTCTTGGATTCAAGCTGTTTTTCTCTGCTTTTTGATCAGTCATATTCCATTTTTCCTTTTCATTTCTAAATAATGATGAAAAATGCCTAGCAATTTTGATTAGAGTTCCTTGGTAATTTCATGAATCTTTTCTTGTCTGATTGGCCATATTTTGTCTTTGACTGAGTATAGTTGTCCTGCAAATATCATGATGAAGACCTGAGTTCAAATTTTATCTCAGATACTTACTAGCTATGGTGCTCTAGTTAAGTTGCTTACCTTCTATCTGTCTGAGTTTCCTCAACTGTAATATATGAATGATAATAATACATACCTTTCAATAATTGTGATGATCAAATGACATAATATTTGTAAAGTGCTTAGCACAGAATGTTTCTCTTGTTTCCTTCTTTTTTTCCTAAATAGAAGAAAAGAAGAAAATAAAAGGTCTCAGGGAGAATAGGAAGGAGGGGACAGAATGGCCATTACAAGACATTTTCCTATTCTTATATTCTCTACCAATAAAAAGTTATTTATCTTCAGCAGATAGGTGAATTTAAACCAAGCATGAATGATCTGGAAATAAGCATAGCATCACACAGAGGTGACATGTGATCCACCAGCTGAAGCATTTTGTGAGTGACAGTGAGTGCCAAGAATTGCAAACATATGCTTTAGTTCATGCCATTAGAGATTGGACAGTCTCTGTCACAGAGATATTGAGAGACAGAGTTTATGGCCTGGATTCCTCTCCTGTTGCAGGAAATTGATCTAGGCTGGGCATATTTGAGCAAATTTGGTGATGTGAAAGTGATGGTTATGTTTTATGATGTTGTTTGCCTATTCTTGATATTATAACATTTTCTATTTTAAGCAAAATGTTCTTTTGGCACAAAATAGTAAATCAAATGAATTAATAACTACTAGAAAAGAGAAAACTCAGGGGGATCATGGGATTGTTGGCATTAATTCGAGTAGATTGAACCTGAAACAGGCTTTAAAGACTTGGAAGCAGTTAGATTTTGACTACAATTTTAATTTGATTCCTTACTGTCACCTTCAATTTTGTATTAGTTCTCTTAACACTCTTGGGGCTCTTAAGGACATTCATTTTCTTTTGTGGTCTTGTAGTATTACAGAATTATTATTTTTGTCTGGAATTTTCCCGATGGCATTCTCTTAGCCCATAGTGCTTAGTCATTGTTTTCAAAGGTTTTCTTTGCTGGTTGATTTCCTTATTGTCTGTACATTTTGTTCTGTGGGGGTTTCTTTTGTTTCCCTTCTTTTTATTGTTCTTTAAGTTTAATCAGCTTATTTCTAGCTGTTTTGAAGCAATTGGGGGAGCTGAATTTATACACAAATTATCTTGCTGGAAAGCCCTAAAGGTTCCTTGTATCAGGGTAACATTTAGAGGGTCTTAAATCCTTGCCCAGGGTCCTTGAAAAATCTCCACTGAATCTCCTAATAGACATGAAATGACACTCTTATTTGCAAGTACATACAAGTGCATCACAGTGTATTAAGATGTTTGTTGTATGTGTTGTTGTTGTTTTTAACAAGGGACAGGTATATTTTTAGGTATTATCAACTAGCTAGTCCTAATTAGTTTTAGAAAGGGGTTTTTTACTAATGTAGTATATTAAGAACATTGAGTACAAAAACATGTTCCCAAAAGACTTGAAACACATTATCCCAGAGAACTAACCCATATAACAGATTCTTTTTTTAAAAGAAAAAGTGACAGAAGAGAAAAAAAAATAATCAAAAATAAATTCAATAAATTCATCCGACTATCTAAAAATACATACAATATGTAGTAGTAGAATACAATAAATGTAGAATATTGTATGTATTTCTATACTTTTTGACCACATACTTCAGCAAAGTAGTAAGAGTATTCTTATCATTGTTTTCTTTGAGGCCATGCTTGGTTCTTTGTAATTTTGCAGCATTCATTTTAAATCGTTTTGTAGTTGATGTTCTTTCCAATTTCCATCATTATGATAATTATTAGAATGCTTTTTGGGGTCTACTTACTTCACTTTATATCAGTTAATTACCTTATCGTTATCATGATAACATCTCTATGGCAACTATTATTATATACTTGGCACTGAGCTACATTTTACAAATATTATCTTGTTTGATTTTCACACATCCTTGAGATCCACATTTTACAGCTGAGAAAATTGAGACAAACTAGTGTTAAATGTCTTGCCCAAGTTACACAGTAAGTGTCTGAGACTGGATTAAATCTTCCTAATTGAAGGTCCAATGCTCTATCCATCATTTTACCTAGCTCCCTGTAATTAAGTTTTTCAGTGTTTCTTAGTATTAATTATATTCCTCATTTCTTACAGCATAGTAATATTGCATGCCAAAATCTATTTAGCCATTTCCCAAACAATGGGTCTCCATTTTACTTCCAATTCTTTTCTACTACAAAAAGTGTTGCTATCGATAAATCAGGGCCTTTCTTTTTACCAGTGACTTCTGTAGGGTAAATGCCTATTCAGTTGAATCTATGGATTAAAGGAGAGGAAGATAGTAGTCATTTTGCCTGCATTATTGCAAGTTTTTTTTCCCCAGAAATGTACCAATTCACAATTCCACTAACAATATACTGTTTCCCTATTTTCCTATAATTCCTCCAACATTTCGATCCTTTTGTCATCTTTGCAAATTTTCTAAGTAAAAGATGAAACTTTAGCATTGTTTTGATTCACATTTATCTTATTATTAGATATCTGGAGCAATTTTTCAAATGTGTTTAATATTGTTTAATTCCTCTTTTGAAAGCTATCTGTTAATAACCTTTGGGGACTTATTTATTGGAGAATGGTTTTTGTGTGTCTATCTATCTATCTATTTGTTGGAATCCTTACTAACTGCTAAGTAATTGGAGTTGATCTAATCTTACAAGAAGATGTTTTGGCCAGAACCTGAAACAAGGTACTAAGTAGAACTAATCAAGACAAGGCTTGTGTTCCCACCTTTACTCAAAGTCCACACCTTAAAGCTCTTTGGGCCAGAGAGCACTATGGGAGAAAACCCATAATCCCATTCTCTCAGAAGGTTCAGATATAAGGCGAGACAGCCATTCCAGAATACATTTTTCCCTTCTTCTCTGGCCTTAATTAGTCCCTTTTGCAATCTACTCAAAGGAGCAGCTGGATGCCGGGGGGGAGGTGCTGGATGCTGGGGAGGAGGTGCTGGTGCTGTCACTGCCCCCCCCACTACCCCTCCTCCCTCCATCCCGGAGGGTGGAGTTGATGAAGGAGAGTCAATTACATGCTCCTCAGGTGGGGCTGAGGCTGCCTCAGATTCACCCCACCCTTGAGCCTCACTTAAGTCTCCCTGCCCTGTGGGGATATGGCCATTAACATCCAGCTGCTCCTTTGAGTAGATTGCAAAAGGGACTAATTAAGGCCAGAGAAGAAGGGAAAAATGTATTCTGGAATGGCTGTCTCACCTTATATCTGAACCTTCTGAGAGAATGGGATTATGGGTTTTCTCCCATAGTGCTCTCTGGCCCAAAGAGCTTTAAGGTGTGAACTTTGAGTAAAGGTGGGAACACAAGCCTTGTCTTGATTAGTTCTACTTAGTACCTTGTTTCAGGTTCTGGCCAAAACAACTTCTTGTAAGATTAGATCAATTCTAATTACTTAGCAGTTAGTAAGGATTCCAACATCTATTTAGATACAAAACTCTTAGATGAGACTTTCCTTTCCCATGCACCTCCTTTTCTTATTATATTAAATGCATTAATATTGCTTGTACAGAAGTTTTTCAATTTCATGTTAACCAAATTATTTATTTTATCTTTTGTAATTACTTCTATCTGTTATTTGGTGAATAATTTATCTCTTATCCATGACTATGAAATATATATGATCAAATTCTTTTATTTTTATGATTTAATCTTTAATCAGATTATTCAAATTTTGAATTTGTTGTAGCATAGGATATAAGATGCTAGTCTTACTCTAATTTCTACCAGATTGCTTTCCAGTTTTCTTAGTGATGCTTATTAATAATTTATGTTTTGAGTTCTAATTTATAGCTTGTTGAACATCGGATTTTTGCATTACATTATTTCTGCTTCTCCTTTGTCTGAGCTTTTATTTTAAGCTCCTCTATTTTTAACCAGTACTAAATATCTTTATAATATAGTTTGAGATCTCTAAACTTTCCCCTCCTTTCCTACTTTTTCACTGTTTACTTTCACATTCTGGATCTTTTATTGGTTTTTTAAGTGAATTTTGATATTTTTGTTATTACTTTATTAAGTCTCTTTGATCAGTTGGTCCACAAGCATTCTTTAAGTATTTATTATAAACCATGCATTGTGCTAAGTGCTGGAAGTACAAGTACAAAGAGAATCTTTCTGGAAGCTTACATTTTAATTAAAGAAGATGCCATAAAAAAGGTAGCTTAAAAAGTAAAGGAAGAGGAAGGTAACCATCAAGAGCATGATAGAGGAGTCCAGGAGTATAGCTGGGTAAGAAATGAAATGATGACTGGCTTGCTGGTCATGCTGTGAGGAACCGTCAAATGAAAGGGAGGAGACACAAGAGCTAAAGACATCTCAGGGTTGTGAATTCCAGGGTAAAATTATTGATCTTTTAGGATCAGTTTTCTGTGGCATCATGGGGAATCCAGATTGCATCCTGATTAGAAATGAATAAAATTAAGCTTTGATCATTTAATTGGGCCTTGATTTTAATTAGTATTGTCATATTTATTATATGGAGCAAGGCCCAGCCATGAGCACTGAGTATTCTCCTGTTTAATTTTTTTAAATTTCTTTCAAAATTATTGTTCTATAAGAAATGATCAGCAGGATGTCTTAAAAAATGTCTGAAGAGACTTACAAGAAATGATGTGAGGTGAAGCAAGTAGAACCAAGAGAATATTGTACACAGCAACAACAAGATTATGTGAAGATCAATTCTGATGGATGTGACTTTTCAATAGTGAGGTGATTCAGGCAAGTCCCAATGAACTTGAGATAGAGAGAGCCATCTGCACCCTGAGAGAGGACTGTGTGTGCACTCACACTACACTATGTGTAGATCACAACATAGTATTTACATTTTTATTGTTGTTTGCTTTTTGTTTTCTTTCTCATTTTTTTCTTTTTTTGATCTGATTTTTCTTGTGCCGCATGATAATTGTGGAACTATGTATAAAAGTGCAAATGTATAATATATATTGGATTATTTGCCACCTAAGGGAAGGGATAAGAGGGAGGGAGAAAAAAATTTGGAACACAAGGTTTTACAAGGGTGAATGTTGAAAACTATGCATATATTTTGAAAATAAAAAGCTTTAAAAATAAATGAAAAAGAAAAAATTTCAAGATAAACTTTGTGATAGAATCTATCCAAGTATTTTCCATTTTCTAGTAGTTTATTATTTTCAACATTTTAAAAATTCAGGTTCAACTTATTATTTGCCTCTCTTTCTAAATGATATAGAAATTTAGCTGTATAAATTTGCCTCTCCATACTCTTCTTGACTGACCTCATTGATTTATATTGAAAAGAATAAATTGATGACATTTCATTTTTAATTGATCCTAGGGGCTTTGTTTATTAAAGCTTTTTATTTTCATTGATTTTGTCTTGCAACGCCTAAGTCGTATTATTTTTTGTCTTTGAATTTAGAATTAATTAGATTAATCAGAAATTAATCTGGTCTGTAATGAGTTAAATTTAACATTCTGGTTCTTGCTACTCACTGTTCTATTCTTGATTGAAGAAAATCTGCAGTCCTTGAAGAAATGTGGGTGGATATCTTTCAAGGATGTGTGGTTTGCTATCCAAAGTAAATTCAAGTCTTTTCACTTGTTTCCTAATCTGTAAACAACTTAATAACATTTACCTCAGAAGGTTACTGTATCAAATGCAGCAACACATGCTAAGCATTGCAGACTTTAAAGTGCTGCATAAATGCTAATAATTATTTTGAATCCCAGTATAATAATGATGATGATGATGATGATGATGATAGTTGTTGTTTGTGGAACATTTTAAGAGTTTCAAGATACTTTATATCCATTATCTCTTTCAATCTCATAAGATTCTTTAAAATAGTTACAATTATTATGTTCATTTTTCAGATGAGGCAATTTAAGTGATTTATCCAGGGTTATATAGCTAGCCAGTATCTGAGGCAGGATTTTAATCCAGATTATACTGAATCAAAATCAGCCTTTTCTTTATAAATTTTACTGCAGATTTTTAAAAACTTTCTTATTTTTTATCAAAGCTTTTTATTTTCAAAACATATGCATGGATAATTTTTCAACAGTGACCCTTGCAAAACCTTGTGTTCCAAAATTTTCCCCCTCTTCCCCTCACCCCATCTCCTAGATGGCAAGTAATCCAATATATGTTAAACAAGTTAAAACATATATATATATATATATATATATATATATATATATATATATATATATATATGTTTAATCAATTATCATGCTACACAAGAAAAATCAGATCAAAAAGGGAACAAAAAAGAAAACAAAATGCAAGCAAATAACAACAACAAAAAAAGTGAAAATGCTATGCTGTGGTCTATACTTAGTTGCCACAATCTTCTCTCTGAATGTAGATGGCTCTTTTCATCATAAAATCATTGGAAATGGCTTCATCATTGAAAAGAGCCACATCCATCAGAATTGATCTTCATATAATCTTGTTGTTTTATTGTAGATTTATTAAGTTAATGTATGTTTTAAATTGATGTGTTCTTATTTTCAGTGAAAACTCTGAATATAATTCTTTGCTTGTTTTTAATACTTTTAAACATTCAACTTGCTATTCCTGCTTTTTTGTGATTTAGTGATAGCATGGAAAATTTTCAATCATTTAAAAATTTTTAATCTATTGACATCTTTTGGGTTAAATCTTTAATGTTGAAATATTTCCCTTAAATAATTACTGTTGGTTTTAGGTTTGAATCCTTTCTGTAAACTTTCCTTACCTTTTTACTATAGGGCCAATAAATTTATATTTAGAATTATTGGTCTTTTATGCTGTCAATTTTTTTCAAAGTATTTTTTCAAATTTTTTAATTTTTTTTTACTCATTTTATAGGGAAAGAATACAAACTTCATAGTTATTACTACTGTTGATTACCCCCTCAAATTTAAGAAAACCACTCTAAACAAAATTTCCATTTTTTGCTGGTAATTATGTAGCTTTTCAAACTTTAAAATTTTTCTATTATAAAAGGTGCTTCATTTCATGATAATGCTATCTTTGCTCTTTACCCTCTCTCCTTTTTATTCTCTGAAACTTGCTACTGAAACATTTTATGGTTTAGATAATACTGTGTTATAAAAGTTCTCATATTTAGTTGCAATTGGTTTCTGTTGATTTGAGAAGTATGAATTATTTTAAAACATTTAGTTTTTTGGCATGGATGCTTGACATTATCATATATGTGTGTGTGTGTGTGTGTGTATGTGTAAGTATATCTTTAAGACTTGTATTTCAAAGAATGAATGCTTCTTTATAATAATATTTTTTTTCTGAATGGATAATTTAGGGTTAATGGCTTGTGCTTTTTAATGTTAAATGTTAAATTGTCAGATCTTGTTTTGTCTTCTTTGAGAAATCTGTGATGATTGTGGCTGATCTCTTATGTCACCATGTTTTCTTGAAGCTTACAGAATTTTCTTTTCTGTAGTTTTAGAATTTAATAGTCATGTCTAAAACAGCTGAACTCAGTATTTCTGATGAATGTTTATATTTAATAATATTTTATTTTTCCAAATACATGCAAAGATAATTTTCAACATTCACTTTTGCAAAACTTTGTATTCCAATTTTTCTCCCTCTCCTCCCTTCTTTCCCCTTCCCAAGACAGCAATCTGATATAGACTGAATATGTGCAGTTCTTCTAAACATATTTCCATATTTGTTATTCTGTATAAGAAAAATCAGACAAAGGTGGGGGAATAAGAAAATAAAGAAAATAAAACAAGCAAACAAACAACATTAAGAAGGGAAGGAAATATGTTTTGATCCACATTCAGTCTCTAAAGGTCTCTCTATGTGGATGGTAGTTTCCATCACTGTAATATTCTCTCTAAAATGTAATGTTCTCTGTTGAAGTTTTCTTGGGGTCTCTGGGAGCAGTCTTTGTTTCAGTTCAGTAATCACCACATGAGTCACCAGGGGTTAAAGTCCAAAGTCCAAATTCTTTTTTGTCTCCTTCAAAGTCCTATCTCCTTTACTTGGGGCTTGGCTAGTTTTCTGGAGGTCTTCCTGTCTCCTTGATTCCGAGAGCTTGAGCTCCCGCCTGTCTTCTTGGCTTCCGAATCTCCCCGAATTCAAAGGCTGGTGCTTTAACCTCCAGCCACCATAAAGGTGGATGATGGAGTGAATCTGTCTTAGCCTCCGAGAGAGCTTCTAGTGCAATTGTCTTTTTTTGGCCCTGAGACCTTCTCCTTAGAGGCTCCACACTGAGTATATACCACTCATTATATTACTAGGAAACCATTATTTGTTGTAGGATTAAATCAATACTAAACTAGATTTAACCATTGTCTCCTCAATTCCACTTAGTATCTTGTTTCAAGTTCTGGCCCATAACATTTCCTCTTGTAAGATTAAGTCAATCATACTGAACCATGCTAAATGAGATTACTATTGTCTCTATCAATTCTACTGACTTAGTACCTTGTAACAAACCTTTGTTTCAAGTTCAGAGTTCTGGCCTATAACACATCACAGTTCTACCAGAGTTGTCTTCAATCATGCCATTGTTGAAAAAAAGCCAAATCCATTACAGTTGATCATTACATAATCTTATTATTATTGTCTACAGTGTTCTCTTGGTTCTGCTTACTTCATTTAGCATCAATTCATGTAAGTCTTTCCAGTATTTTCTGCAATCAGTCTACTCACCAATTTTTTTTTTTTGTATAGTAATATTCTATTGTATTTATATACCATACTTATTCAACCAGTCCCCAACTGATGGACATTTGCTTAATTTCCAGTTCCTAGCCACGACAAAAAAGACAACTACAAACTACATGTGGGTCCTTTCCCTTCTTTTATGATCTCTTTGGGATACAGACCCAGTAGAGATACTGCTGGATCAAAGTGTATGCACAGTTTTATAGCCCTTTGATTATAGTTCCAAATTGTTCTCCAGAATGATTGGATCATTTCATAACTCCATCAACAATGCATTAATATCACACACATCCCCTCCAATATTCATCATTACCTATTTCCAGTCATCTTAGCCAGTCTGAGAGTTGTGAAGTGGAAGCTCAGAGTTGTCTTCATTTGCAAAAAATACATAAAAATTAAATAGGGGAGGGACCTTTTAGGCCTTAAAATGCTTTATAAATATAAGATACTGATTATTTGGATTTCAGGTACTGTGGGTATACTTTTTATTTCCTAAAATACTTCTTTTTCTTCATTTAACTATAACACTCACCTCTTAGTTGAGAAGAACTGAATCATTGTGTTGTGTTATAGGGAAACTTCTTGAGGAAAATTATCCTATTTAGTGTATTTTCTCTGACAAGTAACCAAAGAAATAAAAGAACAAAAACACATTTATCTTTTATAATTGCTTCCCTCCTCCAATTCACAGCAGATTTGGACATTTCCAAATTTCCACAAAAACTATGTTGGTTAATTCCCTCAACAAAGCTGTTTATCAGCTCAAAGCAACAATACTTGAATTCTTCACTTCTGCATTGAGAAAGAGGAAGGGATCATAGCTAAAAGGGAAAATAAAAAGGTTGATAAAATTGTGGAGAGTCTTTCACTATATAGGAAGCAAAATGTCCTCTATCAACATATCTTAGCTATGAATGCTAATCAAACTTCACATCTGCAGAATGGGAATAATAATATTTATTCTACCTACCTCACAGGATTGATGTGAGGAAAACAATTTGTAAATTATAAAATGAAAAATAAATGTGAATTATTATGCCCCACTTGTAGTGTTCTTCTTTTCTAAATTATGATCGTTCTCTGGGAGCAGTTTTCTCAGGGGACTTCTGGAGGCAACCTTAGTTTCAGTTCAGTGTAATAATCACCTCAAATGCAGCCAGCTGTTAAAGTACAGTCCTTTATTGTCTCTTCCAAAATAGACCGGTTAGCTTTCTTTGGTTCCAAGAGCTCTCATTGCTAGTCTTTTGCCTCTGCCAGCTTCAGCCTCTCCTCTTCCTAATCCTTCTTTCTCAATCTGCCAAAAGTCTCTAGTGCTTGTTCTTTTATATGCTCTTTTAGAGTTGTAAACTCAAAGGTTGACTCCTTCTTGGAGAATGGGATTGTGGGAGGTGTAACTTGTGAATCTCCCGGACTTGTGAACTCTAATGTGTGAGCTAATGTATGAACTCTCAAAGGTGTAAACTTAAGTACATAAGCATTGTTTCTATCAATTCCAGTGAGTTAACATTTTGTAAGGATTCTAACACCCACTCACCTCAAAAAAATTCCTGAGGGGGAAAAACACTTAGTAAATTTTAAAAGCAAATATATATTTTATATTTATACATATATACATACTATATATCAGTTATTGTGATGAAGATAGATCAAAGGAGTATCATAGCATATTTTTATATAGCTTTCTATACTCATACAAAATCCCCTGATATGGTTTGATATGTGGATTAAAGGATCATGAATTTTGAATGAAGGGACCTTACAGGCCATCTATTTATTCCAACTCTTTATATTAGGATCAGGTTTTGGGCAGCTGAGACTCAGAGGGATTAAGTGATTTATCTAAAGTCTCACAGATAGTAAAATGTTGGACTGAAGATTTGACTCAAGCTTAGAAGCTTCTAGGTAATAAATACCTTCATTATAAATAAAAATATATTCTTTTATAGGATTTTTATTTTCACACATATTATTTAATAGTATTCTTACAAAAATAACTGGGTAGATAAAGTTGTCTTAACCAAAAATCTTACTTTCTACAAAAAGGTTTTCTCAACCTCTCTTAATTCGAGTACCTTCCCTCTATTAATTATTTTCAATTTATACTTTATATTCTACCTTTTGTTTGGATGTTGTCTTACCCATTTGATTATAAGCTTTTTGAGAGCAGGGATTGTCTTTTGCCTGCATTTATATCCTTAGTTCTTAGCACAACATCTGCTACACAATGTTGCTGTTGTTGTTGTGCAGTTGTTTCAGTCATGTCTGACTCTTCCTGAACTCATTTGGGGTCTTCTTGGCAAAAATATTGGAATGTTTTGCCATTTCTTTTTTCCTACTGATGCATCCAGTAAGCACTTCATAAAATATTACTTGATTGATATCCATTTTTAAGTGAAAAAACAGGATCACAAAAATTAATTGACTTATTCATGATTACAGCTAATTAAAAGGTGAAGTTCAACTACTTTTCTTCTGACAAGTCTAGCATATTATAATATGCTTTGCATTATGAAGTGCTTTCTCCTCTATATGCTGTTTATTGTATCACTAGTATACAGATGTCTAGTAAATGTAAGGTACTAGTCTAAATAATATAAGTAATGAGAAATGGTTATTACTTTTATAGATCTTAAGATATAGTTGAAGAGATAACACACACACACACACACACACACACAATGTAAAGAAAATACCAAGCATTTGTAATAAAGGCTAAGTGTTATACACAATAAATATCATAGAAATTCCCACTTCAATTTTTATTGTTAATGTGTCTTTCCCAATTTCTAATGAACTTTTCTTAATCTGCTAATTAAAAAATTTAATAGCCCTAATCTCTTGACAATTCATTTCATAATATATTTCCTATCAATTTAGGAAGTGGAACTGAAGAATCTTCTATAAAAGAAAACTAATTTCTTTTTTTTTTATCAGAATCTCTTTTTATATTAAAATACATGTTACATCCAATATATGTATACATATTTATATAGTTATCTTGTTGCACAAGAAAAATCAGATCAAAAAGGAAGAAAAAGAAAAACTGAGAAAGAAAACAAAATGCAAACAAATAACAACAGAGAATGAGAATGCAATGTTGTTACCATACTTTTTTCCCATGGTTCTCTCTCTGGGTGTGGATGGCTCTCTTCATCACTGCACAAGTGGAGCTGGTTTGAATCATCTCAATGTTAAAGAGAAACACGTCCATCAGAACTGGTTGTCATACAGTCTTGTTGTTGCCATGTATAATGATCT
The DNA here is from genome assembly GCF_016432865.1 of Antechinus flavipes. Lineage (NCBI taxonomy): Eukaryota > Metazoa > Chordata > Mammalia > Dasyuromorphia > Dasyuridae > Antechinus > Antechinus flavipes. The sequence continues at coordinate 320,314,123 of NC_067401.1, forward strand.
CCTAGTCCTGCTCATTTCACTTAGCATCAGTTCATGTAGGTATCTTCAAGCCTCTCTGAAATCATCCTGCTGGTTATTTCTTACTGAATAATAGTATTCCATAGAATTCAAATACCATAATTTATTCAGCCATTCTCCAATTAATGAGCATCCACTCAGTTTCCTGTTTCTTGCCACTACAAAGAGAACTGCCACAAACATTTTTGCACATGTGGGTCCCTTTCCCTCCTTTAGGATCTCTTTGGGATATAATCCCAGTAGAAACACTGCTGCATCAAAATTTGGTAACTTTTTGAGCAAAGTTCCAAATTGCTCTCCAAAATCCATTCACAATTCCACCAGCAATGTATCAGTGTCCCAGTTTTCCAACATCCCCTCCAACATTCATCATTATCTTTTCCTGTCATTTTAGCCAATCTGAGAGGTATGTAGTTGTATCTCAGAGTTGTCTTAATTTGCATTTCTTTGATCAGTAGTGATTTGGAGCATTTTTTCATGTGGCTACAAATAGTTTCAATTTCTTCATCTGAAAATTGTTCATATCCTTTGACCATTTGTCAATCGGAGAATGGCTTGAATTCTTATAAATTTGAGTCAGTTCTCTATATATTTTAGAAATGAAGCCTTTATCAGATCCTTTTTATGTAAAAATGTTTTCCCAGTTTATTGCTTCCCTTCTAATCTTATCTGCATTAATTTTGTTTGTACAAAACCTTTTTAACTTAATATAGTCAAAATTATTTATTTTACGATCAATAATGATCTCTAATTCTTCTTTGGTCACAAATCCTCCTCTACAAATCTGAGAGTAAACTATCCTATGTTCTTCTAATTTGTTTATAGTATCATTCTTTATGTCCAGATTATGAATCCATTTTAACCTTATCTTTGTATACAGTGTTAGGTGTGGGTCTATGCCTACTTTCTGCCATACTAGTTTCCAGTTTTCTCAGCAGTTTTTGTCAAGTAGGGAATTCTTATCCTTTGCATTTGTCAAATACTAAATTATTATAGTCATTGGCTATTTTGTTCTGTGATCCTAACCCATTCCACTGATCAACTTCTCTACTTCTTAGCCAGTACCAAATGGTTTTGATGACTGCTGCTTTATAATATAGTTTTAGATCTGGTACAGCTAGGCCACTTTCATTTACTTTTCTCTTCATTAATTCCTTTGAGATTTTTGACCTTTTGTTCTTCCAGATGAATTTTGTTGTTATTATTTCTAGGTCAGTAAAACAGTTTCTTGGGAGTTTGATTGGTATAGCACTAAATTAGTACATTAGTTTAGGTAGTATTGTCATCTTTATTATATTTGCTCAACCTATCCACAAGCACTTGACATTTTTCCAGTTGCTTAGATCTGACTTTATTTGTGTGGAAAGTATTTTGTAGTTTTGCTTATATAGTTCCTGACTTTCCCTTGGCAGATAAATTCCCAAATATTTTATATTATCAACAGTTATTTTAAATGAAATTTCTCTTTGTATCTCTTGCTGTTGGATTTTGTTAGTGATGTATAAGAATGCTGATGATTTATGTGGATTTATTTTGTATCCTACAACTTTGCTAAAGTTGTGGATTATTTATAATATCTTTTTCATTGATTCTCTGGGGGAAAATTATTGTAGTTATTTTCTTTAATTTGCTATGCAAATGGACTTTAATTTTATCTATGGATATCATAGAATCATGAAAAAAGAGGTATTTGTATCAATAAGGTGAAAAAAATATTAGGTTAAGATAAATTGGAAGCAAGGAAGATTCTCACTAAGAACAACTCTGTGAGTCTAAATTAAATTATGAATATTCTTTAAATTTTTCTTTAAATCATCATTTTTATTTCCTCTATAATTTGGCATGATGAAAGAAAATGTACTTTTGCTTCACTAATCTAGTAATTCTTTTATTGAAGAAGATATGTGTGTGTGTGTGTATGTGTGTGTATGTGAGGTTTCTGTGTGATCTATGAGTGTTTGATATTCCTCATTTTTAATTCCTGATCCATATTCTCTGTTATAATTTTTGCTATCATCTAATTCTACCATTTTATTGAAGTAACTAAAAAATGTTGGTGCATAAACTGCAATTATTCTCATCGTGGTCTTTTCTGTAAATACTATTAATAAGCATGACAACATAACATGAGCACATGTTATATGAAGTTATGTTTCTTGTTACCTTTAGTAACATGAGAAAACTAACTCTTTCAATTCCTTTATTTTTCTCCTCAAGAGAAAGCTCTGAGCTCACTTTCTACTTAGCTATAACTTTCTTATTTCTTCTGGTTTATTTAGAACCAGAACATCCAGATACATATGATTCATTTCTTCCAGCAGTATACCAATATGTTGGCCACTGAAGAGGGACTTACCACTGAATGCCAATAACTGTGTTAAAGTTTATAGGGAATTTAAAAGTTTTGTTGGCTTGAATATCTCTGCCCCTGATTAGTACCCTGGAAGTGTCTTGTAGTTGGCTTTATTTTGAAGGTGGCAATGACCAAATCATCCCCAAGTGAGCAGCCTACTGATAATAAGCCTCTATTCTAAGTCAAACTTGCCCTTGGAAAGCATTGTCCACAACTGAAATTGTGACAGATAGTCACAGCTAGGACAATTTGCTCCAAAGAATCAGAAAAGTGCATGGGAATAAGAGGTAAAGATTCTTGAATATACATCATCTCTCCCTTCCTTCCAAATCACAACATTCTATATAGAAAGGGGAGAGTAGAGCATTGCATTGTCATGCATTAAGATAAATGTGTAACAGTTAAGTTATATCCTCTCACAAGGTCTCCCATTTCATCTAGGGCCATCTCCAGTTGTCCCAATTTATATCTTACCACTGGACCCAGATGGCTCTGGGAGGAAAATGCGTCAGGTGACCTTGCACAGCTCTCCCTTACTGAAATCCAATTCACTTGCTTGTCATGCCATTACCTCCCTGATGTCATGATTCTCTTTGGGAACAAAGGATAAACAACAAATAGAAAAATAAATACGCAAGGAGGATATGCACAGGAAAACAACTACATGGAACACAGATGCTAGGGCATATATGTAGAGGAGTACTCAGAATGAACAAGTTTGGATAGAATATATGCATAGAGGGACAAATGTATAGGGAATGATACATATAGTTGGAACATACACATGGAGATGTAGTTTATGTTTCTGATGTTACAACAGAGGGATCAAATATACAGCTGCAATTGAGCCTGAACCAGATTAAATTGTCATTGGGAGATAATTAACAAAAAATAAAGATGCAGTAAAACATAATGCTAATTTGTGATTTTCCAAGTCAACATGTGGCTCTCAGTTATCTTCTTTTATGGTTTAGAGGCTCCTATTTCTTTCTTAGTTTGATATCACTCTAATATCAGAGTTTCAAAGATTTCTGGTAATGGTTCTATGGTTCTGTTCCTATTAGTCATTGCTCTTTGCTCAGCTAGCACCTGGACTTTGGGATTTCATGTCATACTTTTGATGTTTATCATTAGGTGCCGTATCTGTGTTATTTCCCAACTGGGTGTCATATCTCTGCTGCTCTCTATCTTTCTACTTTCCTTTGCTTCTCTGCTTTCCATTGGATACATCATTGGCAACATAGCAACTATTAAACATTACTCCTTGCTATCATAATCCTCACTATAACATGATCTGACAATAATCCAAATCTTGCTAGAATGACCTCTAGTGAAATGCAATCCACTAGCTCTGGAGGCAATCAATTCTAAGATTGCCATGTTCTAATTGTTAGAAAGTTTTTCCTGATTGTAAGACTAAATTTGTGTCTTTGCAACTTTTATCCATTGCTTCTGATTCTGGTCCCTTCAAGCAATTAGAATATGCTTAATCTTTCTTCCATATGATAACCCTTCAAATATTTGAATATATTTCCTTTTACTCTTCTCTTTTCTAGTCTCAACATTCCCTGTTCTTTAAAGTAAGAGGTTCTTAAACTGTGGTATTTGATCTTGTATTTAAAAGTATTTTGAAAATTATATTTTAACCTAATAGGCTTCATTTCTAATCCAATATATCTTATTTTATTCATATACGAATATTATTCAGAGACGAGCCTCATAGGCTTCCTTGAAGAGTTAAAGGGGATGATGACATAATGGTTGAGTCCTTACTTTGAAATGGTGGCTAGGTGGCATAGTAGATAGTATCTTGAAGTCTGGAAGATCTGAGTTCAAATCCTGCGTCATGCGTTTTTCTGGCTTTGTGACCTCAGGCAAGTCACTTGTCTGCCTCAGTTTCTTATTCTGTAAAATAAAGATAATAATCTTTAGGCACTTGCCTTTCAGAGTTGTGATGAAAAAATGACAGTCATAAAGTGCTTTGCAATCTTAAAGTACTACATACATGCTAGCTATTAATAATGATCATTAATGATCTGACACAGATGGAAGGCCTTTACTATTCTGTTTGCTTTCTTCTAGATGCTCCTTAGTCTCTGAGTCTCATCACTTCAGAGCCAGCTACTGATCATCTTAGTTTCAGTCACTATAGTTTGGTGAGCAGAAGGTATTTATTCATAACTTGCAGTTATAAACAGTTCCTTTGTGTAGGACTGAACTGCTTCAGTTAGTTTTGATTGGATTTAGGCAAATTTTGATTGGAATTAGTTTCCCAAATCCCAAATCTGGCTGTAGATGAATTTGAGACAGGATAAAAAGGTAAAGGGAGGAAACAGAGTCACAGTTCTCTACTCCACTGAAATATATTTCTGCCTTTATTATTTATTTCTATGAACAAAATCCTTTAGCTTTAGTTCTGTTTTCTGGATGATAAAATCAAAACAAACAAAAACTTTGCCTCTCCAATGCAAAAATCTGTAAAGTAAGTTACTTATCATTTTTTCATAAATACTTCTCTATGAGTTTTATATTGCTTTTGTTTAAATTATACCTTATCTGGGATTAACAGCATGGATTTGATTTGTAAAATCAAAAAAGTAAATCAAAAAAAAAGTAAATATTGATTGCATTACTCCTTAAGTATTAAGTGTTATTCATTTATTAATTTGAATTTTAGATATAAAACCATAGCTTTAAAATAGAATTTTGCAACCCAGCATAGAAAAAGAATATGATGCCTATTAAAAAAAAAAAAAACTATAGACTTTAGAGACTGATTAAAAAGTTGATTTCTCTTGAGAAATAGTGAATAAGGCTAAAAAAAATCTGAAAGCTTTTAAGCACTTCATTACTCTTCCTCAATTTGGACTTTATTAAAATAGTTGTCAAGGATTTAGAGCTAGAAAAAACATTGAAATGTTATCTATCACAATTCTTTAGTTTTACAGTTATACAAGATTCTGAGTGGATAGAACACTAGGTCTGGAGTCAAAAAGACCTGAATTCAAATCTAGCATCAAACATTTACTAGCTGGGAAAGTCACTTAACATCTGTTTGCCTACTGGAGAAGGGAATGGCAAACCATTCTAGCATCCTTCCCAAGAAAATCATATAGGCAGTATGGTATATGAAGTTATGAAATGTTGGAACTGACTGAATAACAACAAATTTTACAGATGAGGAAACTGACTCAGAGGGAAGAATAGACTTGCAAACTCTCAGACTCCATCATTGTGTATGCCTGAGAGTCACTAGCCATTTTTACCCCTTGGATTCAAACCCATATCAAAATGACCCAGTGAATCAGGCTGGGTATAACATAAAATTAAATTCTTTGTGGTTGGAACCCAAGAAGTTGGTATTTTAAATAAATAGCCTTGCTCTTCTGGAATGCTTAAGAACAAAGCCAAGTCCTTCTTTCACATAGTTACCAAAGTTATTATTCACATGTGATCTCCCCAATTAAAAAACCTCCAGTGACTCCCTGTTACTTCTAGGAACAAATATAAACTCCTTTGTTTGGCATTAACTCTATTCACAGTATTTCCTCTTCCTAACTTTCTAGTCTTCTTCCTCATTTCTACTCTTCTCACATTTTATGATGCAGCCATACTGGTCTTCTGGCTTTTCTTCCATCTCTCAGTGTGATGTCTGGCAAGTTTAGGAATTCTCTTCCTCCATATGTCTGTCTCCTATAATTCCTGCTTTCCTTCCAGAATCTGCTCAAATATCATCTTCTTTGGGTCCCCCTCCCAACCATTACCCAAGGTTCTAATGCCTTTCCCTCTGTAATTACCATTTTTCCATGTTGTATGCATAGTGATTGTGCTATTTATATACATATTTCTCTCCCCTATTAGGATATAAATTCTTTGAGAATTAAACCTGTTTTTTCTTTTCTTTTTATATCCCCAACATTTAGCACAGTGCCTAATACATAATAGGCAATTAATATAAATGCTTGTTGATCCACATATCTGAACAAATTTTACAATTGTGCATAATCCCAATTTTCTTTGCCCATGTTAACACAAATCCAATTAATACTAGAGAATTTGACTTGGGATATGAAAAAGAAATTAAGTAAATGAATAAATAAATAAATATCATTCTATGCTCTGCAAATCATCATTCCCAGCATTCTTCCTTTGATTTCTTCCATTTTGCTTTTTACTCTTCTTAGATCTTCTCCATATTTTCTTTCAAAACTGTGAATTATAACACAAATGGAAATTATCATTACTATTCCTCCATTAACCTTTATCTCTGACAGATCTTGGACAGAGTCAGACTACTGTTATTCTTCCTTCTGATCATCACATTTCTTATCTTTTTTCCTTTCTCTACAATTTTCTTTAGTATCCGAAAATAAGTGTGTATGTCCTATCTACTTAGCAACATATTAATTTTCTATTTGTTAGGTAAGAAGTTGGAAGACCATTCACTTATATAATCTTTAAGATGAAAAAAAAAAGATATGTCAATTTTTCTTGTGAATAGAAGTCTAAAGTAGTTTCTTGTTTATAGTTATACTGAAAAACCCACAAACAAATCTGAAATTGTTATGTAAAAATGAGATAATATTGACTTAATTGTCCCCAAGGATATTCTGTAAATTTATCATTGATGGTGAGGAATGTTAGTTAAATTATATAGTACTATAGTTATTAAATATTAAGCTATTAGAATGAATTTGATCTTTCTCAAAAGTTTACTGGATTATAGAGGAAATCCATGCCATATGGACTTTAATTTAAATTGTAGATTGTTATAAATAAAAATAAATTTAGCTTTTAGATTGAATTAAAAAGCCCAATAAATGATGCCAGTGAATGTTCATTTTAATTTTTCAAGAAATACTTATAAGTTCTTAATGGAAGAATCCAAGTAATTTTCAGTTCTATTTGTACATTCATTGTAATTGTTTGTCTAATTTTCCTAATACTTAACTGCTGCATGTTTTAAAAATTAAAATGGGACATCATCTATTGAATTTAAGCATAGCTTATGGTTTTAAAGCCCAAAGATGTAGAGTTGTTAGGCTGAGGGAACAATTTATATTGACTAGAGAATTTTCTAGAAGAGTAGTCATAAAGATAGGAGAGGAGTAATGTGAAGTGATAGTGGATTGTTTGCTATGAATTAATGTCGGTTTTCTATATATTATGAATTTTGTGCTTTTTGCATAATATATCAATACATATCTAAAAAAGAGTGTATCATGTTTAAGTTATAAAGCAAAACCACTTTAAAAAAACTTTGGGTATGTCTTGAAATAATTGATATACCCCTACTCACACCTTTGAAGTTAAGATGTATGTCCTGTGCAAAGTTCAAAAAGAAGAAAGATGGACTTGTTTGCAATTACATTAAGTTAATTGTATCAAGTCTAGCAACAAAGAATCTCTCTAATGAGATTATGTAGCTACTCATAATAGAATATAAAGCTGCATGGGACCAAACAGGATATAGTTCAAATATGACTGCATATTTAAAATCAGCCAGAGTCAGGAATTCAGGTTAAGGGAAAAATCTTCAATCTTTATTGAAGTGAAGAGGTGAAGAAGGATTGCGATAGCAGTATGGGCAGACAGGAAGCCAGCTAGCAGAGGAGGATCGGAGGTGAAGGGCGGTGGCAATAGTAATGCGAGCAGCTGTGACAAAATGCCAGCCAGCAGTCTCTCTTTCCACTTCCTTTTTCGCTCCCCTGTCTCCACCCACCAAAAAATGTCATTTCCTATACAACACATCAGGACTTGCACAAAGAGTGGGTGGGGACCATTCTTTCTCCAAGCATATATATATTAATAGAGTATGGTCCAATTACTATTTAGCCTCACGTGCTTGGGACCTTAATGCATCAACTCGAACCTCAGCTCATTACAATTCAACCACTTATTTTACAGATGAAGAAAATGAGGAAAGTTGTAATTTGTTCAAGACCATACAATGTTAAGCTCCATGCCTAAGTGAAGGGGTAGGTCAGTTCTCCAAGAGCCTCCACAGCTATGAATCATAACACTTGAAGGAGGTGCAAAACAGTCTTTACTAACGCAGATGGTCCTTGTGGATTGGGAATGAAATAAATTGGAGGCAAGAGGGAAGAAGACAGAGGTCAGAGAACAAAACTGCCTCTCAGTCTCCTTGTATCAATCATCATTATCATCATCATCATCATCCTCTCACTTGAAGAGATCCATTCTACAGGTGTGAATTAGTCCTCCAGCAGCCACTGGCAGGTGGCTCCCGTATCACAACAATACACCTACTAAGTATAAGAAACTGGTTTCAAACTGAGGACCTTTGATTTCAAATCTAGAGGGGTTTTTTTGTTTGTTTGTTTGTTTTGCTACTGTATTGCCTCACCATATCTCCTTTCTGCTAAGATAATGAAGTGTTAAATTCTTTAGAATACCCAAATATGTGGCAATCCTCTTTCCAATTCATAAATATCACTAATTCATAATTCTTTAACTAAAGAATTAGTTAAATTCATTAACTAAAAATTGCTTTTAACTTATCCAGAAGGAGAAGTTTTGATAAGCCAATTAAGTGTTATTCTAATAAGGAAGACAAAGTAAGAAGGAGCAACTTTCAGCAATAAATTAGAGAAAGGCATCAGCTTTGCGGCTTGCTTCCTGGAGCCAGTTTAGATAGAAAATTGTAACTTGTAGTATAGCTTTCTGATTCAATATTTCTAAATTGAACCCCATGCTACTGAGCATTCTGTGTTGTCCCAAGGTAAGCACTATAGACAGGTGAGATGTCTGTAAGTCACTGAGACATAGCTGATTACAGAGATTTTTCCTTTGTTTCTCCCTGTGATATCTTGTGTGTTTTTAGGGAACATGAGGAAACAGTGAAGAAGATAAAAAGTGATTTGGGATGGCTTATTGCAAATTACTGGAGGTCTTAAAGCATAATATACTTCAACTGGGCAAGGCAGTGATGTTGTTTTGTCATGAGGTAAGGAACAACCATATCCTTGAAAATGCCCTTTCCTAAATGCTCTTTTTTCATCTCCTAAGTTGATTTGTTGGACATTGTAATTCCTTGACAATAAGTATGTAATAATATTTGATTGAAGGTATGTTTAATCTACCCTTTCAAATAAACTATCTATGGTACTTCAGCATATTCTACATAGAAATATGAAAGTGAATATTGTTCATAATAATAGTTAATATTTGTGCAGTACTTTAAGTTTTACAAAATTTTTCCTCTAACAACCTTATGAGGAAATTAGTTATTATCCATATCTTAAGAATAATGAAACTGAGAATCATACTAGTTAAATTATTCATGTTCACACAGCTAATGATGATAAGAACCAGAATTTATACCCTATTCTCATGATTATTTGCCCAATCCTCTTTTCACTATTTTATGCAAATGAACCTTAGGCATTTACCAAAGTACATCCAATAAGACTGCCACTTGATGACAATTTGTCATCATTTACTTCTGTTACTATTATTTTTTTTAAAACAATCAAAGTGTTTTTCTTTTTAAAATGTGTTCTACGATTCAGTGTTGGTTTTTTTTTTTTTTTTAATTTTGGATTGGCCTTTTGAATGAGAGTTTTTTATTGGATCTGTGTTTAAGAAATGCATATTTTTGCTTTTATTTTCTTGTTCAATTCTTACTATTTTCTGGAGATATAGAGATAGATCAGATGCCATAAGCACCTTGTTGCAGATGAGAATTTTAGGTTAAATAAACTAATATAATTTACTCACTGTCAAAGAACTAAGTAATAAGAATGAAATAGTCAGGATTGGCAGTGTAGTATGATGGCAAAATGCATGCTCCTTACCTTCTGATGCTTTAGGTGAGTAGACTTTTACAGTTGAGTAGCTCTCAAACCCAGTTCTGTCTTTGAACAAATATGAAGGATTGGAAATCAATTATGAGCAAAAGACTTACTATGGAACATGAGTTACTATGTGCTTAATGACTCTTTGGGTGCATATAGGTACTTAAGAGAGTACAGAGTCTGAGGTCAGTTTCCTCAGAGATAAGGAATTGTAAATCTAACCCCCCCAAAAAAATTCAGGAACCATGCATTTAGGTAGCTTAGAATGTGAAGTATAGCAGTAGATCTGGTCAGACCTAGTTTGTGTTAATGAAAATAAATGATGCATTGTGGAACAATTCATTTATTTACCAAAGGAAACTTGGAACATAAAGAACTTCCTAGAAATGCCTATCTCCTCTCATGTGGAGGAGGTGAAGAGATGTGTAGAAAAAATTAGATCCAATTCCAAAAATATGTATTTAGCATCTACCACATGCAGAAAACTGGATAAAATCTAAAGTTTATTCAAGACTAGAGTTTATGAATATTTCTATCTAATAGGGGGATGTTATACACACAATTAATTATAATACAAAGTAATTTAATTATGTGAATGTAAAAAGCATTGTGAGATCCAAAGGGAAATAAAAGATCATTATTTACTCAGTAAATCAATGATGTATTGCTGGCATTTGCAGTGGGCTTTAAAGAGTGGGTCTGAATTCATTGGGCTAAAGAGAGCTCTTAATATAAGACTTGTAATGTTTGTGGCAGCCCTTTTTGTAGTGGCTAGAAACTGGTTGCCCACCAATTGTAGAATGTTGGAATCTTTACAAATTGCTAACTCATTAGAGTTGATGTTTTGGGCCAGAACCTGAAACAAGGTACTAAGTAGAACTAATTAATACAATGCTTGTGTTTACACCTTTACTCTTTGGAATTCGCAAGTATGGGAGATTCACAAAGTAAACTTTGTAACTTTGCGAATTCACATCTCCCTTGAAATTCTTAGGGCCAGAGAGCACTATGGGAAAAAACCCATAATCCCTCTCTCTGGTATATAAGAAGAAAGTAGAGGCCCAGTGGAGAGAATTCAGCCAAATTACATGGAAAGGGGTGTGTCAAGTCAGAAGAAGCCACGAGTCGGAGTTGAGCTAGAGCCAGGAGAGAATTACTTCGGAAGGCAAGAGAGACAGATTCATCTTTGTGCTGGCTGGAGGCTAAAGGGAGCAAAAGACAAAGCTGCAGGAGCTCTCAGAACCAAGCAGAAAGATAGGCCTCTAAGAATCTAGCTATCTGGACCCAAGGAAAGAGACAAGACTTGAAAGGAGAAATAAACATTTGTATTTTTATCACCTGGCTGCATTTGGGGTAATTATTGATCTGAACTGATACTAAGTCTGCCTCCAGAAAACTTCCCTGAGAAACCTGCCCTCTCCCCCAGAAAGAACATCTTATATATTTTAAAGAAGAAAAAGAACACCACAGTAGAATGGCTGAATAAATTGTGGTATATGAATGTTATGGAATATTATTGTTTTATAAGAAATGACCAGCAGGATGAATAGAGAGAGGCTGGAGAGACTTACATGAACTGATGCTAAGTGAAATGAGTAGAACCAGGAGATCATTATATACTTCAACAATAATACTACATGATGTTTCAATTCTGATGAACATGGCTCTCTTCAACAATGAGAGGATCCAAATTAATTCCAATTGACCTGTAATGAACAGAACTAGCTACACTGAGAAAGAACACTGGGAAATGAGTATGGACCACAACATAACATTTCCACTCTTTCTGCTAATATTTGCTTGCATTTTTGTTTTTTTCTTCTCAGGTTATTTTTACCTTCTTTCTAAATTTGCTCTTTCCTGTGTAACAAGATAACTATATAAATATGTATACATACATATATATATATATATATATATATACACATATATATGTATATATATATACATATATATATACATACATATATATATATATATATATATATATATTTAACATATTTAACATGTATGGGGCTACCTGCATCTAAGGGAGGGAGTCGGGGGAAGGAGGGGAAAAGTTGGAACAGATGGTTTTGCAAGAGTCAGTGTTGAAAAATTACCCATGCATATGTTTTGTATATAAAAAAGCTATAATAAAAATAAAATTAAAAAATGTATAAGATTTGTGACCTTGTTTTTTAAAATTAGTCTTATAACTGTATTTCAACATAATTTCTTTCCATTGTACTTCTATGTATTTTATTTTTTTTTCCTTTTAAGCACAGTATTCTGAAAAGGGGTTCAATACATTGCCAAATGGGGCAATAATGGGTTTAAGAATCTCTGACAAAATGAAAAGGATCAAAGAATAGGGGAAATAATAATAAAGACATGCAAAAGGGAAAGTGAGAATGGGGCCAGAGCCCAGCTGAAATTTCCCAATATTCCAAACAACTTTAAAATAATGCTTCAAATAAAATTTTGGAGCAGCAGATTTAACAAAAGACCAGTGCAGACATTTTTTCTAGCCTAATACAATTTAGGAGGTCTTCAGATAAAGTCTGGGACACTGGAGTAGGTACAGACCCAGAACATGGTAGAAGCACCAGAGTGGATCTTGGAAGCAGCTATGACAATAACAATAGCATTTTGGGGAGATAGTAGACCAGAGGGTAAGGAGGCCAAACAACAAATTATAAAGAAATTAGAAGGGACCCTTTGTTGATACTTGGCATAGCTGGTGCTGACTCAAAACTATTGTCCATAAGCTATTTGGGGGTTGCAGTTCCAGAGTAGAGCCTAACTTTAAGAAAAGGTTCACAGTGAAGAAATAGGCTGTGGAAATTAGCAAACAACAGCAATAAAAGTGAACTTAACCACAAAAAAGTTATTACATTGTCAAGGAAGACCAAAACATAAATTTAAAAGACTACAATTTAGCTACAAGCAAAGCTTTGAAGAAAAATGCTAATTAGACCAATGTACAGCAATAATATGTGGAAGAGTTAAAGAGATAATTATGGTGGAAGAAAAATGGAAAAAGAAATGAGAGTAATGCAAAAAATATGAAAAGAGAATTAATAACTTGATAAAAGAGGCACAAAAAAAAATCACTGAAGAAAAAACTCCTTAAAATTTAGAATTGGTTGGGGCAGCTAGATGGCACAGTGGAAAGAGCACCAGCCCTAAAATCAGGAGGACTTGAGTTCAAATCTGACCTCAGACATTTAACATGTTCTAGATGTGTGACCCTGGGCAAGTCACTTAACCCCAATTGCCTCAGCCAAAAAAAAAATAGAATTGGTCAAATGGATAATGAGAACATGAGACATCAAGGAACAATATAAGAAAGGGAAAAAAAATGGAAAAAGAAGAAAATGTGAAAGATTTAACTGGAAAACAACGGCCTGGAAAATAAATGGAAGAGAAATAATTTAAAAATTATAGAACTATCTGAAAGCCATGATTAGGGAAAAAAAGAGCCTGGACATCATATTTCAAGAAATTATCAAGGAAAACTGCTCCAATACATTTGAGTCAGAGGTTAAAATAGAAATTGAAAAAATCCATTCATTACTCCTGAAAGAGATCCAAAAATAAAAACTCTCAGGAATATTATAGAAATTCTAGAGGTTCCAAGTCAAAGAGAAAATATTGCAAATGGTCAGAAAGTAAAAATTCTAATATCATGAAATCACAATCAGGATCACACAAGCTATAGCAGCTTCTACATTAATGTAATAGAGGACTTAGAATATGATATTACAAAGGACACAGAAGCTAGGATTACAAATTAATCTAAAACCAAAAGAAACATTATGGCTATCTCTTCCATATCACAACTTTCATCATCATGATTTTGATATGTAATGGGTTGACAAAAGAAATTAAATGAGAATTTTGGGAGAGTTTACAGAAGTTGTGGATGACATAAGAAGGCCAGCGAATGACACAGAAAAGTTTCGGAACTCAGAAATGCATAAAATGTTTGTATAGCATTGTATAATATTAATCCAAATTTTATAAATGGTGGTGCTGTAAACACTTCATAAAAAGATAATATTCAGACTTTATCTCTGGAATAAAGGAATGGCCAAAAAGTATTATACAGATTTTTCATATTGTGGGGGCACTATGCTCCTAACCCACAGAATGTGGAAGGGATATGCAACTGTATATGCAATGAGGATGCGCTAAAGTTTTTTTTTTTTTTTTCCAGTAAATATGGGAGTGAAACAAAGACACCCATCTTTCCCACAATTTGGTAGAATTGTGGAAATCCTAACATTAACAATAAGACAAAATAAAGAAATTAAAATGTAAAGATAAATAAAGAGTGAATAAAACTACCCCCATTGCTAATATATAGTATGCTTAGAAAACCTTAGAGAATCAGTAAAGATTGGACATTGTCTAAGAAGTAAGTAAGTAATGAAAGTGATCGAGCCAGAATTGACAGTTGAGACAAAAGCTTCCACAAAGTTGTATATCACAAAATAAATCCTTGAAAATTAACTGTATTTTTATATAACAATAACAAAATCCACAAATCAGTAGTTTGCAAAACCTTTTCTAAATAACTATAAAAATGCATAAATATGAGGATTGAGCTACCAAAACACTGGAAAGATTTGTGTACATTCAATTGCAAAGTAGTTTTTAAAGAAATAAAGAACAATTCAAACAACTAGAGGAATATTCAGTGTTCATGGCTAGGCTGTATTAATATGATAAAAATTATATTACCAAACTTAATTTATACTTTAATTCTACCAATCAGATTACTAAATTCCTTCTTTATAAAACGTGGGGAAATAATAAAATTCATTTGGAAAAACAAAATATAGAGAATATCGAGAAAAATGATGAAAAAAAATAAGGATGGAGGAATAACACTTCTAGACCTCAAACTATATTATAAAGCAAGCAGTCATCAAAACCATTTGATATTTATTTTAAAATGGAGAGAAAGATAAATGGAATAGACTAGACAAGGGATAACCACAAATAATAATATTCAATAACCCAGTATTTGATAATATGGAAAACTCTGTTTGACCTTCATTTTAATAACAAAATTGGTAATGTCTTATCTTTTATGTGAATTTAAATAAGACAAAGTTTCATAAAGCCTCCTTCTCGCAGGGACATCAAAGTTCATTGGTGGGACAAAAGTTAGGATGACTGGAAGTAGCCTGGGATGCAGTGTATGATGTTGGTGTCTTCCATGTCTAAATGCCTCATAGTACCTGTTTCATCCACTTTCATGACTGTTGGAACAAATTGTTCTCAGGCACCCATTCCATTGAGGGAGATCTTGATATGTTTGAGCTCCCTGTAATTCATAGTAATTCATTGATAATTTTGAGGCCTGAGTGTTGTCTTCAACTTGTTTTAACTTATCTGCCAAAATGGTTTTACCAGGAGGTGGCTGCTGTGCATTCTGCAGTTTCCTGGAGCCACAGGTGAGAGTAGCTGACAAGTGGAACCAAAGGTGAATGAGTAGGCCAGAAAAAGACTTGGCAAATCCTCACCCCAGAAGTGCTCATCTTTCCTGAACACTCCTATGAAAAAAAAACTTTGATTTAAAAAAAAATGTTGGAAAGACTGGAAAACAATCTCGCAGAAAGATCAACACTTTACATGATTTTCCACAATAAATTCTAAATAGATATTTAAGCTTAATATAAAAATCTTTCTATCAAAATTAAGAGAAAAAACAGACCGTATGCTTTTCATAATCATTGGTAAGAGATGTTTTCTTAAATAAAAATTAGCTGCAATTACAAAAAATAAAATAGATAATTTTGATTACATGAAACTGAAAAGCTTATATGCAGGCAAAATGAAAGCATCTAGAAGAAGAAAGAAAATGGCTGAATAGGAAAAAAAAACTTTCTATCACATTTCTCTGACAAGAATTGTGTATCCAATATATATGAACAATTTAAAAATATGTGATCAATATAGCTTTATACATTTGCAATTTATTTTAGTACAGTTATTTCTAACATTTTCATAGTAATAGTAAATATAATTAGAAAAACATTGAAAGCAATCTCAATAACCAACCAAAGAAGGAATGATTAAATTGATTATGATACATATTAATTATTTGATACTATAAATTAGTATTTTTTAAAGTATGATCAAGAGGCCTTGGGTTACCCTGAAATACTTTCAGTTCAGTTCAGTGAGAACAAAATTTTTAAAATAACACTAAGCTATTTTCATTTCTAATATGATAAACATAGGTAGATATAACCCATATAAACAAAGGCTTCTTGGGGGAACTCAAAATAATTTTTAAGACTACAAAGGGGTGCCAAAGACAAAAAGTTTGACAGTTTGTGCTATGAACCAATTAATTTGAGCAATTATGAGGAGTTACAAGAAATCTGAAATGATCTTTATGAAATAATGCAAGGCCAAAATAGCAGAACAAAAAATAGAGTATTTCTAGGTTGAAATTATACCTGGAATTTTGGATTGGCTTAATATTGTGAAAATTATAAACTTAATCATACTAAAAACAAAAACAACAGAAGACATATGATATTGATAGATGCAAAAAAAAAGGTTTTGACAAAAATATAATACTCTTTTTATTTCAAATGCTAGGAAAATCATACATGCAATTTTCTTGAACATACTAGACAATATATATCTACAACTAATAACTACTATTATATGTAGTAGAGATAAACTAGAATTATTTTCATAAATTGACTAGCAATGTAGAAGAAATAAGATTCTGACCAACACCTCATACCTTATCAAATAAAATGAAAATGAATGTGTGACTTAGATTTAAGAGGTCACATCATAAAATTTTTTTAATGGGAAGAATACCTATAAGATTTACTTATAGGACAAAAGTTGACTTGACATATCAAACAAAAAATAATCACAGGCAATGAAATGTATAGATTTGATTGCATAAAATTTACAAGTTTTTGCCTAAATTTGTCAAATAAAGGTAAGATTGAAAGAAAAAAATGGGAAAATATTTTCAGCATTTTTTTCAGATAGGAGTCTTATTATCAAGTAAAAGGAATTTACAAAAATAAGAGTCATTTCTCAATTGACAAATGAGCTAAGGATATAAGCAAGAAGTTCTTAAGAGGAAAAAACCTAGTCTTTTTACAGATATATAAAAAAAAAATTCTACAAATCTCTACTAACTAGAGAAATAAAAATAAAAGCATGTTTGAGATTCTATCTCACACCCAAGAAAGACAAAAAAATAAAGAAAATGATAAAGTGCTGTGAGAAAACTGGTTCCTCAGTACATTGTTCATTGACCTCTGAATGGGCTACCAAATGGCATAGTAGATAGAGCAATAGATCTGGAGTTTGGAAGAGCCAATTTTAAATTCAATTTTAAACATTTCTTGTTGAGTTGTTCCAAACATATCCAACCATTTGTGACTCTTTTTTTGTTTGTTTTGTTTTGTTTTTTCAAAGACACTAGAGTGGTTTGCCATTTCCTTCTCTAGCTCATTTTACAAATGAGGAAAATGAGGCAACCAGGGTTAAGTGACTTGCTTAGGGTTACACAGTTAATAAGTTCTGAGGCTGGATTTGAACTCAGATCTTTTTGACTGTAGATCCAGCACTGAATCCACTGTACCATCTACCCACCGCTTTACTTGCTGTTTAACCCTGGGCAAGTCACTTAACATGTTGGCTTATTAAATGACATTATTAAGAGCATTTATTTCCTAGGGTTATGACAGAATTTAATGAAATGATATAAGGTGCTTACATAGTTTTTAGCACATAGCAAGCAACATGTAAAAGTTACTAAAAGTATATGCTTTTTTTTGTCTCCATCCGCTAAAGCTATAGTGTTGCTAGCTCTATATTCCAGAAATATCAATGAAAGAGGAAAGTTCTAAATGTACCAAAATATGCATGGCAGCTACTTTTGTGGTGCCAAAGAACTAGAAACTAAGAAGATACATAGCAATTAGGCAGAAGCTTTACATAAATTTTAAATATTACATATACTTTACATAAATTATCTTACTTGAGAGGCACAAAACAACTCTGAAATATGTACTTCTAATGTGGGATTTTATCAGGGGGTGGGTTAAATGACTCACCAAGTTTCATATAACTAGTAAGTGTCAGAGGCAAGACTGTTAGCCAGGTCTTCTTGATTCCAAGTCTAGCATTCCAAACATGATGGTTCTACTCACACTTGTATATGTTTTATAAGCTTAGCTCTTTTGTAAGTTGCTAAAAGAATAGCAATTGGCTTGTCTTTGGATCTCTATTTATCACCAAATCTTCTGCCTATGTGCTTTCCTCTGTGTATTGCACACAGTTAATATCTTTTGAGTGAATTAATAAATATTTAAGTGATTTGAGGGGCTAAATGGCTTAACTGGAATGGACCTTTGATTCTCAGAATATTTAACTCCCCAAGTTCTCATAGAATATATCTATTATTATAGCATGATGACATCTTGTAAAATCAATTCAAACAGGAAGAATTATTATAACACCTTTCAAAGCCTTTGTAAGATATATGTACTAAAACTAACTTTCTCCAGCCTTTTAAAACTTTTAAATAACCTTTAGCTTGGAAGTGATGTAAATGTAAACATCAAACAGCTTTAGATAGGGTCATATCCTTAACCATTCTCATCTTGAAACCTGAAGGAACTGGGTCAGAAAAAATTTGAGTCAAAATAATGTCATTATTTTATAAGAAAGATCAACAACATTACAGAAATTATTCTTCTAAGTCATATGTTCACACAGTAGGGGAAGGATATTTCTCTATGATTAAAAGTCAGGAAGGGGGACTAAGGAGCTCAGTGGATAGAGAGCCAGCCCTGAAGTCAAGAGGACCTGAATTCAAATCTGGCCTCAGATACTTAACACTTTCTAGCTGTGTGACCCTGGACAAGTCACTTAATCCCAATTGCCTCAGAGGAAAAAAAAAAACTCAGGAAAAATGGAAAAGCAAAGTTTTATTTAAAATTTTTTCTGTGTTAATGTTCCACATATTACCTATTGCAATATAGACATAATCTCGTGGAGAAACTCAACCTTCTCATGTAAAAAAATGGATTTATCTGTTTCAAATTATAATGCTATTCAGCTATTTTTCTGAATGGTATTCAGAAACATATATTTCTTTTTTCCCCTTGAGGCAATTGGGATTTAGTGACTTGCCCAGGGTCCTACAGCTAAGAAGTGTTAAGTGTCTGAGTCCAGATTTGAATTCAGGTTCTCCTGAATTCAGGGCTGGTGCTGTATCCACTGCTCCATCTAGTTGCCCCTGAATATACAGAAATAAACAATTTTATTTTTTGCCACTCAATTATTTTAATTGCTAATTAGTAATTAGTTAATAGTCAAATATGTGGAATGTCCTATGTGGGCACGTATAGAACTAAGCCCTAGGGATATAAAGAACGGTCAAAAACAGTCCCTGCCAATGAGAAATTTATAGTTTAATGAGGGAAACAACATGTAAATAACTAGATATATCATTCATATATATATATATATATATATACATATATATATATACACACACATACACACATATATACATATGCATAAATACACATACACATACAACTTTTAAATTTGAGGGGGGGTAAATGAATTAGTGCCTATTTTAGCTATCCTTCATAACACATACTCAGTTTTGTCCCCAGAAGCAAGACTACTCAAAGTTCAAGGTACTCTGAATCTTTTATTGCTAAAGTTAAACTTCATCCATCCCCAAGGAAATATTCCAAAAAGGTGTGGCCTGAGGGAGAAATCCCCTCCTCCAACTCTGTAGGCGTGGCCTAGAGCTCCAGAGGACTGACAAGTCCAAATACTTCAGCAATTGCAGCATTATCTTTCTCTTTCCGTGGACAGGGTCTTGGAGAGTGTGACTTGGTCACTGTCCACTGTGCCTTTTAGTTGGCAATCTTACAAGAAAAGGTGTATATATATATATATATATATATATATATATATATATATGTAATAAAAGTGACCAAAGCAATTCAGATCTAGGTCCCTGCTGGGTCCCTAATGTTTCCTCATAAGGCATTGAACCCCAACATACTAATCCTCATAGGGGGAGGGGGCTCCTTATATTCTCCACAGAATTTTTACCTTGGGATTGTTACTAACCTCTTGAACTTCTAAATGAGAGAGCAAAGACAAAAGACTATCTCTCTTTTGTAATTATGGAAATCAAGGCATCTAGTGTTTATATTATCTGGAGTTACATATCAAATTGGAAAAAGAGCTAGACAAATCTCATAATCCAAAATATATAGATTTAATTAGTGAAAATTTTCCTTCTGAAATTGCCTTTCAACTCTTCTGGGGACACAACTATGAGTATGTATTATGAAGGATAACTAAAATAGACACTATAGTGTGATTAGCACTAATTAATTTAATTTTAAAAGTAAGTTGAAAATTTCTGCCTAATTGCATAGAATGTGGAACATAGTATTATTTATTTGATAAGTTCTGTTGACTACATTAATTCACCTAGATACTTGTATAATTATTTATTACCTACAAAATGAATCCCGGAAGAATAGAAATTCATTATTCAAGCTCTAGTATGAGCACTAAGTCTTTGGTTATTTGACTGTCCTAAGATTGAGTTTCTCTCAACTGGAAATTGAATGGATGCCCATCAATTGGAGAATAGGTGAGTAAATTATGGTATATGAATGCTATGGAATTTTATTGTTCTGTAAGAAATGACCAGCAGGATGAATACAGAGAGACTTGGAGAGACTTATATGAACTGATGCTAAGTGAAATGAGCAGAACCAGGAGATCATTATACACTTCAACAAGAATACTATATGAGTATCAATTCTGATACAAGTGGCTATCTTTGGCAATGAGAGGTTCCAAATCAGTTCCAATTGATGAGTAACGAACAGAACCAGCTACACCCAGCAAAAGAACACTGGAAAGTGAGTGTGCACCACAACATAGCATTTGTACTCTTTCTGTTGTTGTTTGCTTGCATTTTTGTTTTTCTTCCCAGGTTATTTTTACCTTCTTTCTAAATCTGATTTTTCTCATGCAACAAGATAAATGTATAAATATGTATACATATTTTGTGTATATATATGAATACATAAAAATATTAACATATACTTTAACATGTTTAACATGTATGGGAATGCCTGCCATCTAGGGGAGGGGGTAGAAGGAAGAAGGGGAAAAGTTGGAACAGAAGTGTTTGCAAGGGTCAATGCTGAAAAATTACCCATGCATATGTTTTGTCAATAAAAAGCTATAATAATAATAATAATAATAAAGAAAAAAATAGCATTTCTCTCAAAAGATATCAGTACTATGATATCTTTTAGAAAAGTGATTGTTACACTTTCTCCACTCATGATCCCTTTTCCCCTGAAAATTTGTAGGCAACTGTGAGACTGTGAGTATGTGTATGCATGTATGTGTATATGTGTATATATTCTGTACCTATTTAACATATATGTGTGTGTGTGTGTGTGTGTGTGTGTTAAATAGGTACAGAAATTAAGGATTTACTAAAAATAAATCATAATTTTGTGACTCTCCTCACCCTCAGTTATACAGTCTCATGTGGGGTTGCAACCAATAGTTTAAGAAACTTTGTTTTAGAGAATCTTATCTAAAATAATTTAAAGAAGGAATCCTATAGAAAAGATTTTGACAGTTAGCACCAACTCACATAGGATTAGAACTGGAAGAAGCCTCAGAAATCATTAATTCTCCAGTCCTCTGATTTTTATAGATAAGAACATTTAGGACCATAGAAGAAAAATGACTTGTTGAAGTTCATATAGAGTTCTTTCCACTAAATTATAATGCCTCTTAAGCAACTTTCTTGGGAAGTAGTGAATCTTGATAATATGTAACTTTTAAAATAACATTTTTGAAGAACTATTTTATAAGAAAATAAACACAATATCCAAGTAGAAACTGAATATATGAGTTTTAAAAATATAATTACAGATTGGCAAGATGTTAAAGACAAAGAAAAATCACAAAAAGTGGAGACAAATATAAAATTGAGAGAGGAAGGAATAGAAGGGAATCTCACATTTTAAATATTAATATAATTTTTCTTAGCAGAAGTTTAAAACCAGAGAGGAGAATGACACCAAATCCATTTTCCTTTTTATCCTTTACATTCAAACATTAAATTAATCTTACCTTTTCAAAATGGAGTTGGATACCTTGGAACAACCCCTTAAATTAAACATTGATCTTAACCCTTGATTTGTACAACTTCTGACCATTAAAAAAAGTCTGAGAGTTATTTGAGTAATTAATCTGAGGAATAGAAATTTCTGTTTCTTTATGTGCTTGTATTAGAAGTCCAAATAAAAACAATAAGGAAATGACCCAATAAGGGATATTGATGGGTGTACTTGTCAATTAGTATCATGTACAACAAATGGAAATATAATAAATACAAAATGATTTATATATATGTATATGTGTGTGTGTGTATTTGTGTATGTATATATATATATATATATATGTGTGTATATATTAAAGACTGAGGTCATAAGCTGAGACAACTCACAACTCATAGCTAAACTTAAAGTGAGCTTTTCTCCATTTCTCCCAACTTTAACTTTCCCCAAAGGGTTTAATAAATCACTATATGTAATAAATAATCCAACAGATAAAGGCAGGATGATTTGAGAAACTAGGGAACAAAATTGGAGGGATTAGGAGAAGTTTGAAATTAGCAATTGAATTTACACTTTAAGGGAGAAGGAGTATATTCCAAGCCTCTGAAATGGGACAAGGGGAACAGCATTTCCTGAAAGAGTAATTTATTAGAACAACCCATAACTTTAAAAAATATTTATCTGTCAAATTAGAAGCCTTTTTCAAAGATACTGTAAAGTCCTTAGGACTTTATTAAACATTACAGGTTAGACAATCCCATTCATTGTTAAGATTTGCCATCCATAGCTGTGAAAGTAAGCCCAAGTCCAAGGTTTCAACTCTGGCTAATGCAAGTGTATTTATCATTTTTTTCCCTTAGCAGTTGAACCAGGTGGCATTAATATATCATTCTACACTATTTTAAAAAATATGCCTTTGGTTTTACTTCACTTTCATTACTATGTCCCTTCCCTATTCAGTGAAGGTTCCTTTTAAGAGATTCTTTTTTAAAGAGGAAGGGAAAAACTCCCACAGCTCAGCAACATCAATCAGTGCATAAACTTCATCTGATAGTTTATATATATAATAATACATAGTTATAGTCCTCCAAGTCCACAATAAAGGGAAGGAAGTAAATTTTCTCAATCCTTTGCTAGAGGTATTTCCTCATTAAAATTACATAGCATTCCATTTTGTTTCAATGTTCTTTCTATGTACATAGCTTTCATTATGTATATTGTTTTCTTGGTTCTATTTGCTTCATTCCACATCATTTCACATATATTTTCTCATGTTTCTCTGAATTGTTTTAAATTTAAATTTGTTTTGTTACATTTTAAGTTTTAAACACTCTCCTTCCCTTCAAAAAAAGCATACTAAAGAAGGGCATCACTTGATAGAGATTTATAAATATATGAAAAATCATGCATATTTATATGCATATAATTATACATATTTGTATTTATCAGTTCTTTCTCTAGAGGTAGATAGTGGCTTTCTTTATAGGTCCTTTATAGTTTATTTGATTTATAGTACTCAGAATAACTTGGTTATTCACAATTATTCT
The DNA here is from genome assembly GCF_016432865.1 of Antechinus flavipes. Taxonomy (NCBI): domain Eukaryota; kingdom Metazoa; phylum Chordata; class Mammalia; order Dasyuromorphia; family Dasyuridae; genus Antechinus; species Antechinus flavipes. The sequence goes on from NC_067401.1 coordinate 320,338,022, forward strand.
TTGGACAATACTACTTTTACTGTATGCAACATTTTCTTGGTTCTGTTCACTTCACTTTTCATTATTTCATGCAAGTTTTTCCAAAAATCAACTCATCATATCTTACAGCATAATAATATTTCAATACAATCATATACCATGGGTTATTTAGCTGTTCCCCAGTTGATGAACATTTCAATTATTTCCTGTAATGGGCTGAAGCTCTTGAAGTTCTCATTGCATTGAGGTCCCAAGCACTTGAGGCTAATTAGCAATTGGACAATACTCTATTAATATATGCTTGGAGAAAGAGTAGCCCCGCCTACTCTCTGTGCAAGTTTGATGTGTTGTATAAGACATTGCTTAGAGGATTTGGTAGGTATGAGAGCCAGAGGATTGCTGGGCAGATTTGTGTTGTGACTGCACTCACTTTGTATGGCCATTCCCCTTCACCTCCACAAAGAATAAAGATCAAGGATTTTCCCTTATCTTGACTCCAGCTGATTTTAATATACTCTGGGTGCTAAATGCAGTCAGCACAATTTCCATCTGAATTCTTTATATGTTTTATTTCCTATGGTATACTTATGTTCCATTATATTCATGTACCATTATTTATTTAGTCATTCACCAACTGATAAGACACCTAATTTGTTTGCAGTAATTTGCCATCAGCAAAAATACTATTTTGAATATTTGAGTATGTGTTGTACTTTTAGTTTTTAGTCATTTGACCCTAAAAAAAAAGTTGTTATGTATATCTGGGTATGTATTTGGCTTTTCTTCCTATTTTTGACCTTCTTGTGGCAAATGCTTATAAGTAGCATCTTTGTCTTTAGATGTTGGGGCTTAGCTGGCATAAATATGAACTTGAATCCTTTATCCCATTTATTTTTTCAAGTCAACAGATATTTCTGAAGTATATATAACTGTTACAAGAAGATGACGAAGTCTGGAGCTCTGCAGCTCAGTCCTGTATCCCTGACTTTGGAGCACCCCCAGTCTCAGCTTCCTGAGAATGACTTTGACCAGGGACTGGGCCAATTGGGCCAGTACAGGAAGGAGGATAGACTCCTCCATTTTAAGGCAGTGGGAAAAGGAGTCAGGCAGTTAAATAGTCTTCATCAGTCTATGGTAGCTAGAGGTAGGAAATCTAAGGAGCAGTTTGAGCTGGGAACACTACTGTTGTCAAACAAGGGTGTATGTTTAAGAGTAAATAATCCTGAAGAGAAGATAAGTTCAGAGGCTCTAGGCCATGGGCAGTTGGGGGTACATTTCACTATGGATTCACAGTTTTCTCAGCTTTCGAGAAGAGGCTGAGAGATGACCCACAGTAATGAGGTATGTATTTTTTCCTGTTCCAGGACAGTGGATTCTGGGTTCCAGAATTCCAGCCTAAAAAGCTGAGAAATTGAGGTCTTTCCCAAGGGGTGTTATAGGCTAGAGACTCTAGAGATAGGACATCATCACAGCAGAAATAGACACCATTATTAAGCTATGGTATCTTCAAAGTTTTGAGAGCTGGAAACCTGGCCATGTAAACAGCAATCCAGGAACATCACTTCAATTTTAGCATCAGGTTATACCCATCTGCTGAATGTCATCCCAGCAAGTTCTTGTAATCTAAGCTCAGATCTTCCAGTGTCCTATTGTTTTCTGGAGAAGGTGGTTTGTACCTCAGCATCTTGTTGGACCACCAGAAGTAAGCTTTGCTATAGCTCAAGAGAGGAAAGCTTGCAGAAGGGGAAGCTACAAATTATTTAATGTTTGTAAACTGCTTTATACTTGTTATCTAACTTAATCATCATAACAATACTGTGTGGCAGATACTAGTTATATCTCCATATCACAGATGCAGAATCTTAGGTTAAGTGACTTAACTTGCTTAGGGTTACATAGCTAGTTAGTTCCTGAGGCAAGATTTGAACTCAGGTTTTCCAGAATTCAAGTCTAGTATTCTATCCACGAAGTCATTTAAAGATAGTAGCTCCCATTTCTATAACACTTTTAGAATTATCAAGCTTTTCCCTCATAACAATCTTTCGAGACAAATCCTCCAAGTATTCCTATACCCATTTTACAGATGCAGAAACAGATCCTGAGAGATGCATGGCTAAACAAGAAGGACATATCTGAAGTAGGCTTTGAATTTATTTCTCCTGACTCCTGCTCTAGTATTCTTTTTTTTAAGCCACATGCTAGATCTTTTACCAAGTGCTAGGGGGACACAACTATATAAGACTTTTTTTTTTTCCCCCATGAGGAGCCCATGCTTGACCAAAATGTGGAAAGGGGTCTTTTTAGATTGGCTGGAGTTGATAGCATTTTTTTAAAAAAAATTAAACAAAATACCACTTATATTTGGCAATAGTCAGACCTTTAGGGAGTTAAGGATGCAGAGAGAAAATATCTAAAATGTGGGAATGTGGATCCTTTTTCAATCTTATCACAAATCTTACTGGTTTGTGAATTAGGGAATACATACCTTATAAGAACAGGAATCTTGCTGACATTTTCATGGTTGGGTTTCCTCCCTTGGATTGGTGTTAAGCACCACAAGGCAGTTTTCTTCTGCCTGGGATCTGGGCACTGCTTTCTGATCCCATGGGGAAATGATGAAGCATATGAAAAGAAACAAAGCAAAATTAAACAAACTTTATTCCAACCCAAATAAGTCCAGTTTGGTAAAGGATTTGATAAAAGTCCCATTTTAAATAATTTTAGACTGATTAATCTTTCTGTGCAGGGTATGCTGCTACAGGAGAATTCAAAAATCAACAATGGGCACATCATGATAATCTGTGAAATCATTAAATCTGCATGATAAATGGCTGTGCCAATACTTTTCCAGCTTTTTCCAACTCACAAAGCATTTAAGCAAAGAAAAAAAAATCGGGAACCACCCTTAATACATGTTGCTCTCTTGCCCAAATTCAAGTTAATGAGATAATTGGCACTGTTTTAGATAAGAACATCAGTGAGTTGATGACTAATTTGCCACCTCCTACTATTTATTCCTGTATTATTTTATTTTAATTGATAGCTTTTGTTTTTATAGGTCATTTTAATTTCTGAATATAACCAGGCCTTGCCAGTGTATGAAAAAAAAAACATTTTTAATGAAAATACATAAAAAAATACATGGGAAAAACAATATAGGCACATGGTAGAGTATAGAGTCAGGAAGGCAAGTCCAAATCCTAACTCAGATATTTATTGTGATATTAATTTTATTGTGATAATAAAGTGATATCACATAATTAATATCAAATTACTTAATTTTCTATACTTCAGTTTCCCCTTCTATACAATGAAGGTTTGGAATTCATTGTTTCAAGTATCCCTCTTAGCTGTAAATCTGTGATCTTAGAGATAATCATATGTATCATAACCAATATGTTAACTAATTATAATAGTATTAAAGGCAATTAAGTGGTGCATTGGACAGCATGCAGAGACTTGAACTTGAGTTCAAGTCTCACTTCAGATCCTTACTAGATGCATGACCCTGGACAAGTCACTTAATTTTGTTTGCCTTTGTTATCTCACTTGTAAAAGGAGCTAAAAAAGAAAATGGTGAACCACTCCAATCTCTCTCTCTCTCTCTCTCTCTCTCTCTCTCTCTCTCTCTCTCTCTTCTCTTCTCTTCTCTTCTCTTCTCTTCTTCTTCTCTTCTCTTCTCTTCTCTCTCTCTCTCTCTCTCTCTCTTTTTCTCTCTCTTCTCTCTTCTCTTCTCTTCTCTTCTCTTCTCTTCTCTTCTCTTCTCTTCTCTTCTCTTCTCTTCTCTTCTCTTCTCTTCTCTTCTCTTCTCTTCCTCTCTCTCTCTCTCTCTCTCTCTCTCTCTCTCTCTCTCTCTCTCTCTCTTCTGCTGAGGCAATTGGAATTAAGTGACTTGTCCATGGTCACATAGCTAGGAACTGTTAAGTGTCTGTGGTCAGATTTGAACTCGGGTCCTCCTTACTTCAGGGCTGGTGCTCTATATACTGTGTGACCTAGCTGTCCCCATTCCAATATTTCTAACAGAAAAAAAAGAAGAAGAAAAAAAAACAAATGGAGAGAATTGGATACAACTAAAATGGTTGAAAAATAAATCTACCTTTTTTTCACCTTGTTAACTTGTAATGTCCAGGCTTGCTTTCTGGAGGTCCTTTGGACGGATCTTGGCTCTCAATGGATAGACACCGTGAGAATGGTCAAGAATAGAGTCTAGATGCTTTATTCTGGCCCAGTCTTGATCTTAATGCAGGAGGTATGAGAGCCACTAGTCAAAGATAGAATGTCTATCTTCCGGTCCTTCTTAGCCCTTAAATACCTTATTGTAATTACAATTATATACCTTATTGTATTACAATTACAGCAAACTAGTTATATGTGAACTAGAGAACCATTATCTCATTAATTCCCCTGAGTTAACATCTTGTTTCAAATATACTTCTCCAGAGTTCTGGAGGCAAAAGAGACTCATAGTGTCTTGAGGACAGTAACTACTATAGTATTCAGAAAGTCTTTAAAAATACAGCTCAGTTAGTTTCTAAGCTACCTTACGAAGGTAAGACATTGCATTTAGAGAGAGTGGAGTTCTATACTTATAGAACTGCAAGGATAGTCTCTGGAGAGTTCAAACTCCCTTTTCTTCACCTTATAGACTTTTCACTTCCATAGGTTGGCTTGATTACCCAACCCGCTACGAGTATTTATAAAACAATGTCTATTTATAAAATGATTTGGAAAACTGCTACTGTCCTAATCACTAGTATAGATAGACAGGGTGTGATTTGTGACCCAGGAGAAGTCACATCAGAATTATTGGATTCACATTCCTCAAATACAATTTAGTGAAAATTATTTAAACTTTGACTTTAGGCAACAGAATTCAGAGATATTATGGACCTTGCACATGGGTATGTAAAAATAAATTTTGATTCAGCTTATTCACTAGATGTGGTACAAAGAATTGCCACAGCTCAAATAAAATTTGTAGTTTTTAATATATATTTTCAGCTCTTTAAAGAACTTTGAGAGCAAGTGAGAGAGCACTCAGGTAAGTATTATATCTTACATGTCAATTTTCATAGTGGACTTTCAAATCGTATCTTTTATAATCAGGCTGCTAAAGCCTTATATCTGCAAATTGTGATAATTAAAGAGGAAGCTAGGAGTATAGCAAAAGGCTGTACAGCATGCCTTTTCTTTTACTCTCCTATGCTTCCTCTAGGACAAAACTCTTGTGGTTTGAAATTTAATGCTTTAAGACAAATGGACATCACTCACTTTAAGAGACAGAGCATCCATGTAACTGTAGATATACATTCTCAATTCTTTATAGCTTCATTCCAATTTGGAGAAGCAGTCAGGCATGTGATCAGCCATCTTTCCACTGTAGGAATTTCACATGCACTTAAGACAGGTAATGAATTAGCTTATACATTTTCTGCCTTTAGGTCTTTTTGTGTTGAATTTGACTTTGCCTATTCCAATGGCATTTCTTATAACCCTACTAGCCAAGTTATCACTGGACAGACTATTTATTACCCAAGATGTTCCCATTCATACAAGAGAAGAGAATTTTGGGATATGCACAAGATGTGGCAATTGGAATTATCTTGGATTACTAAATTGCCTGTGTTGTTCTTGCCTGCAAATTTAAAATTCTTTGGATTTTACCCTAGCAATGCGCTTCTGGCACACACAGAAAGTTCAGCTAATTTACAGACTGACTGACAAGGACAAGAACTTTCTTTTCACAGGGATGGGGAAAGGCGTAGATAGCATCTGGAAAGGTCCAGTTTGCCCGGGTACACTCTTTTCATTCTAGATGCAGATCCAACAGCAGAAGAGCGGATCCTCACCAAAGATATTCATGACCTGGGGATCCAAGAAGAGAAGGACCAGAAACAGCCCAGAGGGATTGACCAGATGTTGGCAGATCTCCAGATGCTGATGGCAGCCATGTCCTTCCTGACCGTGACACCAGAGACAGCAGATGCAGCTCCAATGTAGCAGCTGAAATGGACTGTCTTGGGTGATGTGCAATATAAAGAAAGTCTGTAAATGGACAACAGGCCTATGTGCTTCTCCCATGGCTACTCGCCATATGGTGGCCTGGGGAGAGGCTTTGCCCTATGTTTTCTATTTAAGGACTATGCCTCTAAATTAATGGGTGAAAAATCAACACACCTACCTGCTAAGGTAACTAAAGCAATGTTACAGGATAAGACTTCGCTTGTGTGCACCTTTCTCCGTGTTTTCTTTCACAAGATGTATACAAATGTAACTAGAATTGTGACACTTTACCTCCTTGGCATCCTACTTCTTTGTCATATTACCTCCTTGAGTATGACTTTATTGAAAGGGTTGAATACTTGGCCACTGTTGAGGCTAGTTCTCATTGTCATACTTTTGTTTGTTGTTCTGCTACTTCTTACCTCCTTGAGCATGATACTCTGTGATCTCATGGATCAGGTGAACTATTGCTGATGCTAAAAGTTAGCTTGATGAGATGAGCAGTTCCCACTTTATAAGAGAAGAGCATTGTTAAGAGTCAGAAGAAAAAAGTCAAACCAGCTAGAAATGCTTGAGATTCCCAGAGGTAATTTCTGTGAGTAGAGACCTCCTAGTGGACAGGACTCTGATCATATTGAAATAGCTTCATGAATGGGAGTGTCTCTTTCTCTGATTGGCTATGCTTATAACCTCACAGACCCTACTTAAGTCTGGTACAGGAAGGGGTCAGGCTCATTTTTCCTGGTGTAGCCAAGCGGATGGATAGCTGAGAGGTAAGGAAGCCGATAGTGAACGCATGAGTTTCTCCCAGACCTGGTGTCCACGTGGGAGTTAACAGGTCAAGGCAATATACGAGCAAGTATAATAAAAGACTTTAAGTTTAAGTGGCTGTTCTTGAGTTTGCTATTGGTCTTTAAACTATGGTTTGTGAAATCATAGCCAGAGACCTCTGAAGACCTCAGGATGAGGTAAGCTGGGTAAAAGTGGGTTTACAATGCAAAAGTCAGTGGCCAGAAGATTCTCTGAAGCCCTGGGAATTAGGAGAGACTGGCAATGTAAAGGAATGCAGAGTAGGACTAGGGCTTTCGCAAATGAAGCAATTTTGCTCTTTACAGTATTTGAATGTTATGGAATATTGTTCTATTAAGAAATAATGAGCAGGCTGATTTTAGAAAGGACTGGAAAGAGTTACAAGGACTATGCTGAGTAAAACAAGGAGAATCAGAAAAACAGTGTACAGAGCAATAGCGAGATTATATGATGTTCAACAATGACAGACTTGGTTCTTTTTAGCAATTTAGTGATCCAAGATAATTCCAATAAACTTTGGAGGGAAAACATTATCTGCATCCAGAGAGAGAATTATGGAGACTAAATGTATATAAATGTACAATATGTTCAACTTTTTTTCTCTTCTGTTTTTTATTTCTCTCATGCTTTTTTCTTTTATTCTGATTTTCCTCTCCTGATATGATCCATAAGAAAAAATATTTAAAAATAATATACTTGTATAATCAAAAAGTAAAAAAAATAAAAAATTTTTAAAATGAAAGATCTCTTATATAGAAAAGCTTCTTTACTATGAACTGCAACCCCATATATTGTAACCACCCAGTAGTGGCTTCTGGAGATCCAACCCAGACCTGCAGAATGGATCTCCTTGTGTGGTCAAAGCACTTATGGCTAATTAGCAATTGGACAATACTCTATTAATATATGCTTGGAGAAAGAATGGCCCCGCCTACTCTCTGTGCAAGTTTGATGTGTTGTATAGGAGACTGGATTAGGTGGGTGGAGTGTGAGAGCCAGAGATACTGCTGTCTGGATTCCTATTGTGATTGTTCTCACTTCATATGGCCATTCCCCTTCACCTCCACAAAGGATAAAGATCAAGGATTTTTGCTTATCCTGACTCTGGCTGATTTTAAAATACTCTGGGTGCTAAACACGGTCATCACATTTTATAAAGTATAAAATAAAAACTGTCCTAGTCTTAACAAGTATTTCCTTTTTCACTTTTTTTTTTTTTTTTTTTTTGCTGAGGGAAGTGGGGTTAAGTGACTTTGCCCAGGGTCACACAACTAGGAAGTGTTAAGTGTCTGAGGCCAGATTTGAACTCAGATCCTCCTGACTTCAGGGCTGGTGCTTTATCTACTTGACCTCTTTTTAATAGCTTTACTTTGAGCATTAGTACTTGAAAAATTATGCATGGGATAAGTCTCTGGTTATTGATAAATTGAGTTTTGCAGTTTAATATATGATAAAAATAGCTTTGACTGCTTTAAAGAAAACTATTTTTCTATCACTTCTCAAATGAAAATCTTATTGGCATTTTATATGCATACGAGCAGATCTTATTAACAACACCAGAGGAATCCCAAAGACTCAGAAAACAGATTGTCAGAATCACATGTATGATAAAATGTTACTCATATTGTATTAGCCATTACTATCACAAAAGCAGCACCATCTAGGGCTTTACATAAAGAAGGATTACTTCAGAATTCATGACAAAGTTATTTTGAGAGGGAAAGAGAGTTTGTCATAGGGAAGCTCAATCCCTGTGAAGATTATAGATTTAGAGTTAGAAGGGATTTTAAAATTCTCTCTAGACCAACTTCCTTATTTTGGAGATTATGATGGCAACTATAATTTCTGTTTACATTCTTGATTCTCACTAACCTGTTGTTCCTTAGATTGGTGTTTCACAATAAGACCAGAGTTACTTTTCCCCTTGTGCTTTTAGCTCTTCCAAGCTTGGTGCCAAATCTGCTGTTGTATCACATTCCTTAGAGAAAATGGTAAAGGTTGGAGCCAATGAATTTGGATGTATCGGGTGACCATGGCTGCATTCTTCTTAGGAAGAATGGACAGTGCAATCAATAATGAGACCTTTATTGATCTCAACAACATGTTTGTGATCTTTTTAATGTTCCAATATGGAGAGTAAAAGATCATTGTTAAGTCTGAAAATAGAGAATTGTTGATAATTGGAAAAATCATTACTATCTTCCAGGAGCATGATCCCACCAATATTAAATGAGCTTTTTTCAAAATTAAATGAAAGGAGATACTGGAGTTAAGTATGTAGTAGATTCTACTAATATCTTTACGTGAAGGGCCAAAGCTCACATGAAGAATGGAGCTAAGTATATAATTATTTCTGCCCCTTTTGTCAACACTCCTGTGTGTGTAGTGTGGAGAAGACCATGAGAAATAGAACAATTCCTTTACTATTCTTAGGAATATCTTCTGCACTATCAGCTTCTTGACTTCTTTGACTAAAGTCATTTGTGACAATTTTTGGTATTATGGAAGGACTCATGCCATTCTCAAAAACAAACCATTGACTTAATCTCCTTTTCTAGTATTACAAAGAGTATCATTATGGCAATCCTGTAAACCTCATAGTTTACATGGCCTCCAATGAACAAAGTGGAAGCCCTAACCAAAAGAGTAGTTCCACTTATGGGGAATCCACATTCCTAACATTCCATGCTTCATTTCACAGATCTTGTTCCAAAATATCCTTGTACTAGGGGGGAGAATCAAAGAGTTCTATACTGTGAACCATTCATAAAGTTTTCATGTTCAGTGAAAAAGGGAAAAAAAGATTGAAATTTTGAAATGGTACCATGATTCTTAAAATGAAACATTTGCTGGATGTGGAATGATAAGCCCAATAATGTCTCACTGTTGGTGAGATGTGAACTAGTCCAACCATTTTCAAGAACAAGTTAAAACTATAAAGGGCTATAAAATTGCATATTCCCTTTGAACCAGCAATTGTACTACTAGGTCTGTATACTAAAGAGATTAAAAAATTGAAAAGAATCCATATGTACAAAAATATCTATAGAAGATTTTTATAATGGCAAAGAATTGGAAATTGAGGGCATGTCCATCAATTTAGAAATGACTGAACAAATTGACATAATATGAGTGTGATGGAATGCTATTGTGTTAAAATTATGAAGGTGGTGGTTTCAGAAAAACCTATGAACTGATGCAAAATGAAATGAGCAGAATCAGGAGATCATTGTACACAGAAAGCTCACTGTTGTAATGAAAATCAATGATGAAAGACTTGGCTACTCTGATTTATATAACAAGTCCAAAGCATTCATGATGAAAAAATGCTATCCATTTCCAGACAGAAAATCAATGAACTATGAGGATATAAATATATCTCACTTCCCCATTAAATATTGGTATTCTAGGGGCTGTAGTTTAAAAATTCAAACTAAAGTTCTCATTTCAGTTAATTAGTGAAGAAGAAACCTCAAGCTTTATATGCAAGGTTTGACTCCCTTTCCCCCCCAAAAAAAAAAACCAATTCCACAGAGAATAGATAGCCAGTAGCAAAGAGATATATTTATCCAAGTCAATAGCAAATCTTCTTTCAACCATGAGAGAGAATTCCAGATTTCATCTGAGGGGATATTCTTTGAAGTATTTAGTGTAACAAGCTGGTCATAGGGACATGATGGAAAATGTAAGGTCCTCTCATCTCACCTTATTCCCAGAGTTTTATTCTCACTTCAACAATTCAAAGTGAGGTTCACATAATCCATTTTTTCCCTCTTCATGCTTGAAGTCAGAACATGCTTGAAGAGTCTACCCAAAAGACATACAAAAACCAGAGACCAAAGTGACTCTCATCTCATTTCTTTCCAACTTCACTCAGTCCCTCATGCAGGTGTGGCATTGATCTCTATCAATGAGATGAGGAGAGATTCTCCTTTGGGACTCAGGGTACAAGTCAAAACCCAGAGTGTCAGAAAGATATCTCAGAGGAAATGAAGGATAGTTGTTTTAGGATTATCCATAAAATGGAGAGCCTAGGAAGAACTTATTAAGAGGTGAAGGGAGCTAGCATGACGGATAGGTGATTTAGGGTGAAAGGAACTCAGGAACTAAGAAGCTTCAGAATTACATGGTAGCTGAGACACTGAGACAAAGTCCAGAAAGTCAGCAGCAGATCTGGGAAAGAAATGAAGGAAAACAAGCATGATTAGCTCCCCAAAATAAAGGTCCCATTGGTGAGTACATTTATCTAAGGGTTACTTTCCTTCTGTCATTTCCACTCGGGTACTTAGAACTGATTTTGTCTCTCCACCATGTTTTATTTGAAAGGAAGAGATTCTTTTCAAACTGATTCCATTCTTTACATAAATATTCACTTTCTGTCTCTTTTAAAAAAAACAACCAAAATGTTCAAATATGAAAATGGTAGCATTTCTGTTTCTAGGTTTCCTCAGAAATATCCCCTCCCATACAATTCCTCAAAATAAGAAATAAATGATGATATTCTCTTGGCTTCTAATTCTGTCTTTTTGGTTGTGTCTCTTTTTATCTCTGTCTCCAGAGAGAAAACTAGAGAAACACAGAAGAGTGATAGTAATGATGAACTAACTATTCCACATATTCAATGAAAGATTTAAATCTGAGAATACACTTAAGGGCCTCCAAATTGGTGAATTTGTTAAGAATAATTCACCTTCACTTCAAAGGGCCAACTTGAAGCATCCCTTATGAAAAATTGATTATTATAAAAATGTCAGTACCTGACATTGTCTATTAATAAATCTAAACTCTATAATTACTCTGCATGGTATAAAAGTATCTCTTAAGGAGTAGGAGGGATAGTGATTTTTCTGTGTAACAAGTTGATATTAAAATTATAATTCTGTAATACATTAAAAGTGCTTTAACTAATATTGTCTCATGCTTCGAATTGCACTGAAAATCTGTCATTCCTTTACTTTTTTTCCTCAGGACAACTCAATACAAAACAAATAAAATTTGTGTGTAATTTTTTAAAATAAAAGCTGACTTTATTTTCTCCTAATTATTATTAAAAAAAAGTCTAGGAAAGGCTTGAATTACCAGTCTTTTTAACTTTTTCAGAAGTAGATCAAATCAGAACAGAAGAGCATAGTTTAAGGAGAAAGACTTCTTACTAGAGATAGTAAAACAACAGATAAAATAGTTTTAGCTTTTCCTGAAGAGGTAACATCCCAGAACTATATAGAAACAAGTCCTAAATAAATTCATAATATCCACACTCATTCCTATTCCATTGAATAGGAGGATTTCCTGTAGTGAACAAACTATATATAAATTATATATAATTCAAACATAATGGTAATTGGTATATATTGTTCATCAAAATCACCATTAACCGCTACAATTTTATCCATACCACATTTTTAAAAGATAAGCATCTATTTCTCTTCTCTTAAAAAAAAGAGAAAAGAACGGAAATATTTAAAACAATATGTAGAAAAGAGAATAGAGTGAAGTCATGGTATACTACATTCTGAATTTGTTGTTGTTGTTCTCCAATCATTTGGGTCATGTCCGACTCTTTATGACTCCATTTGGAGTTTTCTTGGCAAAGATACTGGGGTGGTTTTTCTATTTCCATCTCTGACTCATTTTACAGTTGAGAAAATTGATGCAAACAAGGTTAAATGACTTGGCCAAAGTCACATAGCTACTAAGTGTCTGAGGAAACATTTGAATTTGGGTCTTCCTGACTCTGGGCCTAGCATTTTCTCTACTGTGGCAGAGTCAGAAAGGACCTAAGACATTAGTTGGAATCTTTCATTTGGAAGATGCAGAAAACTCTAAAGAAGTTAATTGATTTTTCTGACATTAAGAATATATTAGCAACAAGGTTTTTTAATTTAAGTTTTAGTCCTTATTCTCGTGAGAGATTGTGAATTTCTTGACTGTGGAGTTTATTTTTGCCTTTCTTTGTAACCCTAGCACTTAGCACAGGGCCTGGCACAAGTAGATTCTTAATAAATACTTGCAGACTTAAACTGACTTTTCACTAAAAGTCCTATGCTTTTCTTATTCTATTGTATTGCCTATTAATTATCCAAGTTGATATGAGCTCCTTGGAATCAAAGATTGTTCTCTTATTAAAATTTGTATTTCCATTTCCTAGCATTGATTGCCCAGTCCATAGTATTATCGTTGTTCAGTTGATTCAGTCATGCCTGACTCTTTGTGATCCCATTTGGGTTTTTCTTGGATTTTCCATTTACTTCTCCGGCTCATTTTACAGAGAAGGAAACTGAGGCAAGTAGGGACTTGCCCAAGGTCACATAGCTAGTGAGTGTCTAAGGCTGGATTTGAACTCAGGTCCTTCCTGACTACGGATTTAGTGCTCTATTCATTGAATTTCCTGCTTCTCTCCCTCTCTCCCTTGCTCTTTTCCTTTCTTCTTTCCTATAAAGATATTATAAACTTGAAAAGATCATCCAAACTATCAGCATTAACCTCAATGCCCAGTGACAGTAATATAAATGTTAATTACAGAGAAGAACAATGAAAAATAGGTGGGGAAAACATGATTTAGGATACTGACACTTGTACAAGATAAAATTCTTGTAAACAACTTAGAATTTTATTGTTAATATTACATGAATTTTTTAATTAAAGGAGAATTGAAAGGAGTAGCTTTGGATAACATAAAAAGTTAATTTTCCTAAATCTTAATAAGACAGAAAACAGCCAGTTACTTTTGTGGAAGCCACTTCAAAGCAAGCTGTGTGCTGTCAGATCCTTGACAGGTTATGTCAAAAGATAAAATTGATGTTAAATTGAAGGGAAAAAAAAGGATGGAAAGACAACACTTGAAATATGGCAGCTCCAACCTTCTTAATATAAAAACTATGGTGTTTTTTCTGTTTAGAAAGGAAAACTAGGAACAATTTTGCAGCTATGATCCTATAATAATTCATAAATTATACTTCATGAAGGATGAGTCAGTAGCTAGACCTGGGAACACTTCAGACTGGATAAGAATACCTTTCTTTTAATGATTTTTTTCCAATTAAAAAGTTTTATTGATGTAATTTTTTTTTTACATTACAGGTATTTAAATTAACTTTACTCTGTGAGAAGTCTATATGATGAAATAAACAATTAAGCAAAAATTCATTTCTAATTTTAAAAAAATTAACAGAAATCTAGTTTTTTTCTCTCTCACCTCCTACTCCATTGGGGGGAAAAGAGATTAAAAACCAAAACAAATATTCATATTTTTAAAATCTCCTCATTAGATATAATTTTCATTTTTCTAAATTGTTTATCTTTATTATCATTGTATAAATTGTTCTCCTGGTTCTACTGATGACATTATTTATCATTTTATAGGCATCTTTAAAATTGTTCATTTTCGCTATATTGATAAGATAAATTGTTCTTTGGATTCTATTTACATTTCTCTTCATTAGTTAATGTAAATCTTTCTCTGTCTCTTGAAAATCTAATTCTTCATTTCTTACAGCATAATAAAATTTTCTCGCATTCATATGCCACATTTTATTTAGCTATTCTTCTACTGATGGGCATCTCTTTATAGTTGTTTGTTTGTTTTTCTTGTGATGACAAGAAAGCTGCTTTAAATGGTTTGTATATATAAAGTCATTTTTTATTTTTTCTGATCTCTTTACTATATAAGTCTAATACTGATATAGATGAACCATACTATATATACACTATTTAGTAGTTGTGTTTAATTAGAAATTGCTTTGACCTAGGTAGTACAGTGAAGAAAGCAGACTACTGGGCCTGAAGTCAGAAAACTCATCTTTTTGAATTCAAATCCAGCCTCAGACACTAATTAGCCTTTAACCTTCACCAAGTAACTTAATACTGTTTGCCTCAGTTTCCTCATTTGTAAAGTGAGCTAGAAAAGGAAATGCCAAATCTCTCCAGCATTTTTGCCAAGAAAACTTCAAATGGGGTCACAAAGAATTGGACATGATTGAAACAAAATAACAACAAAAAAATAATAATTACAAATTTCTAGAATATCTATATCTATTCCATCTATAGTATATTGATGTTTCTTTTTCTGCACTTCCTCTAATATTTATCTTTGTTCATCTGATTAATGTAAGGTGGAATCTCAGAATTTCATTTACTTGTATTTTTCTAATTAGTACTGACTTGGAGAATTTTTTCATATGGCTATAAGTGTTTTAAACTTTTTCCTTTGAGAATTGATTGTTCAAATACTTAGAACCATTTGTCAATTTGAGAATGTTTCTTATTCTCTTAAATTTGAATAAATTTCTTATGTATCTTGGAAATTACATCTTTGTCAGAGAAACCTGTTGTAAAGATTTTTCCCTTCATTCTTAGCTTTATTTAATTTGTTTTAGTAAAAGCCTTTAAATTTTATTTCATCCAAATTATCCATTTTATTTTCTGTGATTGCTGTGCTTTGTCATGAATTTTTCTTCCATCCATCAGAATGATAAGTAATTTTCCTCCCCATGTTTCTCTTATTTGTTTATGATATAACCTTTTATATCTAGGCCAAGTACCCATTTAGAAAATATCTTGTTGTAAAGTATGAGGTCTATTTTTGAAATCTAATGTCTGTCATACTTCTAATTTTCCTAGAAAATTTTGCTGGTCCTAAAAACCAGTAGCTGTGATGTTTGTGTGTCCTGATTATTAGGATACTGAGTATATTTGCTTCTGTATGATGTATATCTAATTTGTTCCACTGAGCAATCTCTATTTTTTGGACCAACAGCAAATTGTTTTTAAGAATTATTGTTTTACATCTATCTTGGTATTCAAATTTGCTTTCATCTTTAATAGATGGTAAAATTATATATATACACATATATGTGTATATACATATATATATATATATATATATATATATATATATATATATATATAAAAGAATTATTGCTTTGTGGTACCAGGTACCTGTTATAGTTAAGGTCCCCCTATTCCCTATTATTTTCATTATTTTCCATAGGATTTTTGACCTGTTTCCATATGAATTTCATTATTTTTTTAACAATGTTAATCCTTTGGTAATTTGATTACTATGACACTGAATAAGTGAATTAATTTAGGTAGAATTGCCCTTTTTTAAAAGCTTACTAGTCTATTCATGAGCAATTGACATTTTCCCATTTTATGTCTGTTCTGTAAATAGTAATTATTAGTTAGATGTATAAAGTTCTTGTAAGATGTATCTTGGTAGGTAGATTCTTAAATATTTTATATTCAATAATTATTTTAAATAGAATTCATTTTCCTATCTCTTTGTGTTGAATTTTATTGGTATTATATAAAAATGTCAGTTTTATTTTATATCTTGCAAGTTTGCTAAAGTTATTGTTTCAATTATTTTTTCCTTAATTCTTTGGAGTTTTTCAAGTGCATCATTATGTATCTGAAAAGAAAGTGATAATTTTGCTTTATTCTTAATCTACATTTATTCCTTCTATTTCTTTGACTTACATTGCTATAGTCAGCATTTGTATTGCTATATCAAAAAAAAGTAGTGACAATATCCATCTTTGTTTCACCCTTGATTTTATTGGAAAGCATTCTATTTTATCTTCATTATGTATAATAGAAATTCCTGGTATATCTCTATGTCTTTCTATGTTTTTTAATGTATTATTTTAAGGAAAAGACTAGTTTTTCTCATGTTTCTTAGTACTTTTTAAAAAAAGAAAATAATTTTCATATTTTGTCATAAGATTTTTCGCATCTATTTATATAATCATGTGGCTTTTATTGTGCTATTAATATAATTAACACTTTTACTAATATTAAAATAATCCTAAAATTATGATATAAATTCAACCTGATAATATGTAATCTTTATTAGTTTTTTTTAGCTCCCACTAAATATTTTATTTAAATTTATACCAATGTACACCAGGGACAATCTATAATTTTCTTTCTTTTTTTTTTTTAACTCTCCATGGTTTATGTATTAATAACATATCTGTATCAGAGAATGAATTTGATAGAAACCCTTTTTTTTTCTATTTTTACAAACATTTTATGTAATACTTGAATTAGTTGCTTTTTGAATATTTGACAGAAAACACTTGTAAAACCATCTCTTCCTGGAGTTGTTTTTTTTTTTTTTAAGTTAATTTATAGCTTGTTTAATTTCTTTCTAGGAAATTGGATTTTTTTAAACCCTCCATCTCTTTTTCTATTAATCTGAGTACTTTATATTTTTGTAAATATTTATTTATTTTATTAAAGCAATTTATTTTTATTGGATGTAACTGGCCAAAACAGTTTAAATAATCTCCTTTGTTTCTTTTAATGTGTTGTGAATTATCTTTTTTTCATTATTGGTACAAATAATTTGATTTTCCTCTTGATCAGCTAATAATTTATCTATTGTCTTTTTTCATTAAAACATTTTATTTATTAATTCATTTTTGAAATTTTCAATTTTGAGAATCTTTTCATGATTCCTAACATGGGCTTTATTAAAATATATTTTGTCTTTTTTATTACATTCCATATTTATTGACCTTCTCTCTCTTTTCCCTTTCTCTACTCTCTCTCTAATAAAAATGTTTGGGAATATAAGTTTACTTCTAATGATCAAATTTTTGGTATTCTTCTATTTTTGTCATTATCTTCAATGAAACTATCTGTGGTTTAAGATGTTCTTTAATGTATCCACCCTTTAAAATTAAGCTACCCACTTTGTGGTTGATTTTTCAGTGGTTTTTTATTTAATATAATGGTGTTGAATTGTGGTAAGTAATGGATATGTACAATGTTTCAACTGTACTGCATTTGATTGTGTGATTTTTATGTCCCCAAATATCCATTTTTGTTAAATATGCACATATATTCTATTTCTATTTAATAATCATCAGAGGCCCACTATATCTATTTTTTTTCCTAAAATTCTTCTCACATCCTTAACTACTTTCTTCTTGCTTTTTAATTAACTTTCCATGGCTGTAACGGGTAAATTTAAATTCCCCACATCAATATAGTTTTAGTCTCTATTTCTTCTTACTGATGTAATTTTTCCTTTAAGTCTTTAGAATGTATGGCATTTGGTGAATATGTTCTAGGTATTGAAATAAATTGTTTACACTACTTTTCAGCCATATGTAATTTCCTTATTTCTTTAGATTTATTTTTGCTGTTGCCTTACTTGAAATCATCCTTGCTTCCTCTACTTTTCTGTGTTCAGCTAAGTCATAACAAATTTTTCTTCATCCTCGTATTTTAAATCTGTTAACTCTTTGTGTTTCAAGTATGTTTCTTGTAAACAATATTTTGTTGTATTTTGCTTTCAAATCCAATCTTCTGACCTCTTCTATTTAAAGGATTAATTCATTCTATTCATATGATAATTATTTCCATCTATACTATTCTCTTTTACATTTACTTTTTTATATATTTAGTTTCCTATTTATTTCATCTTGCTGTACTTAATTTTTTTTCTTTTAGTTTTCTTTTCATTATTTTTTGGGTTAAGTCTTCCTTGAAGCTCTTTTTTTTTCTTTTTCCTCTTATCTGTAACCCTGTTGAGTTGAATATATTGAGTTGAATATACACTAAACTTTGTGTATGTGTATATGTTCTTCCTTGTTGTGACAAATTTAGATGAAAATTAAGTTCAAGTTGTTTGAGTGACCCAGGCCTATACATAAAGTTCCCTCATCTTTTTTTCCCCATTTTTCCCTCTTCTATCCTTCCCCCTCCCTTTATTTATTTCCCTTATTATATTTTATTACATGTTTTTTTTATTCCTTTAAAATGATACCTACTAAATCTTGTTCAATCATGACTGTAATTTCTTATTGTTGAAATTTTTTTTGATTGCTTGAAAAAATTCTTTTTTTGTTTAAAAGAAGTTCTAGATTTTTTCCAGTAATATTCCTGAGTCATTTTAAGATTTCTTTCAGAACTTTAAGAGTGGAGTCTTTCTGTTTTCAAATTGTCCTATTATATTTCTGGGCAATTTTCTTGGATGATTTCTAGTGAAATGTGCTCAGAGACCCTTTCTCCCTTCACAGAAGTGCTTTCTGTCAAATATTGAAAAAGCAATTAATTCAAATATTACATAAAATGTTTGTAAAAATAGAAAAAAAAAAGGGTTTCTATCATGTAGTATTTTGTTTGATGTTTTTTTGTTTTGTTTTGTTTTGGTTTTGTATTTATTAAACCTTGGGCCCAAAGTCTTTCAACTTCATTTTAGTCCCTCAGGGGAATTTCCACTGACTTGTTATTTTTAATGCTAAGGCTTTTAGCATTAAAGTGTTTCACTTTCATTTTCTCCTTTTTTAGTTAGAGGATTTGTTTTATCTTGGAGGATTTTTGTTTTCCTCTCAAGTCTTTCACTTTCATTTCTTTGGAGCACTGGGTCATTTGATAATCTAAGGAAGGAAGTTATTTGATAATTAGTTTATTTGGTTATTTTATAGAAGCTAATATCTACTGTTTCTTTCAAACGCTGCCATTTTGGGTCAGCAGTTTTATAAGTAAGCATCAGCAAACAAATCCTTAGTTTTGGCATCTCAACAATAAATTAATTTTCAATAAACTTCATTAGTTTGCATAAATCTTTAGTGTGAACAGTCTTTAAATTCTCTAATGAACTGGCTGACATAATATTACCTATTTATAGAGTGTTTGCAATTGGAAAAACTGATCAACTTTCTAGTCTCTGAAAATAGGACACTTAGACTCAGTATAGTTTTATTTCCTTTGATAGAAAAATACTAATGTCTATAAAATCCTTTATCCAAAGGCTTTGACTTTATCCAAAACAAACAAACAGCAAAAAATGCTGAGTACTATATTTTTGAAAAATCATAGAAGAAAACTATCTCAGGCTATTGGAATAGGAGCACAAAGAGAAAATAGAATCCATAACTCAACACGTTACAGAAACTTCAAATTCACTATGGTCAGAAATAGCACTGCCAACCTCTAGAGGAAAAAAAATAACCAGGAAGAGAAAAATCATATGCCAAGTTATTCTAATCAGGGTCACATAAGATTACAAAGTAAATGTGAAAAATCAAGGAGAAGATTGAGGCATAATATATCAACAGGTGAAAAAAAAACACCATATTCAATCACTATTTATCCTGTAACGCAAAGCTTAACATTATAAGGGAAAGGGTAAATTTAAAATCAATGGATGGCAAGATTATATATAGCATCTAAGTACCCAAAGGAAAACTTAACTCTGGTAAGCCTTTCATGATTTTCCTTTATTGTCAATACTTTGTTCTACTTCAATCAATTTGCATTTACCTACGAAAATATAAATTTTTCCTCCCACAAAAGAATGTTAGCTACTTTAAGGAAATGATTTTTTTTTGTTTTATCTTTTTATATGTAATACTTAACACAATATCTTGTACACAATAAGCACTTAATAAATTCATATTGAATTGTATTATATTGGAAGAGAAAATATATATACCAATGGAAAAAATATATCCCTCTAAATATTGTTACTATAAAGTTTCATTTATTTAATTTCTACATATTAGTTTCTACATATATACATAATTTCTCACATTTTTTTTGTACAGTCTGTTTTAATTTTCCCCAAAAAACAAAGTTAGTTTAAAGGAGGAATAGTCTACTTAAATGTTATCTTCCCACTTTATTTAAAGCCATTTTAAAAAGCAAAAAAGTCCATTCCCTAAAAAATTATTTAATATTTTTATCTTCTCTAAACTGATTAGTATAATTCCTCTATATATTTTATGAACATTCAAAAACTAATCTTAGCCAACCTAAACTGCCTGCTATCTCCTAAACATTCCAAATGGCTTTCTTATTTCTATTCCTTTGTGCATTTTATTCCTTTTATCTAATATGTACCCTTTTGTTGAAATTTTGCCCATTCTTTAACATCTAGCTCAAATGATACCACCCCAGAAACATTCATTGATCTCTGTAAATGGAAATGTTCTTATCTGAAATCAGATGTTGCCTCTGCATGACATTATGCTATTTTTTCCTTATTAGACTGTAAATTCTTTGTAGGTAGATGTCAGTGCTATTAATCAATACATATTTATTAAGCACCTACTATATGCTAGGCACTGTACTAAGATTTGAAGATATAAAATGAGGCACAATCTAATGGGAACTCATAATTTAATGGGAGAGACAACATACACATCTAAGCAAATATAATGTATAATAAATAGGAAATAATTAACAGAAGGGAAAACACTTGATTTAAAAGCGATTGGGAAAGACTTCCTATAAAAACAAAACAAAACAAAACAAAACAGGATTTTAGTTTGGACTTAAAGAAATCCAATAGATTGAGATGAGGAAGGAGAAGCATTCCAGGTATGAGGGATAGCTAAAAAAAAATGACTAGATCTAGCAAATGGAGTGTCTTGTTTGTGGAACAGCAAGGAAGCTAACTAGTGCCATTGGTGGAAGATTATTCATTCAGGGTGGGCAAATAGTAAGATGTAAGAAGATTGGAAAATTAGGAGAGGGCTAGGTTATGAAGAGTTTTGAATGCCAAGCAGAGGATTTTTATAGTTGATCCAAGAGGCAAAAGTTATTGGAATTTATTGAGTAAGGGAGAGACATTGTTGGACTTGAGCTTTAGGAAAATCACTTTAGTGGCTCAGTGGAGTTTGGATTGGTAGAGGGATAGAATTGGTACAGGCAAATACACAGCAGCAGGTGATTGCAATAGTCCAGATGAGATCCTTCACTAGAGTAGTGGCAGAGTCTGAGAGAGGGATCATATTCAAGAGATGTTGCGAAGGTAAAATTGACAGCCTCTTTAATGGATTGGATTCGAGGAGAAGGTGATTCTGGGTTGTAAACCTAAGGAATTGGGAAGATGATGATGCTATCTACAGCAATAGGGAAAGTATTGGGATGAACTAGAATGGGGGAAAAATTCAGGGGGAAAGGATAATGAGTTTTATTTTGTGTGGAGTTCTTGTTCTTCTTTATAAATAATAATGGTTCTCTCTGGGAGAAAGCAGGTTTCTAAGGGAGGTTTTCTGGAGGCAGCCTTAGTTTCAATTAAGAGTAATAATCACCCAAATCACCTTGTTTCAGGTTCTGGCCCAAAACATCTCCTTGTAAGATCAGATCAATGATACAAAATTAGATAATTATTGTCTCTATCAACTCTAATGACTTAACAATTTGTAAAGATTCCAACAATTTTGTATATTTGGAATTTAAGCTGCCTACTTAACATCTATTTGAAGATATCTGAAAGATAGTTTGAGATGTTAGATTGGAAATCAGCAGAGAGGATAGGCCAGGATCATTAGATTTGAGAATTATCAGCATAAAAGTGGCAATTAAATCCATTAGAGCCTGTGAGATCACCCATGTAGAACCTTGTGAGATATCTATGGTTGGAGGAGGTGACCTGGATAAAGATGCAGCAAAGGAGATTGAAAAAGAATAGTCAGAGAGGTGGAAGGAAAATTAGGAGAGAATAGTTTCTCATGGTGATATGTTTTTGTATCTCTTTCTAGCCCATAACAATGTCACATACCTAATAAGTGTTTAAGAAATATTTCTTGAATGAAGGAAATTGTCAAAATTGGAAGGGGAAGCATGGTTTTAATTTTGAACTTGTGGAAATATCCATTCAATATCAATCTCTTTCAAAGGAAATAGTCTTAAATAGCTTTTACTTCTGCATAATTAAGTTCACATTTGCAGGGTAAGTTGGTATTCAATTTGGTGCTTTCTCATTTGTTTTTTGTTTTTTTTTTTTTGTGATGTCAAATCTCATTTTGTTCTATGTCCCATCTAAATTATATTAGCTATTTAGTCATCTAAGGACTGAATTAGGATGAAATTAACTGGTCAACTGCTTAGATTTTCCTTGTTGGTCCTATGCAAATGGGATTATATTATTTTTACCTTTTTTTTAAAGCTCAGGGTTTCATCTTAAAAAAGGGATAACTAATAACACTAAGACTGTAACTTGCCAAAGGACTAGGGGACAAATTTCCTACGGTTATTCCTGATAGTAATAACTGATATGAGGATTGTGAGTTCTTAAAGAATCAATTTATACAATGCCCTCTGTGTAGCTAGTATTTGTGTAGTGCTTTAAAGTTTGCAAAGTGCTTAATATATCATCTCATTTGGTTGCTATAGAAACCCTATGAAGTAGAAGCTATTATTGTCCCCATTTTTATTTTTTTTATATATTTTTTATTATAGCTTTTTATTTACAAGTTATATGCATGGGTAATTTTACAGCATTGACAATTGCCAAACTTTTGTTCCAATTTTTCCCCTCCTTCCCCCATTCCCTCCCCCAGATGGCAGGTTGACCAATACATGTTAAATATGTAAAAGTATAAATTAAATACAATATAAGTATACACGTCCAAACAGTCATTTTGCTGTACAAAAAGAATCGAACTTTGAAATAGTGTATTATTAGCCTGTGAATGAAATAAAAAATGCAGGTGGACAAAAATATAGGGATTGGGAATTCTATGTAATGGTTCATAGTCATCTCCCAGAGTTCTTTTTCTGGGTGTAGCTGGTTCAATTCATTACTGCTCTATTGGAACTGATTTGGTTCATCTCATTGCTGGAGATGGCCACGTCCATCAGAATTGATCATCATATAGTATTGTTGTTGAAATATATAATAAGGTCCTGCTCATTTCACTCAGAATCAGTTCATGTAAGTCTCTCCAGGACTTTCTGAAATCATCCTGCTGGTCGTTTCTTACCAAACAATAATATTCCATGATATTCATATACCACAATTTATTCAGCCATTCTCCAATTGATGGGCATCCACTCAGTTTCCAGTTTCTGGCCACTATTGTCCCCATTTTTAGATGAGGAAAGTGAAACTGAAAAATATTAAGTGACTTACTTACTCAGGGTCACAGGTAGTCAGTATCTTAGAAATAATGTAAATTCAGATCATCCTGACTCCAAATCCAGTACTCTATTCCCTGGTTATCTGTATTCTTATGACTTTTCCTTTTGAATCTAACTATCTGGGTACTTACTCTAGTTACCTTACTGTAATTGTTATGTAACAACAACCATCATTTTTCCTGACTCCAAATCCAAATTGATCTTTTTCAATGCCTACTTGCTGCTTCTAGTTCTCTCTGGGACCAAAAAAGAAGAAACCTAAAGTTTTTCCACATGATGCCCTTCAAGCACTATAGTTTTGTGACTCCCTGGCTCACACAAATTGATTGAATATGCATATGTTCTTGACTCTGCCAGGTGCCCCTTCAGAAACTCTATATAGTCACACCTTCTGCCAAGTCTCTCATTGGGGAAGCTCATAATCAGTTTTTATTTCTCTGAAAAAGAAACAGAAAGATAAATCATGGGCTGAAATTTGATGTCTAGAAACTGACTTCTCAGATCACTTCATGCAAGCATATGGCATTAATTAAGTGAAGATATGTATTTAGGAGATAAAGAGGGAATGAGAAGTGGGGAGAAGAAAGAGAAAGAGAGACTCCTTCCATGCCTTTATCTATAGTCTAAAACTCAGCTCCTTAAACTGTGGGTACTAATCCCATTTGGGGTCTTGTAATTGAATGTGAGGATTGTGAAATTATGAATTATTATCATTATATATCATTACTTGTATATTTATTTTATATATTTACATACTTGGAGTAATGGAAAAAAATTGGGCAAAAAGAGGTTGTAATGTTTAAAAAACTGCTCAAAAGACAAAATGATGGAAAAAAGAGCGACAGAGACTGAAGGAAAAACAGATATAGATATCTAGCATATTCGCTTACTTTTATAGATTATGATGGAAAGTTAAAATTATCTGATAAGAATCAATCTTCCTGCGTCTCTACTGGGTCTGTACCTTCCCTTCTCTTCTCTTCCCTTCCTTTTCCTTCCCTTCCATTCTCTTCCCTTCCCTTCCCTTCCTTTCCCTTCCCTTCTGTTCCCTTCCCTTCCCTTCTCTTCCCTTCCCTTTCCTTTCCTTCTCTTCCCTTCCCTTCTTTTCCCTTCATTTATTTGTAGTATCTCTCTTTGTAGTGGCAAGGAATTAGGAATTGAGTGGTTGCCCATAAGTTGGGGAATGGCTGAAGAAGTTATGACATGTGAATGTAATGGAATATTATTGTTCTATAAGATATGATGAGCAGGCTGATATCAGAAAATCCTAGAAAGACTTATATGAACAGATGCTGAGTGAAATGAGCAGAACCAAGAGAACATTGTACACAGTAACATTGTTATATGATGATTGTGTGATGATTAATTGTGATAGCCTTGACTCTTTTCAACAATATGATGATTCAAGGCAATTTTTGATTTAAAGTGCCATCTGGATTCAGAGGAAGAACTTTGGAGACCCAATGTGAATCAAAGCATAGTACTTTCACCTTTTGCTGCTTTTTGTTTACTTTGTTTTTTTCCCCCTTTTAATCTTTTCTTGTATAACATGACAAATATGGAAACATGTTTAGAAGAATTTCACATATTTACCCTATATAAGATTACTTGCTATCTTGGGGAAGGACAGAAGTAAAGGAGGGAGGGAGAAAATTTTGGAACACAAAGTTTTATAAAAATGAATGTTGAAAACTATCTTTACATGTATTTGGGGAAAAAAATATTATTAAAAAAAAGAATCAATTTGCCTGAGTCCAAGGCAGCTGATTAATAGGATTTCCATCTGTTTTCTCTTCAAAGTACCACTGGTTATATTTATACCAACTATGTAGAGATGCTCTTTATCTGTTTTCAAACAAAGGCCCCTTACTCTAAATTCTAATCAAGTTAAATGAGAGAAACATCAAATGATCAGTGACTTCCCTTTTAACACTCTCCTCCCATTTAAGCATTTGCATCATTAACATAATTCAAGATGCCATTCAGCAATGCAAAAGAATGGGCAAATTTCCTTGGTATAAATTCAAAGTACAAGGGAAAAAATCATGGATAAATTGCATACATATTAATGGCATAAAATTAAAATAATTTTATTTTAATAATAAGTATTATAATAAATATATAATAATAAATTATCTTAGAATAATAAATTCTAATAAAATAATAAATTCTAATAATAAAATTATGAACAATTAATTATTGCATAGATATCTCTACAGCTTAATATTGGAAATTAGCATAAATATAAGCTGCTACAAAGTCCAGAGGTTCAGATTAAGAAGGTACTTTCAGTAACAAAAACAAAAGAAAAGAAAACAAAACAAAACAGAAAACAAATTCTCTCCAAAAAAATGACAAAATTTTTATTCAGAATAAAATTTTAGGGAAATCTGTAGAATCCCAGGAAAATCTATAAGCTTCATTTAAACTACTTTGAAAAAAAGAAGAAAAAAAATCTACGCACCTAATTCCATCCTGACTAAAGTGTTCACAGTTATTTGCTATAGGCAAAATAGAACCCTCTTGAAACTTGATTGACTAGATGAGGATGGAAGTATGACAGTAGGATTGTGAAATAAATGATTATTTCTCTCTCATACTAATAACCACTTAATCATTTGAGATTAAGATTTTTCCTTACCATTTCCTCATTCAGAAATAACCCCCAATAGGTAATTCAGCCAGTCCTTGTGAAAGACATTGTTGATAGATGAGATTGTCCAAGCCCTCTGTGTACACGCTTCTTACCATTCCCAACTAGAAGTCTTTACAAATAGAATCTAATCTAGGTGGAATTCTTAACCCACCATCATTCATTGTTAACTGACTGCATAAAGGCTAGACCCTTTTGTAGAGATGGTTTGATGCTGGAGTAGTCTAGTTTGAAATGAGTCTCTCTTTGTCCATGACTATGGACAGTCATATCCCAGTCCTTCACTGGAATGGTCCTGCTTTCCTTTGGTCCTAGACATTCTTTGTTGTTAACCAGAATTGACTCCCACTTTTTGGAAAATCCATTCTTCTAAGGGTATATAAGCTTCAAGAGGTATCAATGAGGAGTCTTTGATTTACAAGAGAAAGCCAAATGACCAACCTTTTATGAATTATTTGCTAGCCATAATTAATAAAATCGTTAATTACCTAGAAGCTTTTTATATATTACAACAGGCATTTCTCTCAAAGTTAACTCTGTTGTCTGGAAGGGGACCTCACAAAGCAGAATAGATTTGGCAGTAAGCCCCAGTAAGGAGTTGAGCCATATCATCATCAGTTCTGGCTCCCCTTTCTTTCTGATCTTGACCCTCTAATGAGATACTCTGACTCAGCTTCCTGTGACTTCTTTTTTCTCTTATCCCATCAACCTCTTTTTGAAAAAAAGCAT
Source organism: Antechinus flavipes (assembly GCF_016432865.1). Classification (NCBI taxonomy): domain Eukaryota; kingdom Metazoa; phylum Chordata; class Mammalia; order Dasyuromorphia; family Dasyuridae; genus Antechinus; species Antechinus flavipes. Next base: position 320,365,080 of record NC_067401.1, read on the forward strand.
AGCAATACCTACAGACGAAGTGAGTGCTATGGACTAGAGAAAATCCCTTTCTAGGCTAGACTAGCTTTAGTGCTTCAAGAATTGGGTGAACACTGCATCTTATTTTGTGTTTTCAACACTTAGCATAATATCTTACACTCAGTACAATTCAATAAATATTTGTTGGAATGAAATTAAGTGGTACTGAGCAGAGTTACCCTGGAAGGTTGAGGAAATTTATATCTCTGACGTCAAAGAAGCTGGATTTGAAGTCAAAGCAGTCTCAATTACATAATAACTGTGTGATTTTGTGCATGTTAATTATTTTTTCTATATTACAGTTTTTCATCTCCAAAATAAGGGGATTGAATTAGATGCTTCTATTGTCCCTCCCAGCTCTAAAACTCTCATCCTATAACTGTGGGTAATACCATTTAACCACCTCCTCCCTCCTATCATTTAACAATAGATAATATATCTGTTGTTGATTTCATTATCTATTTTACCTATTCTATGAAGAGTGAGCTGATAAAGTAGGAAAAACGTAGGCTGGTTGTTTAACTTGTTTTTCTTTTGGCAAATCTATTTGTTTATTTTGTGAGGGACCTTGATCTATAAGTATAACCCATCAACTACATTGGTTTTTTACATCAATTGCTTGTAATTTCTCTGAGGGAGAAATCAGACTTTGGAACAGTTTAATGTGGGATGAAGCAACAAATGATTGAAACAACTATAATGGTTGTAACAAATTATACCAACCAATCATACAAAGAATTATTTAATAGCTTATTTCTAATACCATCAGATCAATAATAGTTTGTCTTCATCAAATTAATGTTTTCTATAGAGTAACATAATTATCAGATATTTGAATGAAAGACGGCGTTGTTGAGATGACACTTTCATTTATCTCCTGTGAAAAAGATTTGTCAGTGGAAGCTTATTTTATTATTTGTAAAACAAAGGCATCTGGGTAATTAATTGTACAAATGTTTCATGTGTCTTTTCAAAAAGCCACCAGATGGCAATATTTCAGAGCAGTTTTAGTTATGAAATGGAACTTAATTCTCAAGCAAATAATTCATAAGTATTCTCTTAATAACTGAGGCTTCTATATTGTGTAGTATGAGAAGTATTTCAGAATTTGAAATTCATGTATGTATGTATTACTTTTATACATATACATATACATACATACATACATATGATGTGTCAGTAAGAATGGTGATATTAGAAATGCTTTTCTGGCTCAGTACAATATTCATTTGGATGAAGTTTTCAAGGGAAGACAATTGAAAATACAAAGTGTTTTATATGTAATAAGTATAAACAATAGTTACAAAGTGTCAATTTTCTACTTTCCTTCTGATTTTGCTGTAGAACAATTTAAGCTTTTCTGATAAATATTTAACAACTGGTACACATACACACACATAGTATGTACACTATATACATTATGAGTAGGTAGTATATCTCGCTCTCTCTATATATGATATACTTTTAAGTCTCACATTAATGATATTTCCTCCATTACTTTCATAAGTCTGGAAAAATCAACAAAATAACAATCAAGTCTTGTTTATAGGGTTCTCCAGCTTCTGAGATGTAAAAGCTCATAATAAAAACATAATAATTAGCTGGCTTTAGCATGCCATTTTGTGAAGCAATTGAAGACATGATAAAAGTGACCAAAAATCTCTGTATTGTTTGATTCAGTGATCTCATTGCTAATCATATGTCCCAAAGAGTTATTAATTAGAAAGAAATGTATCATATTTTTTGTGGGACCAAGGAATTGGAAACAGAATAAATGTCCATCAATTCAGGAATAGTCAAAGAATCATAGTTCATGGATATAATGGAATATTACTATGCTTCAAGAAATGACAAACATGATGAATACAGAGAAGCCCTGAAAGGCTTATGTGAATTGAGAGAAATGAAGAAGTATCAGAATCATACATAAAATGACAACAACAATGTAAAGTAAAAGATCAACAGAAAAGGAAACTAAACATTGAATAAGGATAATGATTAATTTTGACCCCAGGGAAGAGTTGAAAAAATGTACCTGCAGGTATCAAAAAGATCCAGAAATTAGCATCCAAAATAGAGTTCCAAGATTCTGTAAAATGAAATGGTAAGAAGTGGAATATTGACAGATAAAGACTGAAAAGAGAAAGAGTTGGGTCTATGAAAAAACCAACAAAATAGACAAACCCTTAGTAAATCTGATTAAAAAAAGGAAAGAGGAAAATCAAATTGTTAGTCTTAAAAATGAAAAGGGAGAACTCACCACTAACGAAGAGGAAATTAGAGCAATAATTAGGAGTTACTTTGCCCAACTTTATGCCAATAAATTCGACAACTTAAATGAAATAGAAAAATACCTCCAAAAATATAGCTTGCCCAAACTAACAGAGGAAGAAGTAAATATCCTAAACAGTCCCATCTCAGAAAAACAAATAGAACAAACTATCAATCAACTCCCTAAGAAAAAATCCCCAGGACCAGATGGATTTACATGTGAATTCTACCAAACATTTAAAGAACAATTAACTCCAATGTTATATAAACTATTTGAAAAAATAGGGATGGAAGGAGTCCTACCAAACTCCTTTTATGACACAGACATGGTACTGATACCTAAACCAGGTAGGCTGAAAACAGAGAAAGAAAATTATAGACCAATCTCCCTAATGAATATTGATGCTAAAATCTTAAATAAAATATTAGCAAAAAGATTATAGAAAATCGTCACCAGGATAATACACTATGACCAAGTAGGATTTATACCAGGAATGCAGGGCTGGTTCAATATTAGGAAAATTATTAGCATAATTGACTATATCAATAACCAAACAAACAAAAACCATATGATCATCTCAATAGATGCAGAAAAAGCATTTGATAAAATCCAACATCCATTCCTAATAAAAACCCTTGAGAGCATAGGAATAAATGGACTTTTCCTTAAAATAGTCAGGAGCATATATTTAAAACCATCAGTAAGCATCATATGCAATGGGGAAAAACTGGAACCTTTCCCAGTAAGAGCTGGAGTGAAGCAAGGTTGCCCACTATCACCATTATTATTTAATATCGTATTAGAAACACTAGCCTCGGCAATAAGAGTCGAGAAAGATATTAAAGGAATTAGAGTAGGCAAGGAGGAAACCAAACTATCACTCTTTGCAGATGATATGATGGTATACCTAGAGAACCCCAGAGATTCTACTAAAAAGCTATTGGAAATAATTCATAATTTTAGCAAAGTAGCTGGCTACAAAATAAATCTCCATAAATCCTCAGCATTTTTATACACCACCAACAAAACCCAACAGCAAGAGATACAAAGAGAAATTCCATTCAGAATAACTGTTGATACCATAAAATATTTGGGAATCTATCTACCAAAGAAAAGTCAGGAATTATATGAGCAAAATTATAAAAAAGTCTCCACACAAATAAAGTCAGACTTAAATAATTGGAAAAATATTAAGTGCTCTTGGAGCGGCCGAGCAAACATAATAAAGATGACAATACTCCCTAAACTAATCTATTTATTTAGTGCTATACCAATCAGACTTCCAAGAAAATATTTTATTGATCTAGAAAAAATAACAACAAAATTCATATGGAACAATAAAAAGTCGAGAATCTCAAGGGAATTAATGAAAAAAAAAAACCAAATGAAGGTGGCCTAGCTGTACCTGATCTAAAAATATATTATAAAGCAGCAGTCACCAAAACCATTTGGTATTGGCTAAGAAATAGATTAGTGGATCAGTGGAAAAGGCTAGGTTCACAAGACAGAATAGTCAACTATAGCAATCTAGTGTTTGACAAACCCAAAGCCCCTAACTTCTGGGAAAAGAATTCATTATTTGATAAAAACTGCTGGGATAATTGGAAATTAGTATGGCAGAAATTAGGCATGGATCCACACTTAACACCATATACCAAGATAAGATCAAAATGGGTCTATGACCTAGGCATAAAGAACGAGATTATAAATAAATTAGAGGAACATAGAATAGTTTATCTCTCAGACTTGTGGAGAAGAAAGAAATTTGTGACCAAAGATGAACTAGAGACCATTACTGATCACAAAATAGAAAATTTTGATTACATCAAATTAAAAAGCCTTTGTACAAACCAAACTAATGCAAACAAGATTAGAAGGGAAGCAACAAACTGGGAAAACATCTTCACAGTTAAAGGTTCTGATAAAGGCCTCATTTCCAAAACATATAGAGAACTGACTCAAATTTATAAGAAATCAAGCCATTCTCCAATTGATAAATGGTCAAAGGATATGAACAGACAATTTTCAGAGGATGAAATTGAAACTATTACCACTCATATGAAAGAGTGTTCCAAATCATTATTGATTAGAGAAATGCAAATTAAGACAACTCTGAGATACCACTACACACCTGTCAGATTGGCTAAGATGACAGGAAAAAATAATGATGAATGTTGGAGGGGATGCGGGAAAACTGGGACACTAATGCATTGTTGGTGGAGTTGTGAACGAATCCAACCATTCTGGAGAGCAATCTGGAATTATGCCCAAAAAATTATCAAATTGTACATACCGTTTGATCCAGCAGTGTTTCTATTGGGCTTATATCCCAAAGAAATACTAAAGAAGGGAAAGGGACCTGTATGTGCCAAAATGTTTGTAGCAGTCCTGTTTGTAGTGGCTAGAAACTGGAAAATGAATGGATGCCCATCAATTGGAGAATGGCTGGGTAAATTGTGGTATATGAATGTTATGGAATATTATTGTTCTGTAAGAAATGACCAGCAGGATGAATACAGAGAGGACTGGCGAGACTTACATAAACTGATGCTAAGTGAAATGAGCAGAACCAGGAGATCATTATACACTTCGCCAACGATATTGTATGAGGACATATTTTGATGGAAGTGGATTTCTTTGACAAAGAGACCTGAGTTTCAATTGATAAATGACGGACAAAAGCAGCTACACCCAAAGAAAGAACACTGGAAACGAATGTGAACTATCTGCATTTTTGTTTTTCTTCCCGGGTTATTTATACCTTCTGAATCCAATTCTCCCTGTGCAACAAGAGAACTGTTCGGTTCTGCAAACATATATTGTATCTAGGATATACTGCAACATATCCAACATATAAAGGACTGCTTGCCATCTAGGGGAGGGGGTGGAGGGAGGGAGGGAAAAAAAAATCGGAACAGAAATGAGTGTCAATATAAAGTAATTATTAAATAAAAATTAAAAAAAAATGTTTACTAAAAAAAAGACCAAAAAAAAAAAAAAGACTGAAAAGAGAGGTAGCATGGCATAGTGAATAGAGAATTGGCTTTGGAATGGGGAGATTAAAATCCAAGTTTTCCATATGACATGCCAGGCATTATGCTAAATATTATGTGACTCAGGGAAAAAAAATCACATAACTTCTCAATGTTCTATGCAACTTTCAAAGAGCAAACATTGCAGAGAAAGTGACTTACCTACCCTAGTAGGAGAAATTTGCTCAAGTGGGAATTCTCCATACTAATAACATGGCAGGGGTCCCATCCCTAGCCCTAATAATCTGAAAAATGTCCAAATAATATGGTACAGGTGTAAGCTAAGGGGATCTGGAATCAGATGACATTTGGATTCAAATTCTATCTCTGAGGTGGCTCATGCTGTGTGAGCTTAAGCAAGTCCAATCTCTGGGACTCAGTCTCACCATTCAGTAAAATGTCATTCTGCCTGCTTTCTCAAAGTGAAAACATCCTGAGTGGCAATATTCACTTCCTAAAAACTGTAGGAAAACAGCCTTGTGAGAGGGCTCTCTTTATAGAGGCCTAAACAAGGCTTCTATAGATAAGAGTTGGGATTGTTACCAATTGATTAATCTGCTCAGATGTGAGTAGGCTACTATTTTTAGATTATTATACTGTTTTTTTTTTTTTTTTTTTTTTTTTTAGAAATTTCCTCTCCTCAGATGGTGTCTCTCAGGAAAGTTGACTATAGAAAATTCCATATGAAGAAGGACTTGGGAGATACTGAGATAAGGGAATTATTACTCTAGGGATGCTTTATTCATTTAAAAATGATTTTACATTTTTAAAAAGTGTTTAAAAGTATTTAAATATGTTAAACTTGGCAAACACCATGGAATACACCCATTTCCATATACGAAGAAAAGAAATAGGATTTATAAGAAACCATGAATCTATACTAAGTAAGGCATATTTTTAAAAGTACATATGAAATTTAACACAGTAGTAATATCACTGCATTCCTTATCTATACCCCAGTCTAAACTTTCTTCAAGCTATTTCATTACAATTTTGAAAGTCAGTTTGGATGTCACAATCACTGGCTACTCCATCCCTAATCAGAGACAAGCCATTTGGTGATCAAAGTATATTCTCTACATTCTCTTCTTTCCTTCCTCCCTATTTTTCTTCCTTCCTTCTTTCTTTTCTTTTCTTTCTTTCTTTCTTTCTTTCTTTCTTTCTTTCTTTCTTTCTTTCTTTCTTTCTTTCTTTCTTCCTTCCTTTTCTTTCTTTCTTTCTTTCTTTCTTTCTTTCTTTCTTTCTTTCTTTCTTTCTTTCTTTCTTTCTTTCTTTCTTCTTTCTTCCTTCCTTCCTTCCTTCCTTCCTTCCTTCCTTCCTTTTCTTCTTTCTTTCTTTTCTTTCTTTCTTTCTTTCTTCTTTCTTTCTTTCTTTCTTTCTTTCTTCTTTTCTTTCTTTCTTTCTTTCTTTCTTTCTTTCTTTCTTTCTTCTTTCTTTCTTTCTTTCTTCTTTCTTTCTTCCTTCCTTCCTTCCTTCCTTCCTTCCTTCCTTTTCTTTCTTTCTTTCTTTTCTTTCTTTCTTTCTTTCTTTCTTTCTTTCTTTCTTTCTTTCTTCTTTCTTCTTTCTTTCTTTCTTTCTTTCTTTCTTTCTTTCTTTCTTTCTCTTTCTTTCTTTCTTTCTTTCTTTCTTTCTCCATATCTCTCTCTTCCTCCTTCCCTCTCTCTCTCTTCCTTCCTTCCTTCCTGCTTTTAAAAAATTAGGAGTTCTATGATTTCATCAATAGCTATAAATTGGCATCAGTTCTGAAACTTAAAGTCTTACTTTAGAAATTCATAATCTGGGATATGTGAATTTGTTTCTAATTTTTTGAATAAAATTAAATTTAAAATGTCTTTAAAATATTCTGATAAAATATTTCAATAGAATTGATTTCCTTTGTAATAATATGAATTTCATTATATTCATTTAAAAACATGATTCTTAGGAATCCTTAAACTTTCTTTCCTAGACCACCAAAGGGTCCATGATACAAATCAGGTTAAATTCACCTATTTTACAGAGTTGCTTGAATCTGAGCAGTTAAATGACTTTGCCAGGATCACACAGTAAGTATATGCCAGAAACAAGACTTTGTGTTGTTATGGCCAACTCCTTCTGATGGAATTAGTCAAGTTATGGAGTCATTTATTAAATGCCTTCTTTTGTTAGTTTTGAACCTGAAAAATGATGCTTAGAGAGAAAATGCAACATTTATGTGAGATGCCTCAGCACCAGAAAAGCATAACAAATTGTTTAATTTTTGTGGGAATATCTTTTTTAAAAATTATTATTCTTGTTATTTTGAGCAGAAACAAGTCATGTTTTCATTAAGCAATGTAGCCATTCTGACTTGTAGATTAATAGTCAAATAATAAATATTTATTTATTTGATTTGCAATTGTGAGAACAACGAATGTAAAGCATGTTATATTTTTTCAATTGACTAGAAGAAACTCATGGAAATCTGGTAATTTAGGGAAGATTCTTGAAAGACAAGAATGACCTAACTCAGATTCACATGTTATGCATGAATTAAATCCAGTTTTGATTTAATTCCTCACAACTTTCAACAACCTCTCAAAGTTTTTATATACAGTAAAGCTAAATATAACATTCAATGACTTCATGGGGGTAAAACTTCTTTCTTTTATAATGGGCTAGTCTATTCATTACTTGCCATCTTTATAATCAAGCCAAATTTGACTCCCTCTGGTCAAGAATATAAATCCATGGAAATTAAGTAGTCTATGTTTAATGCAGGAATTAGAACTTTGGTTTGAAAACGTGTTCTTATTTCATAGGGTAATAGAATGGAAACTCATTTCTTGGCCAGAAAACATGGAAAAGAAATTATAATTCAAGAAACAGTTACTGAGGAAGGAAGTAGATATAGATCAGCATCTCTTAACATATCAACATAAGGTCAAAATTGGGTACGTGATTTAAAAATAAAGGGTGATAACATAAGGACATCAGAAGAGCATGGAATAGTTTGCCTATCAGATCTATCACTTGAGGGAATAATTTATAACCAAACAAGAGATATACTATGTTAACAGAATTTGAAACAAATAATTTTGATTGCATTAAATTAAAACAATTTTGCACAAATAAAACCAATATAGCAGGAAACTGAAGAGGGAAATTATAATAAGTTTCTCTGATAAAAGGCTCATTTCTTAAATATATAAAGATTGAGTCAAATTTGTAAGAATATGAATTATTCCCCCAATTGATAAATAATCAAAGGTTATGAAGAGGCAGTTTATAGAAGAAATCAAACTATCATATCATATATTAAAATCATATAAAATGTTCTAAATCATTATTGATTGGAGAAATGCAAATTAAAGCGATTCTGAGGTACCACCTCATATCCATCAAATTGACTAATATGACATAAAAGGAAAATGAAAAATGTTGCAGAAGATGTGGAAAAATAGGGGCACTCATGCATTCTTTGATGTAGGTGAATTAATCTAAACATTTTGGAGAATATTTTGTTACTATACCTAGAGGGCTATAAAGCTTCATACCTTTTAATTTAGCAATATCCTTACTAGATCTTTATACCAAAGAGATCAAAGAAAAAGGAAAAGGTCCTAAAAAATGTACAAAAATAGTTATAGTAGTTCTTTGGTGGTGGAAAAGAATCAAAATTTGAAGAGATATCTATCAACTGGGGAATAGCTGACCACATTTGATATATGATTGTGATGGAATACTATTGTGCTACAGGAAATGAGAAACAGGATGGCTTCAGAAAAATCTGGGTAGACTGACATAAACTGATGTGAAATAAAATGAGCAGAACCAGAATAATATATATAGTAATAGTAATATAATATTGTATAATGATTAACTGTGAATGTCTTAGCCATTCTCAGCAAAGCAGTTAACTAAGACAATTCTGAAAGTCTCAAGATGAAAAATACTATTCCCCTCTAGAGAAAGAATTGACAGAGTCTACATGCATTTTTTCCCCTAAACTTTCTTTTCTTTTTTTGTCTGTGCTTTCTAATAGGGCTAATATGGAAATATGGGGAAAAGAAAGAAGGAAGGGAATTAGGATCTCAAAAATTTTTAAAAATGAATGTTAATTGTTTTACATGCATTGAGAAAAATACAATAAAGACATACTAATTTTAAAAAAGAAAAAGTTATTGTGTTTTAGGCACTGTAGGTACTACAAAGACAAGTAAAACAAGATAAATCTTTTTCCCTAAAGGAGTTTATAATCTAGTGATTTAAAATCTTGAAATACTGAGAACATATGTCCATACTGAGCTGATAAAATGCACAAATGAAACTTAGCTTTACATGTTTTTTTTTTTCCCAGATTCTAATTACCAGTGTTTTTATTAAGAATTCAAAGATGGACTATAACTTGAATCTTGTCATTATGAGATGAGATCATTTGTTTGTTATCTAAAATAGTGTTGTGTTGTGGGTTGTTTTTTTTTTTTTTTGGATACTGATAATCATCTCTTTCTTGTGAGCCCTTTCTTTTTATTTGATTTTTCTTTCTCACCTCTCACATTCATGTACTTCTTTAAGGTTTGCAAAAGCACTTTACATATATTATCTTCTTTGATTCTCACCAAAAACAAAACAAAACAAACAAACAACAACAAATCCTGGAGTTGATACAGTTATTATCCCCATTTTTACAGGTGAGAAATTGTAACCCAGAGTGGTAAAGTGACTAACTGGTCTAAGATCACACATGTAGTAAATGCCTTGATTAGTACACTCTGACTCAGATTTTCTCGACTCCCAAATCCCAAATCCCAAAGCATTCTATTCATCTCATCATTTTGCCTCTCCTTCATCAATACATTTTCTCAAAATTGGTGTTTTGCAGAGCCTATTCCTGAATTTTCTTCCCTTTTTATTATATATTTGGGAATTTTCCAGAGGTCCTATTATTATTTCTGTTCAAATAATTTACAAATTCACATATCTAGCCCGTCTTTTTCTTGAATTCTAGACCTATATTACGAGGTGGCTTCTTCTGGACAGTACTAGTGAATATCTTTTGTTATCTTTTCAATCTCAATATATCCAAAGGAGCTTATCCCCAACTACTTCACCTTTCCTAAACCCCTATTCTAAAATTTTGTATAGTCAGTGATTGACACATAGCAGGGTGCTTAACAAATATTTGTTATAAGACTATAACAGTTACTGTACACAAGTTTGGACTTTTTTCCCCTTTCTCATTTTTTCATTCCTCGCTTTCTAACATCTTCAATTTCTCCTTTTCCTTAAGCTACTTCTTCACTCTTGTTAAACAATCATGATTTCTTCCTAGCTGGGTAACCCTGGGCAAGTCACTTAATCTCAATTGACTCAGCAAAAATAAAAAACAAAAAACTAAAACTAAAACTAAAAAACACACAAAAAACCCCAAACAAATGTAAACAATCAAGATTTCCTCAGTTCTGAATAAGCTTTCATAAGGCCACTGTCCCTTTCAAGTGTTCTTTTCCTCTTTCCTTCAATCCTTCAAAGATCAGAAAGGGTTCTCCTAAGAGAGAATTCCTAGTTTGGGCAAAATCCTATTGTAAAGATATTCCTTCCCATTCCTTCCTTTCTTGATTTTTTTTTCAACATCCAGGACAAATCATGATAAAATGAAGATCAAGGGTAGCTTTGAAGGGCAGGCAGCACAAAAGGGCAGGCTGAGTGTGTGGGAAAGCCCAGAGGGAGCAGTCCCAGCTGATTTTCTTCAGTGATAACTGGATTTTATGGGTTGATTTAAAGTGAAGCTTTGGGGCTTTTTTCAGCACCAGCTCACTTGCACAGCCAATTCCTTCTTCCCCGATTACCCTTTATCCCATCATCACTAAGAATCCATTAGGCTTGACCCATACCAATCATTAATCTTAATGCCTATTTTCCCTGCCCCAGGTAGCTTCTTTGAGACAGGAATCAACTCTTTCCTCTCCATGCTACTTCTCTTAACACTTATTAAGAATAACTATATGTTGTTTTAATATTTACAAAATATTTTCCTCACAATAATACCATAGAAGTAAGATAGAACAAACACTCACAATTTACAAATGAGGAAATCGAAGATCAGTAAATTTAAGGGTCTTGTCCACAGTCATCCAGCTGGTATACATCACAATATTTAACTCCAAGTCCTCTTACTCTGAATCTAGTTTTCTTTCCACCTTAAGTCAAACCACTATCCTCTTGAAATCTTTAGTATACAATTTCCAAATGGATTCTTGATGTTTTTGGATAAATGGATGTTCTCATGTTCTCATCAATGTCTATCATATCCATTCCTACTTATTTATTCTGTGGAGCAGTTAGATTATCCATCTCCAAACACTTCTATCCATGGTATATAACAAGTCTACATGATTTTACTATAATTCATTTCCTTCCTAAACTATGCACAGAAAGGCAGATAAATGCTGAATCAGCACCTGTAGTCTTTCATAAGTATCAATGACAATGGGCCATATCAATTATACTATCATTTCTTAAACCTATAATTGAGCTTTTATCAATGTAAGAAACTCTTAGGGAGAAACTACTATCACCAAAGAAGATGAACACATTCTTTACAACTTAGATTCTCAGAGAATTGCCTTAGACCTTAAGAGGTTAAGTAACTTGCTCAGTAGTTAGTTTGTTTTAGAGGTGAGGCTTGAACCCATGTCTTTCTGCTTCTATATCTCTGTATCCACTAACCAATATCTTTGTCTCTGTATTCTCTCTTTGGGATCAACTTCCTGATTTTGGATCCTCTCTCATGCTTTCTCCTTATATTCTTAGCTTTATTTTGACATGACAAATGATCTTACTGACAAAACAACAGAACCTACATTTCTAATGCAGGTATTATAGAGTTTTTGTTTTTAATTCACATCCTTTTGTTTGTTTGTTTGTTTGTTTTTCAACAATATGCTAAGAGTTGGAGTGTCTGTTTCTTTGTTGGATCCAAACAGAATAGGGCTATCAGTTTTCTCTGTGTTTGTCTTAGATACCATGTAGGACTGTGGTTATATAGCTAGACTTGTGCAAGAATGAGCGGGGTCAGACTAGAACATTATCTTGCTCCATTTAAATGGAATGACAGGATGTTATAGCAAAAACTTTAACATGTGGAAACTCATTTCAATTATTCACTAGGTGTGAACAATGTCTAGACATCTCTGTTTTTTTCCACTAGGCTGCATAGGAAGTCTGTTTGAACTGATCAAAGGACTTCATCCTTACTTGTGAGGTTTGTATAGAACTAGAAAACTCATTTTAAATCAGAGACTTGAGTGTCTGGTGGTACAGACAAAGAGAGCCACAATTGAGAATCACTTGGCAGGGGTTGGGGAAGATGGGAGAAGAGTGCCTTATTCTTAGCTTCAATCTTGCTATCCTTCTCACCCCACCGACTACAAAAGGACTCAGTGAATTTCAGAGGACTGGAGTATTTTTACTTTTTTATCAGTGTCTTAGTCATGGCAGCTTCCCTGTAACAATTGACAGCACTAACTGCACTGCACAATGAAGAAAGGTTGAATGTGATGAGTAAAATAGATTACAAGGAATATGGCATAAAACTATGCTACCTAAGGAAAACATTTTTTGTTTTTGAGAAAAGGGAATTCCAAACATTTTGAGTGACCCTCTTTGCATTTTAGGTCTGAACTCACTTTCTCTTAGACAATATATAATTGTAGGAGTGTATATATATATATATATATATATATATATATATATATATAATATATATATATATATATATACACACATACACACACACACATATACATACATACATATACATATATATATATATATATATAGTAATCTATATATTTATGGAAGAATATCTTCAAAAGTATAGACTTTTGAAGAGTTGTTTTGTATCAACTATATTGCATAGAAAAATCTCTGCTTCTAAAAGCTAATTGATCTAAATTGTCAATAATTGGAATTAACAGGGCAGTAGGGAATTGTGAGTAATAGCATCATAAAACTAGCCCCACTCCTAACCTATTGGGGTTAAGTTAACATTCGATACTTGAGGGGACTTAGTATTCATTTTTCTGGAGATTCAGTAGGAATAGTACGAGATTTGGGATGGTAACTCCACATCATATACTGTACTCATAAATGCTAATTTGGGGCCAAATTCTCACCTTAGCCATCTTGTAATTAATCTTTTTTGGTTATATAGTCATTCAGAGCTGGACCTGCTATAGGGATAATGGAGCTGCTATAGGGATAATGGTAAGTCTACTTACCAATATGATTTGTTGTTGTAGCAACTGTAACAGCAATTGTAATCCCCATAGATAGCTTCAGATTTTCTATCAGTTCAGAATGCTCTGCAGGGTATTTGCAGCTCCCAAACATCTCCCCTTTGTTTCCCATTGTATGGACCCTGTTTAATGCTTCCTTTGGCTTGGACATGTTAAGTAACCTCCCTAGACCTCAATTTGCATATCTGTAAAATGAGATTTTTGGACTAGATGGCTTCAGAGGTTTCTTCCAGGTCTAAATTTATGAAACTATGCTCTCTCTCAATCTTAATTCAAGATCAAAACTTGGATTATTCCTTCTTCAAGGTTGATTATCCCCCAATTCTTCTTCACTTTCCTCTTAATTCCTAATGTTAGCTGCTATGGACCAGAACTCTGAACTTGAAACAAAGAATTCTTACAAAGTACTAAATCAGTGGAATTGATAGAGACAATAGTTATCTAATTTAGCATGGTTCAGTATGACTGATTTAATCCTACAAGGAGATATTATGAGCCAGAACTTGAAACAAGGTACTAAGTGGAACTGAGGAGACGATGGTTGATTCTAATTTAGCATTGACTTAATCCTACAATAAATAATGGTTTCTTAGTGATAAAATGATTGATATGTACTCAGTGTGGGACATATAAGCTAGGAGCCTTAGCCAGGATTGACAGTTGGGGAGATTTGAAAGCCAGAGAAGGCAGGCGGGAGCTCAAGCTCTCAGAACCAAGGAGAGAGATAAGCTTCCAGAAAAACTAGCCGAGTCCCAAGTGATGGGGACAGGAATTTGAAAGAAATAATAAAGGATTTGGACTTTAACACCTGGTGGCACTTGTGGTGATTACTGAGCTGAAACGAAGGCTGCTCCCAGAGACCCCAAGAAAACCTCAACAGAGAACATTACATTTTAGAGAGAATATTATATTAGCCAGTTCATTTCTCTCATTCTCCTTTGAAATTCTCAGCCTTGTTCTCCTTAAAATTCCTTATTATTCCAAGTGGAAACAAATGGATTGAATTTAATTCTACCCAACAGCCCTTCAATAGCCACCATCCTGAATCTTTACAGTTAGAAATTGTGTGAACCAAGACAAGTCATTTAACCTCTAAGATTCAGTTTCCACAGCTTTAAAATAAGAAATTGTGGCATAATAGAAATAATGGAATAATAGATTGTACTTGGATTCAATCAATCAACAAACATTAATAAGTGCCTACTATGTGCCAGACATTCTGATAGTTCTGCTTTCAAGGGGCTTACCCTCTATTATGGGGGTTAAGCTAGCTAGCTAGATGAATAAGTATATACAAAATAAATACCAAGAGATTAGGGAGAATGGGTATACTATTTGACATCAGAAAAGACTACATGTAAAAAATGGTGTTTAGCTTCAGGTCCCAGCTCTGATGCTTATTGTGTGGCATTGGGAGAGTTCCTATACCTTCTGACCAACTTCAACTGTTTTGATTCAGTTGAAAATATTCCCAGTTATAATTCTGTAATTGTCTACTTTATACTTTCTATCATGATGACAATGGCATTTATCCTTATGTTTATTATAATTTCATTTTCCCTCTTTGGTATGATTTTTGTTTTTATTTTTATACACCTAAAAATCACATTATTCATAAAAACAACTTCAGTGGAATATATGCTTGGCCTTCCTTTTAACTTTTATCCCAAGCTAGATTTGGAATTTGAGGAAATCTCCTAAATAATATTTTATTTAGGAAATTCATTCCCTTTACAATCTAAAATTCAATGATTTGTAATTATTTCTATGTACCCATAAATCCTTTTGAGTTTCAAGAAACACATAGGTACGTCATGCTGATTTGAAGGTTTGAATGAAAATTGGAATCCAAATCCACTTACTCCTGTGAAATGAGGGAGCTTCCCTTGATGACTCATTATAAATGTGAACTTTGAATGTAATGTCACCAAATTCACTATCCTGATTGTTTTTTATCCTCTTAATGATTATTTCCTTCTCTTCTTCTGATTCCTTAAGACATTCTTGGAAGCGTCCTTTGTTAAAAAAAAAAAAAAAAGAATTCTCTCTGTTTATTCCTGCTATGTGAATCACTGTGAATGCAAAAAAAAAAAAAACAAAAAAACAAAAAAAAAAAAACAAACAAAAAACAAACAAAAAAATGAGTTTGACAAATATTCTTGAACTGTTGAATTCTATTTGTCTTTTAAGTCAGTGCCTTTTGTGCATTTGCTTTGTAACAATCATGTCTTCTCTGCTCCATTCTGTATTTTTTCTTAGGTCAAATTCTTCCTTGCTTTAGGTTTTTTCCCCCTGCTGAAAGTTTCAAGATTTCTCTTTTATGGAACTCTGACATGACAGAAGATTTGGAGAAAGCTTTCAAAAGAACTTGCAATCTAGAAATATCTTTTGAGTCTCTGCCTGTGGAGCTCATATAGTATTTTTGAATTTGATGACAACAGGTGACGGGTAAGTAAAAGTCCATCCTTGGACTTCATGGTGTGAGTAGAATTTACTTGATCTTCCTGTCTCATATCTTCTTTTTCCAGGCCATCTTACATTTATTGCCAAAATGATTTTCTTTAAGTGGAAATCTGACCATATTAGACTCCCTGAATCAATTAATTCCAGTGCTTCCACATTGTCTTGCAGGATAAAATATAAACCCCTCTGTTCAGTTTTTACTGCTTTTTGTAACCTTGCCCCAGACTCGCCATATTTGACTTTCTCTTCTGCATTCTGTGATTTAGCCAAACTAGTCTTCTCTCCTTTCCTCACATCTAATATAAACGAGCTATCTCCATGACTTTGGAACAGCTGTCCTTTATGCTTATAATCCCCTTTGCTACCTCCACTTCCAATCCTTCTCTTCTGTCAAGACACAGTTGAAACCTGACCATTTGTAAATGTCTTTCCTGAATTCCTCCTCCTCAAACTTTACTTTTCATATCAGTTACAAAAAGAAGAGTTAACCAAACCAAGACAGCTTGTAATCTATAAATTAAGATCGCCAATCTTATTTTTAAAAAGTCTGGTCTGATTCTAATAGGTTCATATAGTTATAGTCTAACTGTTAAACATTGTCTCAGTTTTGAATGTTGCAAAATTCTGTTCATAGACTTTATTATACAAATATTTTATTTTATTTTTCTAAACTCCTCAATCTTTTAAAAGAGTCTCTAAGATTCTGATTTGAAGGCCAACAGTGGGTGAGGTGTCTGGGAAGTTTGTATTGCTATTGCTTAGGCTTGGGTTTTGTGGAAAAGCAGATGATTTCAATCTCCCATGCTGCCAATCTAGCATCTTTCAGTAACACTAAAATTCCATATTAGGAAACATAGCTCTTTAGGGTTGGAGGTAACTACTGAATTACAGGCCTGGTTTATAGCTAGAGCCTCTTGTTTGTAAATTCTCAGATGAAATATTAAAGAAAACAAGAAACATATGTCATTTTGAAAACCATCGCTTAAACCACTCTGAAGCTGAACAAAAAGCATCTTATTTGGAAAAATATCTTACGAATAGCATGCCCACACAAATTTGTAAAGGGCTCTATGTTTTTCCTTTGCCATATATTAAATCTTTTGATTATTGAATCTAACACATTGTTTTAGTACATTGTTTTGTATTGCTCTCTATGGTTTCATGCCTGATTGTTTCATGTGTGAAAATTTTGTCTCCCTCCAAAAATTGCAAGTTCTTTGATGGCAGACAACTTTTTTTTTTTGGTAGCTTCTCTGCATCCTATTTCTTTCATAGAATGTAGTTCAGAGCTAAGTCTATAGTGAATTCTCAATAAATACTTGTGTAATGAAGAAACATGTCTTCTTTCTTTATAATTAGTCTCTGTCTGGATGTCTCTGTTTCTCTTTGTTTCTATCTGACTCTGTCTCTCATTTTAAATAACATGATTAGTTGTATAAAGCTTGTAATAAATGCTGCTTAGACTAGGCCCCTTTCCCAGAGGAAAATAGGTGGCATGTGGACAAAAATAACTGGAGTAGATTTAATATCATAGAGACATGTAAGGGAACTTTTCTAGTCCAACATCCTCTTTTTCCAGATCAAGAAAATGAAGCCCAGGGAAGTGATAACTTGTACAAGGTCATACATCAGAGATAAACATTAGAGATAAGGTTTGAACTTCCAAGAAGCACATGGAGATGTAGTGTTTGTTTCATTGTTATGAGGAAGAATATCCGTGAATCTTTGTATCCAGAGGAATTCTACTAAATCCTATGTTCAGTTTTATTCTTTTTTTTTTTTTTCTGAGGCAATTGGGCTCAAGTGACTCTCCCAGGGTCACACGCTAGGATATGTTAAGTGTCTGAGGCCAGATTTGAACTCAGATCCTCCTGACTTCAGGGCTGGTGGTCTATCCACTAATATACTCTCTCTCTCTCTCTCTCTCTCTCTCTCTCTCTCTCTCTCTCTCTCTATATATATATATATATATATAATTTACTCATGATTAGTATAATCAAAGTTATTTGAAATATCCTTATTCTTTAAAAAATTATTCTTATTTTCATTTCCAAATTATCTTCTTCCCTCCGCCCTCTTCCACATTCATTGAGAAGTTAAGAAATGTAATACTTATTGCATATATGAACTCATGAAAAACAAATTTCCACATTTTCCATGTTCAAAAAAAAAAGAAACAAGAAAAAAACATGCTTCAATGTAAACTCTGAGCTCAACATTTCTCTATCTGAAAGTGGATAGCATGTTTTCTAATGATGAAATTTGAAATTATCATTAGCCATTATATTAATCAATGACTATATCTTTCACAGTTAATTATCTTTATAATATTGCTGTTATTGTTAAATTGTTCTTATTTCTGCCCACTTCACTTTGCATTGGTTCTTATAAATCTTCTCAGGTTTTTCTGAAAATATTGCCTTTATCATTTCTTATAGCACAATAGATTTCATCATGTTCACTCATCACATGAAATATAACTTGTTCAGTCATTCCTCAATTGATGGACATCCCCTCAGTTTCCAATTCTTTGCCACCATAAAGAAGCATATCATATGTATAGACACTGTTCTCACATTTTAAAAAATCTTTGTGTTATAGATTCAAAAATGGTATTGCTGGGTCAAAGGGTAGGCAGTTTTAAAGATTCAGAAGCATAGTTCCAAATTACTTTCCAGAATGGTTGGACCAGTTCATAGATCCACAAACAGTGTCTTAATGTACCTATTTTTCCACATCCCCTCCAATATTTGTCATTTTCCTTTTCAGCTATCTTAGTCAATCCTCAGAGTTGTTTTTATTTGAATTTCTTTTTTTATTAGCATTTGAGAATTATTTTTCATTTCTATTGATAGCTTTGATTTCTTTGGTATGATTATCAAGAATCTTCAATTTCCTTTCTCTTTGTTCAATATAAAACTTCACAACTTCTAACAATAGCCAATGTCTAGATAGAATAATATTTTGGGGTGTTACTTGTATGGCTTCATTTTCCCAGGCCAGAAAGAGTTAGAGACTCAGGAGATGATAGTGAAGTGGGATGCATGGGTCTTTTTACATCTATCATTTATGAGAAAGTATAATCACTTGTACATCAACAAACCCTATAGTTAGATAAACTGTTTGAAGTTTGTTCATTATTCCTTGAAATCTTAAATCTGTAATGGTTTAATTAAAATAAAATTATATTAAACTTTTTATATTTCTAACTTCATGATTTTGTGTTTGGTTACTTTGATTGAATTAATAATCTAAAAGTGGCAAAAATAGTGGGAATGCATGCATGTATAAGTGATTATATGTAATCTATTTTAAAAAAGGAAATATGTTTTTTTTAGTGCAATGATTGATATATATATATATATATATATATATATATATATATATATATATATATATGAAAGAGAAAACTAGTAGAGACAATGCTGGGAATAGAAATTAATCCCTTTAGTGATGTTGATTGTATTATTGCTCTCTTTTGTATTCTTTTATGATTTAGCTGTGCTTTGAGTCAAGAGGAACTAGACTAGAATCTCCAGTGTGAATCTGGAAGGAGAAGTTACTACAACACTTTTTAAATGCTTGGAGAATGTCACACCTGTAGTGCATCCATAATCCTTCCTCTGCTCTCTTTGTCCTCACATAGCTTATAACTAACTTCATAGAATGATAACAGCTTTCCTCTTGGCAAAGACTAACTTTTTAAACTTTGCTTTTGTTCATTTATTTCACTTGTAGCTGATTCTTTGTGGCCCCATTTGGGGTTTTCTTGGCAAAGAAACTGGAGTGGTGCACCATTTCCTTCTCTGGCTCATTTTACAATTGAAAAAACTGAGGCAGACAGGGTTAAGTGACTTTCCCAGGGTCACACAGCTACTAAGTATCTGAAGCCAGATTTGAACTCAGGAAGATGTCTTCTTAACTCCACACTGACAATCTATGTACTGGACCACCTAACTTCTTTGTACTTGCTCACACCTTTTCTAGTCTGTTTTTTGACCTTGATAACCAATCATTCCTTTCATGTGCTATCCAATCTCTTTCTTTTAATTTCTCTTCTGTCTATATGTACAGGATTTCTCAATAGTTTAAGTGTAGTTTTAAGCTTTAGTAACCTAAGCTGTTATTGATATTAATATTAAACTATTAAACTTTAATAGTTTAAAACTTTACTAAGACATTTGGAACATTCCATATGCTCATCTCTCCTATTTCAGAAAGCCTTTAGGAGCTATGTTTTCACCTTTTCATTCTTCTGAGGTTTGATATAGTCTGTACTATATCATCAATAAGCAGAGGCATCTGAAAGACTCCAACATCTCTAGGGAATCTCCTATTTGGGGTCTTTTTCTCTCAAAGTTGTTTTCATGCAAGTTCCAAGTCCTACAGGAAGAGGCAACTTAGAGTAAGAAAATAATAATAGTAGTATTACATAGTACTTCCTATATGTCAGACACTGTGCTAAAAGCTTTATAAATATAAATATTACATCAGTTGAGCCTTATAACAATTCTGGGAGGTATTATTATTACAAAACTCATTTTAGCATTGAAAAAAAATGGAGCAAACAAATTAATGACTTGCTTAGGCTGACATAGCTAATAAATGTCCAAGGCAGGATCTGAACTTGGGTCTTCCTGATTCCAGATCTGGCACTCTATCCACTGCCTTAAGTTGCCTTAAGATTCTTGTTTTCCTCAAGGAAAAGATTCCGTAGTCCAAAATATGACTAACTCTTCCATGAAATCTCTCCATAGCAATCTGAGGATTGTCTCTTTCTGAACTTTTTCACCTTTTGTTATGGAGAGAATCCTCTATGCATGAATTTCATCTCCCAGCAGGAGTCAGGAAGCTTAATTGTTAACCATTGAGGAGATTGTCCAGCTTGGGCACCAGCAGATAGAAGGATAGATCTATAATCTCTCAGTTCTATTTGTATCTGGTCTTTATTGATACATTTATAAGGCCAGAAGTCACAAGGATAATGTGGAAAATAACCTGGGGAGAAGAGAAGAACAAAAAGTGGAATCTTACAAACTGTTAAGTCATTAGAGTTGAGATGTTTTGGGCCAGAACCTGAAACAAAGTACTAAGTAGAACTAATTGATACAATACTTGTGAATTCCAATGAGTAAAGGTGTAAACACAAACAGTTTCAATTTGTGTAATTCCAATTTGTGGCAATTATAGGTGTGCCACAAGAAATAAAAATAGATAATGGACCTGCATATACCTCCAAACATTTTGAACACTTTTGTGCACAGTATAAGATTTTACACACCACTGGCATACCCTTTAATACTCAGGGTCAGGCACTAGTAGAAAGAAGAAACAGGGACATTAAGACACTCCTCCAAAAACAAAAGAAAGGGGAGCCATGGGTAACCCTAGAGAACTTCTAAATTTAGTTGTCTATACCATTAATTTTTTAATCTTTGATAAAGATGTCTTGGCTCCAGCAGACAGGTTTTATAACCCATCAGAACTCCACTATCTTTAGATAATCGCCAGGTGATGTGGAGAGAGCCAGAAAGTGGTGAATGGAAGGGACCAGATAGGCTAACTGCTTGGGGGAGAGGATTTGCTTGTATCTCTACAGGTGGAGAAGGAATCAGATGGGTGCCAATGAGCCACATTTGCCTTGTCCATTGCAGAGAGACAGAGCAGACCCTTGAAATGAAGGAGAAGACTCAAGAAATATCGGGTGGTTCTGTTGCTGATTGTGATCATCATTGAAAGAGCATGGCTGACAATGAGACTGTTAAAAGAACTTTAAAATTTTCAGCTTTCAGTTCCTGAAAAACCAGCAACAATCATTGGATTCCCTGAGATGAAACAGAAAAAGAGAAAAACTTCAAAACAAAGGAGATTTAAGAAACATCTGACACTTAAAGAGCATGGCTGACAATGAGACTGTTAAAAGAACTTTTAAAATCTTCAGGAATCATTGGATTTCTTAACACAAGATGAGACTGTTTTAGTTCTTGAAAAACCAGCAAGAATCACTGGATTCCTTGAGATGAAAAATTGTTGATGAGACTATTGCATTACTTCAGAGCTTACAGGAACTATTGGATTCCTGGCACATGAACTAATGGACAATGGATTCCTTTTGGATTATTTCTAGGACTTATGGACGTGTGTAAATTGTCAGGTTGATTCATGTTATTGGTTACATTACTACTAGCCTGTGTTATATTGTTATGTGCTTATGTATTTTATGTAATTGCAAGAATCATTGGATTTCTTGAAATGAAAAATTGTTGATGAGACTATTGCAGTACTTAAATTTTCATGTTGATTCATGTTATTTGTTATATTACTATTAGCCTTTGTTATATTGCTATGTGCTTATGTAAATTATGTGTAATGCCTCCCATATTGATGGATTTATGTATACCTGTTTCAAATGAGCCCCTACAGAAACCCACTAAACTGATTTGACTTCCAATTTCCTTTGGTGTTTTCATCTCCTTTCCTGAGATGTCAGGGAGGGCATGAACACTTTCTTTTTATGGTGTTTTCATTCTTTTTTTGAGTAGTCAGGGAAGGCATGATCACCTTTTTGGGGGGGTTCTCACCTCCTTAAGAAGTCAGGGAGGTCATGACCACCCTATGTTCTAAAACAAAAGAAAGTAGGAGATGTTGGAATCTTTACAAACTGTTAAGTCATTAGAGTTGAGATGTTTTGGGCCAGAACCTGAAACAAGGTACTAAGTAGAACTAATTGATACACAAAAATGCAGAATTAATTTTTAAAAAATAGTCACTTTTGCTCACATTTCATACTTAGATCCTATACCCTACAATTTCTTATTCCCTTATTAAAAATATATCCTACAGCAGGATGATTTTAGAAAGGGCTGGAGAGACCTATATGAACTGATGCTAAGTGAAATGAGCAGAACCAAGAGATCATTATACATGGCAACAACAACATTAAAAGACAATCAATTCTGATGGACATGGCTCTCTTCAACAAGGAGAGGATTTAAATCAGTTCCACTTGTGCAGTGACAAAGAGAGCCTAGAGGGAGAACCGTGAGAACAGAACATGGAACACAGCATAGTATTCTCACTCTCTCTGTTGTTATTTGCTTGCATTGTGTTTTCTTTCTGTTTTTCTTTTTCTTCCTTCTTGATCTGATTTTTCTTGTACAAGAAGATAATTGTATAAATATGTATACATTTATTGAATCTAACATTTATTTCAACATATTTAACATGTATTACACTATCTGCCAGCTAGGGAAGGAAGTGGGGGGAAGGAGGGGAAAATTTGCAACAAAAATTATGCAAGAGTCATTGTTGGAAAAATTACTCATGCATATGCTTTGTAAATACAAAGCTTCAATAAAAAAGTATATTCTATTGTAAAAACTCTTTACCTTGTGCAAATGTTGCTTTCTTTGATTTATTAAAGCTTATTGAAGGCAGGAACTGTTTTGTTTTTGTCTTTATATTTCTAGTACACTAGACAATATCACTTAATAAATACCTATAGATTAGTTGATAATCAGACTTCTTTATCATAGAGACAATGAATTTTGATGAGTATATTTCTCCCTATGTTATGTTTCATTTGTAAGTAATGATAATAGAATTTTCAAATAAGTATGTCTAAGTAACATGATGTTTCTTTCAAGGAATTTTATATGTTTTTAACATAGGCATGGAAGATGCTTATGAAATCAGAGCCTTTAAAATATCATTTTGCTATATCAGATCAAAAGCTTTTTAAAGTGGAAAATAGAAAATAATTGTGGTGAGAGTTTATATCCTCTACATCTTTTAATTAAATATGATTATAAATGTGTGCTCTATTATGGAATAGAACTTATGAAATCCTGTGTTCCCTTGTGATAGCCTCATCAAGCCAGATGTTTCATTATATGTATAGGTTATAATTATAAATTTTTATAGATGGATTGGTAGTTATAGATATTCTTTTAATTGATTTGTAGCTTTTTTTTAATAGTAAGAGCTAATATTTTTCTAAGCTAATTTTTTCTTCCTGCACATAATTTGAGGACAAATCCCTTAATACTTTCAAAATTTTATCACTTACAGTGTAGTACTATTTTTAAAAAAAAATTGGTCTAGTCCATGTACTTTCTTCATCTTTGTTTTCTTTGTTGTTATTTCTACTTCCTCTAAAATCTTGGGCTATGATTTTTAAAAAAATAGTGTTTTTTTCCACATATATGTAAAGATAGTTTTCAACATTCACCTTTACAAAACCTTATATTCCAAATTTTTATCCTTCTCCTTTCTCCTTCCTCAAGACAGCAAGCACTCTGATATAGGTAAAACATATGCAATGCTTTTAAACATATTTCCATATCTGTCAATATGTTAAAGAATCAAATTAAAATGAAAAACCCTTTATATTTAAATCATGAATCAATTTTGGTCTTTTCTTGATATAGGGTATTAGATATTGATCAATGCCTAATTTCTGTTGGGCTATAATTTTAGAGTCCAAATTAAGAGGATTTATTCTCCTTGATGCTGAGAAATTTAATATAAAATATCTTTGCAGAGTTTTCCCATCTTTTGTCTATTTGTTGTTATCCTTTCAGTTTTACTCTTTAAATCAGGATGACTTTCTTGTTCTTGAAAAAGAATTGGTTGGGTCATTTCACAATTCTACCAACAATGTATTAGTGTCCCAGTTTTCCCACATCCCTTCCAACATATTTCGTTATCTTTTGCTGTCACCTTAACCAATCTGAAAGGTGTAAGATGGTACTTCAGAGTTGTTTTAATTTGCATTTCTCTAATCAATAGTGATTTAGAGAATTTTTTATGACTATCGATGGCTTTAATTTCATCAGCCGAAAATTGTCTGTTCATATCTTTTAACTATATCAATTGGGGAATTACTTGGATTCTTATAAATTTGACACAGTTCTTTACATATATATTAGAAATTAAATCTTTATTAGAAACATTGACTGTAAAAATAAACTTTCCCCAGCTTGTTTTAATCTTGTTCCTGTAGGTTTTGTTTGTGCAAAACCTTTTAAATGTAATGTTATCAGAATTGCCCATTTTGCCCTTCATAATAATATTCTTTAGTCTTCTCTGATGCTCCTTTCTCCAAAGATCTGTAAATTATCCCTTGCTCTCCTAATTTGCTTCTGGTATCACCCTTTATGCCTAAATCATGTATTTATTTGACCTTATTTTGGTATGAGGTTTGAAATGTAGATCCATGGTGAGTTTTTTACTTTATTTTCCAGTTTTCCTATCAATTTTTGTCAAATAGTAAGTTCTTATCACAGAATCTAAAGTTTAGGAGTTTATCAAATGCTACATTACTATATACCTTGACTATTGTGTCAAGTGTATCTGATCTATTCCACTGATCCACCCCTCTATATTTCTTAGCCAGTACCAAATGGTTTTGATGATTGCTGCTTTGTTATATAGTTTTAGATCTGGTACTTCTAAGCCATGATCCTTTCTATTTTTTTTTCAATTCCCTTGATATTCTTGACCTTTTGTTATGGTTCCCATTAAATATATCTCTGCTTCTTGAGCAAAACTGCAGGCTTGGGATAGCTAGATGGTGCAATAGAAAGAGCACCAGCCCTGAAGTCAGGAGGAACTGAGTTCAAATCTGGTCTCAGACATTTAACATTTCCTAGCTGTGTGACTCTGGGTCAAGTCACTTAATCTCAATTGTCTCAGCAAAAACAAAACCCAAACAAACAAAACTGTAGGCTCTGTGAAGTTTAATGCTTTTTTGGCATGCTATTGATTTCTTTCAGCTCTAAATACAAGAATCCTAAATATATTTGATTAATTGAATTTCCTTTGATGTCTTGCTTTCTCTGAATAGAAGACAAAACTCCTGGAAGACAACATGATGTAAGAAAGAGTAAAATATTTACTCAGAATCAGAATAGATCTGGGTTCAAATTCCACCTTTAACATTTATTAACTGTGTGTCTATAGGTAAGTCATTTAAGTTTCCCAATTCTTATATGGAAATGATAGCGCCTATATTGTGTACCTGCTGAGATTGTTATGAGGTTCAAATGAAATGGCTAAAGCCTTTACCTTTTTCATGCTCTTTGAGAGAGGCAGTATGGCATGATTTTAGTAGATAATGGAAAATCATTGCCTTTGAATGTGTATACTTATGACAGTAAGACAAGGTATGTAGGTTAATGGGCAAAAGATAGAGAGGCAAGGAAAGGGTGGTGAAAGAAGACAAGGGAGGGATCTATGAGTGGGGGGAGGTTAAATAATAGCAAATAATAGCAAGGCAGCCAAAATTAAAGTAGAAGAGTTAGCAAGGATAAGAAAGAAGAGAGATATATCCAACACTATAGCAAGAATCAAGAGTATTTATTAAACTTTGTCTAAGATCAATGATTATTAGCCCTACCATTTTTTAAAAAATAAATTTATAATTTTCTAATAATTTATAATAAACACAGGATGTTAGAAAGATTTGACCTGTGCTATTCTCACTCAATGCTAAGGACTCTTTCTCCTGAAACATGCTGCCTCATTTATTTTCTTAGAAATCATAACCTAACTCTTAATTCTTCTCTGTTTATCTTTTTAATCACGTAGAAGATAAACACCAGCTGTGCTCTGGAATCAAGCTGTGTGCCAAACCATGTCAAGCCAATATCTACAAAGGAGTTCAGCAAAGGGATTCAACTTTCCCCTTAGAATTCAGGACCACTAAGGAGACATTGATTCAGCCTTTTGATTAGCAAATAGAATCCATAATATGATCAGTATTATGATTACCATTATTAATAATAGCTCAAGAGCTCCTCTCTAGATATCAGGCTTACACTATTATGAAAAGCATGAGCTTATTTTGATCCTCACTATAATCCTGTGAAGCAGGTTCATTAGACTCTAAATGGATGAAGAAACTAAGAAATTAAAAAGCTGATTGCATTGCCCAATATCACTATTGGAAAAGAGCCAAGTCTAGACCCTAGGTCTTTCAATGGTGAATTACTTGCTTTTTGTTCTTCTTTCTTCCTTCCTTCCTTCTTTCCTTCCTTCTTTCCTTCCTTCCTTCCTTCCTTCCTTCCTTCCTTCTTCCTTCCTTCCTTCCTTCCTTCCTTCCTTCCTTCCTTTCTTTCTTTTTCTTTCTTTCTTTCTTTTTCTTTCTTTCTTTCTTTCTTTCTTTCTTTCTTTCTTTCTTTCTTTCTTTCTTTCTTTCTTTCTTTCTTTCTTTCTTTCTTCCTATCATTCTTCCTTCCTTCTTTCCTTCCTTCCTTCCTTCCTTCCTTCCTTCCTTCCTTCCTTCCTTCCTTCCTTCCTTCCTTCTTTCCTTCCTTCCTTCCTTCCTTCCTTCCTTCCTTCCTTCCTTCCTTCCTTCCTTCCTTCCTTCCTTCCTTCCTTCCTTCCTTCTTTCCTTCCTTCCTTCCTTCCTTCTTTCCTTCCCTCCCTCCCTCTCTCCTTCCCTTTCTTTCTTTCTTTCTTTTTTGATTAGGTACTTTTTAAGACAACATCCAGGATAAAAAAAACCCTACTATAACTGTAGAGGACATTATAAACTTCCAGATTAAGAGGAAAGCTTAATAAAAAAATAAAGTGGATGTATCGTGAATATTTTCCTTAAAGGCAGACTTATGGCTGCCTTAATTTGGAAATCAAGAAAGCATTAGGCTGTTTTCAACAACATGGCTGCAAAATGTAAAAAGACCCAAAGCTTCCTATATACATTTTAAATAGAAAATTAATCAGCAAGCATTTAAAGAATAAGAAATATAGAAGATTGAGGTTGAGGGTTGGTTCAAAAGAATCTCAAGTGCCAAATGGAGAATTTTATATTTGATCCTTAATTTTATTGAGTAGAAGTAGGGTGACACAGTAAAACCTATAACCACTTTGGTAGTTTAGCAGAATTACTATGTTAATAGAACTAGTACATTAGTAGAATATAGATTGGAATGAGAAAATCTATTATAAAAAGGCTATTATGTATTACATATTTTATATTTTTAAAAGGCTATTATGATAGTCCAGGAAAAAGGTAATGAGGGTCTATAAAAGATGGTGTCTGTTTAAATGGAGAGAATGGGACACATATAAAATATGCTGTTTTATATGCAAATATATAATAAACACATAAATATGGTTTTGTGTATATATTTAGTCTAGGGACAGGCAAACTGAGGCCTGAGATCAATGAGATCTATTAGGCTTGACTTGTCTTTTTTTGTAAGTAAGTATATATTTGATATATAAATATATAATAAACCATATAAAAGGGTTTGAAAATAGATTAGATATGTGGGGTAAATTTGAGGATGAAACCAAGGTTGAGTCTTTTTTATTTATTTATTTATTTTTGCGGGGTAATTGAGGTTACGTGACTTGCTCAGGGTCACACAGCTACGAAGTGTTAAGTGTCTGAGGTCAGATTTTAACTCAGGTCCTCCTGACTTAAAAGCTGATGCTCTATCCATAGTACTTTGCTGCCCTCTAGATTGAGTCTTGGTGACTGAAAACTGGTTGGGTAGTTGGTAATAATAAGAAAATTTGGGAGACTGTAAGGTTCTGACAAATAAGGATATGCCTGTGAAAATTAGAGAACAAATATTAACTCTACAATGATGTCCCATAATTATCTACAAATAATACTGCTTTACAATTAAAAGCTATCCAAAATAATAAAAAGTGCATGAATCTATCACAACCTGATTTTAAATTCCAGGTTACTCGCATATATATATATATATATATATCGCTTAATCACTCTGGGTCTTGATATTTTCATCTGTAAAATGAGGGAATTGAATTAATATTCTCAAAGGTCACCTTAAACTCTATATTCTGGGACCTCATAAAACGCAAAGAGTAGAGGTTTGGTCAAAATACATTTATTAAACATTCACTATATGTCAAGCTTTGCACTAAATATTGGGGATAAAAAAGACAAGGAGGGCATACTCTAGTCAGGAAATGATTGTGAAAACATTGAGATACAAATAAGATATTAATAGGCTAAAAGAGATTGTCAATATATGAGAGAGATTAGCATTAAAGAGGATCTGGGAAGGGTTTTCTAGAAGATGAGATCTTAACTAGGATGGGTATATGCATGTGTGTATGTGTATGTGTGTGTGTCTGAGTACATGTGGGTACATGCATATGTTCAGAGCTAAGTATGGGTATATGTAGATATGTGTGTGAATGTATATGTGTACACACATGTATATATGTACATATATGTGTGTATGTGTATCTATATCTATATAAACTTATTTGTGCTTAACTGTAGCCATCTTGGGGAAAGTAAGGGGGATGAAAGGAGGAAAAAGATTTTTAAAAATGTGCAATAGGGAACAAAAGAATAACAAGGAAGCAAATAAAAGATGGCATTTATCAATATAATTTGTTCTATTATTATAGATGCTTTTTTGAAATGGAAATTTATTATTATATTTTTGAATCCTTTCTCATGTTCTGCTGGGCATATGACAGTGTTCTTTTTTTTATTTTCCTTTTCTGTCTTTCCTTTTTCTATTGCTTTTTTTCTCATTATTTATTTAGGTCAAATAAATAAAATTTTAAAAAGAAAAATATAATGAAAAATCACTACCTTTGATACATGCTTGATGAAACCCTGAACATATCACATAACTTCTCAGTGCCTAGGCATCTGTAGCCACTGAAGGAGTTTCCATACTTCCATAAAGTTCTTTTAAAAAATGAAATCATAAAGTAAAATTCCTCTGCCTATATTTCTCTAGACACTTCCCCATCCATCCTCCACAAACTCCACTCTCTAAAAACCCTTTGCAAAACTTAAGGAATATCACTTATGATGGACCTTGATTAAGTAAATAAAGTTACAGTTTTTGAATTCAGGTAGCTATTGTCCTATGCCCTAGTCAGGCAGCTAAACTTTTTACATCACTGATTTTTACTTATTAAAAGCTGTATGTTTCAAAAATTTTTTATTTCCTTTCCTCTACTCCTTTCTTTCCAGTTCTTTATGTCCTACTTCTTCCAAAATGTCTTCTCTTCTTTATTTTTGGTCCCATTTTCCTGAATTCTGGAAACTGCTATGCAGAGACTGCAAAGAAAAGGATGATGAGTGATAAAGAATTTAGAATTGTTTTATTTGGGTGGTTTTTTTTGGGGGGGATGTTAGTTTGTATTACAGTTTGGGCTAGAAAATACTATTCTCTATATGCTATTCTCTATAATAGTTCAATGCTCCTAAAGCTTCTTTATTAATATTATTTAGGTCATTGCTACAAGTGATTTCCTGCTGCAATCCATTCTTAATTGCCAAAGTGATTTTCTGAAAATGCACTCTGGCCATATCATACTAATTTACTTAGGCTTTATCCAAAAAGACTCCCACTAGCCAGAAATCACTTCTTCCTTTACCAAGAGAAATGCTTTGCCATCAATTGTAGTTTAGGAAGCCAAGTAGCAGACTTTCAGCGGTTAAGTCAAATATAACCAGGAACTGACTTCTAAAGTTCCCCACATGGTCCTTGGAAATAAAAAAAAAAAAAAGAATAAATGAGCTTGTTGAAAGGCAACAAAAATTTTGGTGTTCATATAAAGAAAACAATCCTTTTTTTTTTTTTTACAAAATAAGACATAATGATTTAATTCCATTAATAGAATAGGGAGGTGGCACCATGGATAGAGCCTTGGGGTTTCAGTCATTTTTCACTTGTGTCTGTTTCTTTGTGATCCTATTTGGGATTTACTTGGCAAAGATACTGGAGTGTTTTACCATTTTCTTCTATAATTCATTTGACAGATGAGAAAGCTGAGGTAAACTGGGTTGTTACTTGCCCGTGGTCACCTAACTGCCCAATCTTATATCTAATTGATATTAAGGAAGGCAGATAATAAACAACTTTCTTTCTTTCCCCTCTTTTTGATTTTCAGTATTGTAGAAGATAGTCACAGGATAGTAAGAGCCACCATTCTGAGTAACACATTTCAATTTCTGGCACAAAAATGTGGCACTAGAAGAGAAGGAGTTAAGCTGCTTTTAGGAATATGGACAGATAGGCTGAATTCTGAGCTATTCCTCTCTGCCTTTTCCACTGCAGATAATTGTCAGGTTTTTCAAGTACAGCACTTGGAAGATTTTTTGATAGCTCTGATAAGTGAAAGGTAGTGTGTTTTCTCCCTTCATTTTGTTGAAGATCAATTCTGTTCTTTCTATGTTTTCTTTTCATATGCTGATAAAGGGCAAGAACAAGAGGATAACACATCTGAAAGCTTAATAATGTTGCTAAATGTTATGGACTGACACAAACTGGGTTTCCTTTATCTAGCCAGCTGCAAACCAGGTTTTATACAAATAATCTTGAATGGACTCTTTGTTTGCCTTACTGAAAGATTATGTGCAACACTGGAAGGTACTTTTTTTTGAAAGGTCACCTTGACTTCCCAAAGGAACTCTAAAGGATTTCATGAGTCTTGATTCTTGTTTTATGAGTGCTATACAGCCTGAGAAATATTTAACTCTCTACTAGTTTGGAGCAAAATGTTTTGTTGTAGATAAAACTTATTTGGAAATTAAATATGCAGGTTTTAGGGACAAAAAAGAAGATTGGATCTGTGATTTCATTAATGAAGAGAATTCTTCTTTTCCTCTACCTCTTCTTTCAGTTTACCCTTGGAAAGTTGGGCAGTGAGAATTAGTTCAATAACTTTTCCAGGAGTATATATCCATTGTATATGGAAGTGAGACCTGAATGGGTCTTTCTGGTTTCAGGATGTCCCTCTCTAACCATTGAACCACACTCTGTGGAAGTTACCTATGGTCAAAAATTAATTTTGCAGAATTCCAAATTTCTTCCTCTTGCCTTTCTTGATTTAACTTGGAATAGTTAAATATCTATATTATGTTATGATTCAGGGAATAGTTAATTGTTAGATCTAATGTATTAACTAGGACTAGCTATTTAATCATTAAACATAATTACTTGTCCAGTGTCTAAAAAGACTCATTAAAAAAAAACTGCAATTCATAAACTCTAGAATAGAAACACAGTACTATTGAAAACTGATTCCTGAAACATGGCGTTCATCTCACATTTTTTTCCTATAATAATTATACATTAATTAAGTTGCCCAGTGCTGTGTGAAGTAGTATAATGGTATCTTGGAATTCTATGATATTTGTCTTTTGTTCTTACTCCCTCCTTTCTCCCTTTTTCATTCCACACAAAGCTGACTGAGTTTGGTCACTGCTTCTGTGACCTACATTTGAAAATGTCACTTAGCACGTAAGTAGTGAAAAGCTTTGTGGCTGTGGAAACAAGGTAGATGCATCATACTGTTTGATTTGTTGTTAGTTGTCATCGAAAGTCATCATGTACTGGTTTCCAAAATTTCTTTGCTGCATGAGGTGCATGTTCTTTAGTACATACCATTCAAAGCAGGGGTAACCAATTTTTCAAACATTGGGGTCTGATATTTGTTTTCTAGAATTCCTAAAATAGTCATTATTATACTGATTTCTGAGCTGGGACCAGGGTGAACAATAGTTGCAAGTGGCAAATAAGGAGATGGTCTAAAAATAACATAATAATATGTTATCTTAATTGTACATATGAAGAAGTTGAAGCTCAGAAACTTTTACTTACTCATTATCACACAACTAGTAAATATGAAAGACAAGATTTGAACTCTGGTCTTTTTGACTTCCAGTCTAACACACTATCTACTATCCCAGGAACTGACCCCCATTCTAATATTTATTGAACTTGTTATGGAGTTTTCTGGGGAAATTGATTTTTTTTTGGCTTGAGCATTGGCTCAAAAAGTTCAAATCCTCTACTGTACCATTTAGCTCCTCTCTGGTAGACATATATTACTTATGTATGCTGCTTTTATGATTAGGTTTGTATTTTCCAGGGATCAGTCTTGCCTATCTCTTAATTTTGTCCTCTTCTGAGATAAGATAGGGATGGACTATTCCTCTCAGTTCATGTTTTATTGTTTCCTCTTAGAGACACTTCACAAAATTGTGTCAGGAGAGGTAAATCATAGACTAGAGATAGATCTGTTGGCATCTATTCAAGGTCATGAAGTGGACAGTGAACCTCTGTTCAGGATGATGAATGGTGGGCTATATATGCTTCCCTTTCTCAGCTAGGGCCCACATCTGTGAATTACCAATATCAAAGTTTATTTGTGGATATATCCAATCTCCTACAATATAGGGAAGGGAGAAAGAATTCACCTCTCTTAATTGGCATATAGATCATGAGAAATGGTAGGAAAAGGAAAAGAGTCAGCACAGAAGAACTGAGGTCAGAATAGGGGCTTCTTTTAGACAGACAATCCCTAGTGCTACAAGTAGTCTGGATGATACCATCCTATATACTTCTTGCCCAAGAGACCATACAAAGGATAGTTAACAAAGGGACATGAATCAGCTTAGACTGGAAGGCATTTTTTAATGTTATGTATTTTTAATGCCATCACAAAGAGTACCACAGAGTACGGGATGAGGTCTGAGATTGACTATGTAGTTCAGCAGTATCCTTTCAAGGCTAGTGGGGATGGACCTGCTTTTGTATATCTTGCAATAAATATCTCTCTACAATTGGTAAACCCAAGTCTTTATAATCACTTCTAGCAATCTTTAAAGTGAAGTGAAGCATGTACCAGCTTTTTCATCAGTGTAGCATGACATGATATGTGATACATGTATGTATGTATGTAGATGACACCTGAAGCCACCAAACAAATGTCTTTAAAAGATTTGCAAAATGAAGAACTCTAGATGGACATTAAAGACTTGGGTTTGAATCATAGCTCTTCTATCTCTGTAATGTTGAAAAATCATGTTTTCTACTATGACCCTTAGTTTTCTAATCTAAAAATTAAGAGGTTAGTCTAGATAATTTTGAAAGGGCCCTTCAAGCATTAAGTCAGTGTTACATTATCTGTGATTTTATTTATGCTCAAGACATGGTTCCTAGTAGTTGATTAATAATAAGGGTTTCTTGGTTGGGTGAATGAATGCCATTAAAAGTGTTTCAACAATGGAAATATTAAATGGTGCCTTAGGAACTAATATTTAGATCTAAGTCATAGATGACAGAACTATGACCCTATGATAGTTTATTGTTGTTGTTTAGTTATTCAATTCTGTTTGACTCTGTGACCCCATGGCTCATACTATCCATGGGGTTTTCTTGGAAAAGACACTGAAGTGGTTTGCATTTTCTTCTCCAGTGGATTAAAGCAAACAGCCTAATGTCACACAGCTACTAAATGTCTCAGGCCAGATTTGAACTCAAGTCTTCCTGACTCCAAGCCCAGAATTTTATCCACTGAGCATTCTAAGTAAATTCTACCCTGTCTAAATGTCTAGATCCCACAAATAGTTGTCAGTGGGCTGATGTGATCTTGGAGATTGTAATTAAGTGGAGTGTCTAAAGAAACTTATTCATCACTTAAGAACCTAGCACAATGTGTGACTTGGAGGTAGGTTCTTGTTAAGCAATTGAAAGACACTTAGGATGTAGAATGTATACAGTAGGGAAACTATATACAGACTAAATTGACAAGAGGAGTAGAGACCATGCAATTCAATAAAGAGTCACTGGGACTATGGATATTTAATTTGGGGAAAAGAAGGTTTAGAGAAATCATAGAGGATATCCCAAATTTTGGAGAGCTGATGCACTGAAGAAGGAATAAACTTGTTCAGTTTGGCCCTACAGTCCAGATCTACTAACTAGATAGAAAGTAGAGAGAGACAGCTTTAGAAAAGATGTTAGCAAAAAAATTTCCTTAACAATTAGAACAGTCTAGGTGCAGCATTGAGAGGAACTGATAATTCCTTCACAAGACATCTTCAGCCAAAGACTTTGTCAGAGTTTTCAAGGAGGTCATTCCTGCTTAGTTACCTGTATACAGGATAGATTTTCAGGTTCCTTCAAAATCTTTTATTCTTTGATTCTGTGCAGAAAACACTGAATCTGGAGTCAAGAGATGGTCCATGTAAAGTCCTGGTTTATGATTCATAAACTGTGTGACCCCCAGGCATGTTACTTGACCCCTCTAAGCTTTAAATGCTTCCTTTGTAAAATAGAGATGATGATCCCTGCATTTTTTACCTCATCTAATTGTTTCAATAAAAGGACTATAGAAATCTGAAAGTACAAAGGAAATGTGAGCTATTATTATTGGATAATTTTATATTATTCTAGCACATCTTTTATAGCAAGTTTTTTTTTTTTAAAGAGGGATTAATTTTTTGACTCTTGCAATCACCCTTATTTGGTGGCACTTTTATTACATAAACTATTAATCTGTTAGCAAGACTAAAATTTACTTTGATCAAAAGTATTAGATTTGAAAGTGAGATTTGTCTGTAGATGGAGCCAAGATGGTGAAATAGAAAAAGCGCTCAGCTGAATTCTCCCAACATTATCTTCCAAACAACTGTAAAATAATGCCCCAAATTAAATTACAGAGTGATAGAACCAATAAAAGATCTGAGAGACATTCTTCCAGCCAAGACTTAGCAATTTGGAAAGGGAGATCTATGACATGGATGGAGGCTTTCCCAAAATCCAAATCATTGAAACACCAGTGAAGCAACTAGATTGTAGTGACAAAACAAGCAGCAGTTTCAGGATCTGTCGAGCTAGGGACAGAAAGGGGGCTGGCAACTAATCAAAACTAGATTATATATATTATTATACCCAGTAGGGTATATCTATGCTAGTACTGAATGGAGGACAAGACACTTTTTGGCAAATTCATTGTTTCTATCTACTTCTGGATCATATTTTAAGGGCAGAGAGGAGCATATTTAAAGGGCAGAGAGGGAGTGTAACAGGAGCAGAATGTGGAACAGGGCATAGGGATGATATGTGAGAACTGAGAAGTAGAGGTGCAGGCGAGTGTTATGTGGAGGTAGGGTTAGCCCTAAGAGGTGGCATTTGCCGCTACAAATGCCACGTCTCCCTCCTTAGTGCTCAGGAAGCCTTGCATGCCTTCCTCCTTCTCCATGGATCAATTCTTAGATGACCCGAGCCCTCTGCCTCCTAGAGGACCTCCCTACTAACAGGAGATATAAGCAAGACTATGCTAAAAAATAAACTCTCTGACCTCACCTCTACCTCCTGGTAGGTCTGTGTCTGTGGGATCCAGGTTGGAGCCCTAAGGTAGATGAGCTAGCCTAGTCACAGCCACCAACAGGTGGGCATATAGATCAGGCTGTGGGCTGGAACAAATGGCGCCCTGTACAAGGACCATATAACTAGGACCTCACCATGTAGCAGTTCTGCAAGGTGAGAAGGAAGACAGAAAGTGAGTGAAACGTTCAGTGTGGGACAAACTACAGTGAAGGTCTCAAACCGGGAGGTACTAGGGAAAGAAGTTTATAGAATAGTAAAGAAAGTAGGATTGGAAATTGATTTTAAAACAGCCCGAGCATTTGTGGATACTATAAAACTTTGCTGTACAACACTGCAATATAACATGCTGGATTTAAGTAAGTGGGAAGAAGTAGGTAATCAGATGGCTTCCTATGATAAGGAAACCCCAAGAACCATCCCAGAATGGCATCACCTCATTTATCAAGTGATTAGAAGCACTTTAAGAGGTGCAAGCCACAATCCATTAAAAGTAGAAAATGGAGTGCAAATGGAGAGTCATAAAACAAATGAGGGTCACAAAACAAATGAGGGTCATAAATCAGTACTCACTTGGGACCAACTGCTCCCATAAAATGGAAGAGGTGAAAGTTTGCTGTGGGAAAGAATCATGAAGTAAATAAGAATATAAAGGAGGTGGGTGTGCTGAAAAAGGAAGAGGTAATGAGGAAGAAGCCAGAAGGGATAGGATGAAACAGGAGGAGGCAGGGATAAGATGAGTAATGAGGAAGTAAACAGAGGGACATATGACCTTGAGAAAAAAGATGGTGATAAGATGAGGGAGGAGAAAGTAAACAGAGGGAAGGTCACCTCCATCTCTAAGGCATGGCTTCTTCCCCATCCCCCACCTTTCTTGTGGGGGTATGTTTCTCAAACACTCCCTCTGCACCCCATTATAGAGACTTTGGGGATTCCCAGGCAAATTTAGAACAAATGATACCAAAAAAAGTGAAGGAAAGAGACATAGAAGCAAAAACTTGACTAGATGCTTGCCCCATATTTGAAGGCCCACAGGAAAGGACTTGGGCCCCTTTAGAGTGAAATAATTTTTTTTAATTATAGCTTTTTATTTACAAGATATATGCAAGAGTAATTTTTCAGCATTGACAATTGCAAAAGCCTTTATTACAATTTTTGCCCTCCTTCCCTCTACCCTCTCCCCAAGATGGCAGATTGACCAATACATGTTATATATGTTAAAGTATATGTTAAATACAATATATGTATACATATCCACATGTATTTTGCTGTACAAAAAGAATTGGACTTTGAAATAGTGTACAATTAATCTGTGAAAGAAATAAAAAATGCAAGCGGACAAAAATGGAGGGATTGGGAATTCTATGTAGTGGTTCATACTCATTTCCCAGAATTCTTTCACTTTCACAGAGTTTTCTTTTCACTTCACAGAGTTCTTTTGCTGGTTCAAATCATTACTGCTCTACTGGAACTGATTTGGTTCATTTCGTTTTTGAAGAGGGCCACATCCATCAGAATTGATCCTCATATAGTATTGTTGTTGAAGTATATAATGATTTCCTGGTCCTGCTCATTTTACTCAGCATCAGTTCATGTAAGTCTCTCCAGGCCTTTCTGAAATCATCCTGCTGGTCATGTTTTACAGAACAATAATATTCCATAATATTCATATACCACAATTTATTCAGCCATTCTCCAATTGATGGGCATCCACTCAGTTTCCAGTTTCTGGCCACTACAAAGAGGGCTGCCTCAAACATTCTTGTACATACAGGGCCCTTTCCCTTCTTTAAGATCTCTTTGGGACATAAGCCCAGTAGTAACACTGTTGGATCAAAGGATATACACAGTTTGATAAACTTTTGAGGCATAGTTCCAAATCGTTCTCCAGAATGGCTGGATGTATTCACAATTCCACCAATAATGTATCAGTGTCCCTGTTTTCCCACATCCCCTCCAACATTCCACATAATCTTTCCCTGTCATTCTAGCCAATCTGACAGGTGTAGTGCTATCTCAGAGTTGTCTTAATTTGTATTTCTCTGATTAATAATGACTTGGAGCATCTTTTCATATGGCCAGAAATAGTTTTACTTTCTTTGTCTGAGAATTGTCTGTTCATATCCTTTGACCATTTATCAATTGGAGAACTGCTTGATTTCTTATAAATAGAGATAATTATCTATATATTTTGGAAATGAGGCCTTTATCAGAACCTTTGACTGTAAAAATGTTTTCCCAGCTTATTGGTTCCCTTCTAATCTTATCTGCATTAGTTTTGTTTGTACAAAAACTTTCCAATTTGATATAGTCAAAATTTTCTATTTTGTGATCAATAATGATCTCTAGTTCTTTTTTAGTCATAAATTCCTTCCTCTTCCACAGGTCTGAGAGGTAAACTATTCTATGCTCTTCTAATTTATTTATAATCTCATTCTTTATGCTTAGGTCATGAATCCATTTTGACCTTATCTTGGTGTACGGTGTTAAGTGTGGGTCAATGCCTAGTTTCTGCCATAGAGTGGAAGAAATTTAAGAAACTGAAAGAGGCAGTATTCACAGGTTGACTCTCCATATGTTAAGCAGCTGTTGGTTCTCTTAGCCTCTAGCAATATTCTAACTCCGAATGATTGGAAGACTATTGCTTTAAGTCTGCTTTAAACCTGGAAAGTCTCTCCAGTGGATGACTCTATTTGCAGACTTGGCAAAAAAATTTGTGAGGAATATTCAGAGCTGCACTCCTCAAGATGATTTCCAAAAAATAGTAGGAGCTGGAAGGTATGAAAGAAGTGAGGATCAAATATAATATGATGCATCAGCATATGCAGCTATGCCCAATGTGCCCAATGAGCATTTAGCAAAATTCAGGCTTCTGAAAAGTAGAAGCCCTCAATGACTAAAATTAAACGGGGCCCAGATGAGCCCTTTCCTGACTTAGTAGCTTGATTACAAACAGCAGTAGACAGGGAAGTAGGAAAAGGGGAGGCAGCTGCATTATTAATAAAACAGTTAGCTCGAGAAAATGCTAATAATAATTGTTAGAAAGCCATGATGGGGTTTGATAAGGATGCAGCTTTAGAAGAAATGATGAAGAAATGTAAGTATGTAAGGTCCAATGCCTTTCACATGGACACCTTAGTGACAGCCCTTACAAAATGCTTTGCAGGTGCCCTGAAAACCAAAGAAACTAAAGTGTGTTATAATTGTGGCAAGTCTAGTCACTTCTGAGTCCATTGTAATCAGGGAAGGAAACATCAGGGAACCAGGCCTAAACTTATCTGCTTCCATTGTTATAAATGTGGGCACTATGCTAAGGAATGTAGAAAGAAAGTACAGGGAAACTGGGGAATGGGTTCCTTTAGGACCTCACAACAAGTCTACCAGGCAGAGGTCAAAACCACAAATACCCAAAGCCCGGACTGCCACAGGAGTATCTTTGCCTATTGCCCCTTGGCCCGGATTTCCCCTCCAATCTTCAGGGAATTACCAAATAGATGGGGTCCTGTATGACAATAGCAGGGCATATTGAACCCACTCTTAGCCCCTGGAATACTCCTGTATTTATCATAAAGAAAAAATCTGGGAAATTCAGAATGTTAGTGTACCTTAGGGCCGTTAAAGCTACTATTGACCCTATGGAAGCCCTACAGCCTGGCATGCCAACTCCTAATTTAATTCTCACTGGCTGACCAGTTACAGTAATAGACATACAAGATTGTTTCTTCTTTATCTCTCTGGCCTCAGAGGATAAGAAAAGATTTGCTTTTACCATTCCCCCTATAAACAATGCAGAACCTGATCTGCACTATCAATGGAAAGTTTTCCCTCAAGGGGTATGTTGTAGCTGCTCTTCAGGTATATGTAGCATAAGTGTAAGAACCAATTAACAAGGAGTGGCTTCATGCCATGATACTGCATTATATGGATGATACACTGTTATCAAGGAGCAATAGGACAGATCACTCTGCCCTGTTTAAACAGACCGCAAATGTTCTTGCTCAGCATGGACTGGTTAATAGCCCCAGAAAAGATCCAAAATACTCCCATCATTTACCTGAGACTCCACATGGGGACTTCTATAGTTAATCAGATATTCAACTTATAATTAGACAAGGTGAATAGTCTGAATTTATTTCAGAAAATAGTTGGACAAATTCAATGGTTAAGGGCTCCTGCCCTTATTCCTATTTCTTTGATGCAGCCTTTATATGACATCTTAAAAGGAGAGTCTGATCTAAACTCCCCTTGTAAATGGACCCCCTCCAAGCAGGACACAACTTATAAAATCATTGCTCTTGCTGCTAAATCTGGAATGGCGAGGTGGAACCCCATGTGTCCCATAGAGATCTCTTTAGTAGACCAAAAAAAATCTCTTCACAGTATTACATCAAGATAGTAAAAATTTTGGAATATGTATACGTGATAAGATCACAGAAATTATTACCAAACCCTATTGAAGTACTGGGAGAACTTGGCTTTGAGGCAGGAAAAAGAACTTTTCAACTAACGGGGAAAAGACCCTTACTGTATTCACCCATTGAACCAGGAGCTAGAGAAGTCATGATGCAAACTTATTGACCATGGGTGTATTGTGCTCAATGGGCTACACTAAGCCCCCACTCTACATGCTTAATCCTTCCCTTGCTGTCCCATATTATGGTACCTTCATAAGACTGTTGTTGATGAACCTGTGCAAGACACAGATGTCTTTATTGACACCACTAAGAACTGCAAGGCTTCAATTTATCATGAGAGCTCAAAAGAGATTCTGGTGTTAGAGACCCCTTATGAATCCACCCAGAAAAATGAGCCTTTTGCTATTCTCCAGGCCCGTGAGAGATGCCCTGAATCCATTAACATCATATCAGATAGTTTATATACTGTCTGAGTTCTCAGAGGCATTGAGGATGTGATCCTATAACCTCAGAACTCTTCAATTGCTAACCTTCTTGCTGAATTGCAGCTGATTTTACAGACTAGAAAACACCCCATTTACGTCCTGCTTGTATACTCTCACTAATGCTGTAAAGGAGGCATATTTGTGGGCAATGAGGTGTCAGACTGTGCTTTACAATGCTTCCTTCTCATGCTCGCCACATCCCCTGAATGTGCCCATGAAATTCTCTACTTACCCACTAATTCTCTACATCACTTTTATGGCCTCACCTGGGAACAAACCCGACAGATAGTGAAGCAGTGTGTTCAGTGAGTTCCATTTTTCCCTCTTCCACCTAGGAAAGGAGTTAATCCCTGGGGTTTATTCTCCAATGATTTGTAGCAAATGGATCACATGTAGTCCATGTGGCCATCCACGTATTGACACATTTTCTAAATTTCTTTGGGTCACATTGGCCTCCCATGAGAACATTCCTTTGGTCATTAAACATTTATATAGTTGCTTCTCCTCTCACAAAGTTCCTAATGCCATAAAAACTGACAATGGTCCAGCTCATACCTCTAAACAGATGACTACCTTCCTTGCCACATTCACCATTAAACATGTTACAGGGATTCCCTATAACCCACAGGGTCAGGCCTAGTGGAATGGGCCCATTGTACTCTGAAGGCCAGCATTGTTAAACAGAAAAGGGGAGGAAGCAGATAGAATTCCCAATGGCCCACAGAGCTGGACATGGATAAGACTTACAATTTTTTGTGCCTAGAGAGGAATACCAGCCTCTCTCCAGGAATGATAATTTTGGCACAATCTTATAGACAGAACAGAAATTTAGGCCCCATGAAAACAGCACTTTAAGCACCAGAGAACACACAAAAGGTTCTTTGAAAGAAAGAAGAAGGACATTATCAAGGTCCATTCTTAGTACTTTGGAAAGGTCCGGAATATATGTTTTGTAGGTCCTGATGGGGAAGGTCACTGGATTCCAGAAAGAACAAGGAAAATTGCCCCTATTAAAACAGGGGCTGAAGGAGAAGAGAAGGAGACAACCCAAGAAATGCCTGAAAGAGTGTCCATAACTGGGAGATGACCACTTTTGCCAGACTGGCTTAGTGATTCCATCTAACATACTTCCTTTCCCCTTTATATTATATCCCATGGGCTCTATGTAACCATTTTTGTATTATTGTTTCTCTTGCTTTTGCCTTCTTTGCTAGGACGTTTTATATGTACTCTTAAAAATTCTATAGAGGTGCTTAAGGAAGAGCTTCTCATTCATCAACATGAGAACACTCAGTCTTAATAAAAAGGGGGAGATGTAATGGAAGCAGAATATGTAACAGGGCACAGGTATGGTATGTGAGAGATGAGAGGTAGAGGCACAGGTGAGTGTTATGTGGAGGTAGGGTTAGCCTTAAAAGGTAGTACTTGACACTACAAGTGCCATACGTCCCTCCTTAGTGCTCAGGAAGCCTTGCACACCTCCCTCCTTCTCCATGGACCTATCCTTAGATGACCCAACCCATCTGGCTCCTAGAGGACCACCCTTCTAACAAGGGATATAAGTGAGATTGTGCTAAAAATAAACTCTCTAATCTTATCTCTACCTCTTGGTTGGTCTGTCTCTGTGGGATCCCTGTCGAAGCCTGAAGGCAGGTGGGCTAGCCTAGTCATGGCTGCTGAAGGATGAGCATATAGATCAGGCTGTGGGCTGGGACAAGGGAGCAGAAGCCTTGAAAGGTAGTAGTACTTTTGATTAGAAAGGATCAGGAACCTTTATAAACAGATTTAGGAGAGGTCTGTTTTGGTTGGGCAGGGGGAGGTGGCTAGATGCAGACACAGAGACCAGCAAATGCTAAGCAGACCTGGGGCGGGGTGAGGAAAGGGAGGGGAGAGGGTGAAGTGCAGTCTCCACCCTGGCAGAGAAGCTACAGGGAAGACTCTAACTCAGTGTTGGCTACTTTGCCCTGGTTGCAAGCCAGTAGATCAGCAGAGAAGTTATAAAATATCTAACATAATGCAGAGGGTAAAGAAAATCATCCCTGGGATAATATACCATAACCAAGTAG
Organism: Antechinus flavipes; assembly: GCF_016432865.1. Taxonomy (NCBI): domain Eukaryota; kingdom Metazoa; phylum Chordata; class Mammalia; order Dasyuromorphia; family Dasyuridae; genus Antechinus; species Antechinus flavipes. The sequence continues at coordinate 320,408,218 of NC_067401.1, forward strand.
GATTTATACCAGGAATGCAGGGCTGGTTCAATATTAGGAAAATTATTAGTATAATTAACTATATCAATAACCAAATTAACAAAAACCATATGATCATCTCAATAGATGCAGAAAAAGCAGTTGATAAAATGCAACACCCATGCCTATTAAAAACACTAGAGATTATAGGAATAAATGGGCTTTTTCTTAAAATAGTCAGAAGCATTTATTCAAAACCATCAGTAAGCATTACATGTAATGGGGATAAAGTGGAATCATTCCTAAAAAGATCAGGGGTAAAACAAGGTTGCCCACTATCATCATTATTATTCAATATTGTATTAGAAATGCTAGCTTTGACAATAAGAGATGAAAAAGATTAAAGAAATTAGAGTAGGAAGCAAAAATTATTATTCTTTGCAGATGATATGATGTTATACTTGGAGAACCCCAGAGAATCAACTAAAAGCTATTAGAAATAATCCACAATTTTAGCAAAGTTGCAGGATACAAAATAAATTCACATAAATCCTAATCATTTTTATACATCACCAACAAAATCCAATAGCAAGAGATACAAAGAAAAATTCCATTCAAAATAACTGTCGATAGCATAAAATATTTGGGAATCTATTTACCAAAGGAAAGTCAGGAATTATATGTACAAAATTACAAAACACTTTCACACAAATAAAGTCAGATTTAAACAATTGGAAAAATATTGAGTGCTCTTGGATAGGCCGAGCGAATATAATAAAAATGACACTATTACCTAAACTAATTTATTTATTTAGTGCTATACCAGTCAAACTCCCAAGAAACTATCTTACTGACCTAGAAAAAATAACAACAAAATTCATCTGGAAGAACAAAAGGTCAAGAATTTCAAGGGAACTAATGAAAAAAAAAGCAAATGAAGGTGGCCTAGTTGTACCAGATCCAAAATTATATTATAAAGCAGCAGTCATCAAAACCATTGGCTAAGAAATAGATTAGTTCATCAGTGGAATAGGTTAGGTTCACAGGACAAAATAGTCAATAACTATAGCAATATAGTATTTGACAAACCCAAAGACCCCAGCTTTTGGAATAAGAATTCACTATTTGACAAAAACTGCTGGGAAAATTTGAAACTAGTATGGCAGAAACTAGGCATTGACCCATATTTAACACCTCATACCAAGATAAGATCAAAATAAGTTCATGATCTAGGCATAAAGAATGGGATTATAAATAAATCAGAAGAACATAGGATAGTTTATCTCTCAGACCTGTGGGGGAGGAAGAAATTTGTGACTAAAGAAAAACTAGAGAGCATTATTGATAATATTGATTATATTGTATTATATTAATTGATTATATTATATTATATTAAGTTAAAAAAATTGTACAAACAAAACTAATGCAGACAAGATTAGATGGGAAGCAATAAACTGGGAAAACATTTTTACATTCAAAGGTTCTAATAAAGACCTCATTTCCAAAATATATAGAGAATTGACTCTAATTTATAAGAAATCAAGCCATTCTCCAATTGATAAATGGTAAAGGATATGAACAGACAATTTTCAGGTGAAAAATTGAAACTATGTCTAGTATATGAAAAGGTACTCCAAATAATTATTGATCAGAGAAATGCAAATTAAGACAACTCTGAGATACCACTATACACCTCTCAGAATGGATAAGATGTCAGTAAAATATAATGACAAATGTTGGAGGGGATGTGAGAAAACTGGGACACTGATACATTGTTGGTGGAATTGTGAATGGATCCAACTATTCTGGAGAGCAATTTGGAACTATGCTCAAAAAGTTATCAAACTGTTCATACCCTTTGATCCAGCAGTGTTACTACTAGGCGTAGATCCCAAAGAAATCTTAAAGAAGGAAAAAGGTCCCACATGTGCAAAAATATCTGTGGCAGTCTTTTTGTAGTGGCTAGAAACTGGAAATTGAATGTATGTCCATCCATTGGAAATAAATTGTGGTATATGAATGTTATGGAATATTATTGTTCTGTAAGAAATGACCAGCAGGATTATTTCAGGGAGGCCTGGAGAGACTTACATGAATTGATGCTAAGTGAAATAAGCAGAACCAGAAGATCATTATATACAGCAACAAGAAGATTATAGTATGATCAACTTGGATGGATGTGGTTTCCTTCAACAATGTGATGATTCAAACCAGTTCCAATTGTTCAGTAAAGAAGAGAATCAGCTACACTCAGAGAGAAAAGAACAGGAAATGAGTGTGGACTACAACTTAGCATTTCCTCTCTTTCTGTTGCTGTTTGTTTGCATTTTTGTTTTCCTTCTCAGTTTTTTTTCTTTCTTTCTAGATCCGATTTTCCTTATGCAACAAGATAACTATATAAATATGTATGCATATATTGGATTTAACATATACTTTTAACATATTTAACATGAATTGGACTACCTGCCATCTAGGGGAGGGAGTGAGGGAAGATGGGGAAAAGTTGAAACAGAATGTTTTGCAAGTGTCAATGTTGAAAAATTATCCATGCATATCTTTTGTAAATAAAAAGCTGTAATAAACAAAAACAAAAACCAGTGAAATATTACTTAAAACAACCACTTGAAACAGAGTCACCTATATACAGAAAGATAAGAGACTGAAGTTTTTTTTTTTTTCAAGCAGGAATAACAATTATTATCTCAAACAAATCAGAAACAAAAATAGACAATTAAAAGAAATAAGCAGGGGAACATGTTGCTAAAAGGAACCATAGATAAGGAAGTAATATTAATACTAACCATACATACACCAAATGGCAGAGCATTCCAATTATTAAAGGAAAAATTAAATGAATAACAGAAGAAAATAAATTTTTAAATTATACCAATAATAGAACTCAACTTGCTTTTCTCAGTGTTGTGTAAATTTAATAATAAAATAATTTTTAAAGTTAAGAAAATGATTAGAAACTTAGAAAAATTATTTTTTAAAAAGTCAAGGAGATGAATAGAATAAAAATAGAAAGGAGTATACCTTTTTCTCAGATGTATGTGGCATTTTCACAAAAATTGACCATGTGTTAACCCTCAGAATCAAATGCCAAAAAGTGGAAATATTAAAAACACTTATTTCAGACAATAACATAATAAAATTACATTTAATAAAGGGTTTGGAAGTATAGAATAAAATTTTATTGGAAACTAAATAATCTAATTCTAAAGAATGAATAGATCAAAGAAAATAATAGAAACAATACCATGAAAGAGAATACTATAGACTTAAAAAGTGATATCATAAGCAAATTCAGGGAATATGAAAAAAATGTACCTTTCTTATCTATGGATAAAGGAAGAGATTATGACAAAATAAGAAATAGAGAAGATCAAGGGAAGTAAAATAAAATTTTGATTATATAGAATTTAAAAGATTTTGAACAAATAAAACTAATCCAGCCAAAATCAAAAGGAAAACTAATCCAGCCAAAATCAAAAGGAAAACAAGAAATTGGGAAGGGAAGGAAATTAGACTATGTTTCTCTGATAAAGACCTCATTTCTCAAATATGTAGGAAACTGAGCTAAATTTACAAAAATAAGAATCATTCCCTAATTGATATATGTTTAGAAGATATAAGCAGATAGTTTTCAGAAGAAATCAAAGCTATCAATGGTCCCATGAAGAAATGGTCTTTACTGATTAGAGAAAGGAAAATTAAAACAACTATGAGGTATTACTTCATACATATCAGATTAGTTAACATGACAGAAAAGGAAATTGGCAAATGCGGAAGGGAATGTGGAAAAATATAAACAACAATGCATTGTTGGTGGAGTTGTAAGGTAATCTGACTGGGAGAACAATATCAAACCATACCAAAATTGCTATAAAACTGTTCATACCATTTGACTCAACCTAAAGACACTAAAGAAAAGGACCTATATGAACAAAAATACTCTATTTTGGTGACAAGGAATTGGACATCAAACCCATCAAATGGAAAATGGCTAAACCTATTATGATATATGATTGTGATGAAACACTATTATACTATAAGAAAACATGAGCAGGATGCTCTCAGAAAAACCTGGGGAAACTTACATGAACTCATGCAAAATGAAGCAAGCAGAACCAGGAAAATATTGTACACAGTACTAGCAATATTGTATGATCAACGGTGAATGATTTAGCAATTCTCAGAAATGCAATGATTCAAGATAATTCCCAAGAACCAATGATGAAAAATACTATCCAACTCCAACTGATTGTCTCTGAATTTTGATTTAATCATACTTATCTTTGCTTTTTTGTCTTCATTTTCTTTTGTAACATGGCTAATATAGAAACACATTTTTATGACTTCATATGTACTTTTGATATCAAATTGCTTTTCTTCTCAAGGAGGGTCCTAGTAGTAGGGAGTGAAAGAATGTAAAACTCAAAATGTTTCTTAAAAGATTGTTTAAAAAATTTTGCATACAATTGTGAAATATTTAATAAATCAAAACCTTTTTCTATTAAAAAGCAATTGTTTCTAATGACATGACTCAATGAATTGAATATGAAAAATCTATGTATCAAAAAAAACTGCTGAAATTTTTCCATGAAAGGCTCATATTTATAAGGTGTAGAGATGGAAGGAAACTTAGAGATCATCTTCTTAATTCATTTGAATTAGGAAGGGGATCAGTGCTTATGATTTAAGCAGTGTAGGAAATTCTTAGGGGAATAATTTTCTTTTATACACAAAAATTGAGTCCTTTATTGCAAATTATAGTCTTAAGAGACTTATCCAGGTCTCAAAGATGTTAAGTGACATGTGTATGATCAAATAGGCAGTGAATCTAAACTTAGATTTTCCTGATTCTAAAGTCGTGTCTCCTATCCTTAAGAAGTCACATTGCTTCTCCCTTTTCATGTTTTATGGATGAAGTCCTTAGGAAAAATAAATGCCAGAGAAAAGTGCTTTCTCCAAGGCAAATAGATTTTGGAGTTGGGATTCAAATTCATGTTTTTTGTCACTAAACCTAGAATATTTACTCATCATCACGTTGGGCATAGGAGAGCTAAACAGAAATACTAAACATAGCAACAGTAATGTGTCAGCACAATTGAAATCACTGTCCTTTGGCTGGAACTTTCTGACAATGTCTGAATTTGAACATTAAAGGAAATCCTACCTTTTGTCCAGAAATTGATATGGAAAATTCATTCCAAGCTTCCCTATTTTACTAAAGCATTTTTCTTTTGTGATGCCTTCTGCATGTGAGTTTGCTTTCAGCTCTATTAGATAAATCCAAGTTGTTTTTGTAATCTTGCATCATTTTGTTCTATGGGAACAGAAAAGTTTTCTTAGAGAATATTCCAAGAAGACTTGTGTTAACTGAATGTATTCTGAATTTTGAATCAGAATTTAGAAGGCACATGATGGTCCTAGATTGCCTCTTCCTTCTCTCTTACTTAAGAATTAGGGATTAAATTGTGCTACATCCTTTTCTGGATGTTTTCATAAAGTTCAAATGTAAACAGAAGAAAATTTATGAGATTTTTATTGTTGTAAGAAATAAGAACTTTCATTTATTGGTATTAACTTTAGTTTTCTTGAAAACTGGCAAATTGTGTGGCTATGCAGCTGTTAAGCAGCTGTTGGGTTCCTACAATGATGGAAATGGTTCTAGTGTGCATTTTACATTAGATTTGTATCTCATTAAAGTGTTTCATGCCCATAACGTGATCTGTAAATGTGTTATTATAAGGTAAAGATTTTTCAATTTTTAGATAAATTAGTGGTATTCCAATAAGTATCCCAACCTACTTGTTCTGGTCTCTGTTTTTGCCAATTTAGGTGCAAGCTATAAGCCCCAAATCCTTACTATTTCATACTTGATCCAAATTAGTCTCACGTCCCAGTCCTTTCTAGATCAACTTCTTCCTATCTTTCCACCACTTTCCTTTCTCCTTCAGTATCTCCTATGGACTTCCACTGAGCAAACATTAATAAGAGTATTTATGGGAAAAGATAATGAATTCTGTTTGGTTGTGGATACATTTATTAGTGATGTGAGACTAGAGTTCAGGAAAGAAAGAAGGACAAGATAAACAGATATGGGAATCATCTGCATAGAAGTTATAATTGAATCCATTGAAGACAGTAAGATCATTAAGCAAGATAATACTAAGCAGACATTTTTAACCTGATTTGTGATCATTTTAAAGAAATATTTTTATACATGTATTTTAAAATATATCTTTCTTAATGATTTTATATGTTTTTTTTTGTTGTTGTTTAAAAACATTATTTTGAGAAAGGGTCCATCGACTTCACTATATTGCCAAATTGCCAAAAGGGTTTATAAGTAAAAAAATCCATATCTATATCTATATCTATATATTAGAAATATACATTATATGCAACAATATATATGTATACACACATATGGGATGTAATACACCAGGGCTACAAGTAGAATGATTTTATACCTCCTCCTATTCCAGGTCCAGCTGCTATTTACCTAGTCTATAAATTGCCAGCATTGTATTTTCTAGTGTTATTGTTTAAGATAAATAGGTACAAACTTTGCAAACTAAGTACTAGGAAAAGTCTAGAAAAATAGCTGATTGCCTTCACATCAACTAATACAATATAATTTCATCTGGACTATAACTTGGAAATCTTTGTATTGTACCATCATTCCCAATCTCATTCTTAGTATTGGCTGTTATAAACCTTTTCCTCTCTTCTCAAAAATGCCTTAAAGTTCAATTACCCTGCTACTCCTTTCTCTTCCCACAGCAGAAGATCTTACTTTCCAATTTACTGAGATCGACAAGCCACATCTCACAAACTCCCTCAATTTCTTTTCTTCCAACTACTAAAATTCTCAGAATCCTAACCCATCTTGTCCTCCTTTTCTTGTTTCAAAGGAAAAGGCAGTTGCTACTTTTCATTAGGGCTAATTCCTCCACCTACCTCCTTTTTTGCATTTCAACCTAGAAAGATTCCCACCAATCATACCCTATCTTTCAATTATTTTCAGTCTTTCTCTTTTGACTGATTCCTTCCTGGTTACTTACAAGCAAACTCAATATTTATCATAAAAGCCTTCACTCAATTACAGAAGTACCATCCTCCATCTAGTCTTACTTACATACCAAAATTGTTGGAAAAAAATTTATACTAGAAACCATCACTTAGAATAAGAATCAGAGAGATGCCAGACAGCTATCTAGAGAACAACAAATAAGGAGCACAAGCAAGAACAATTTTACATTATAATTTTTTTATATTTGTATATCTTTATTATGATAATCACTTAGGTCAAGGAGTTGGCCTGTACAATTATTGCCAATATAACTAATGAAGCATTTCTTTCACTCTGATTTTGCCTGGAAATATTATTTAAAAGCAGAGAAATCCTAAATATTTTAAGGATTATTTTGCCAGCTGCCTTCAGTTTTTAGTTCAGAAAATATCTAAAGATTAGGAAAAGATGGCTGTCACAATTTCAAGGGTAGTTATGTCCTTAATAACACTTTTTAACTCTCCTGTTTTTGGCAACTTTTCCCCCTTAAAGATCACGAGACACTGGCCATATTTTCAAATCCAAAAAGTTCCTCTCCACATAGTAAATAAGCATTTATTTTTAATAGATAAAATTAAGCCTCTACAAAGTTCTACCTCAATGTTACCTAATGAATCCTTGACTTTTGAAGACTGACTAGTAATATTCTATAGTAGCCCTTATCTTTATGATTACCCAATTGATTGAAAAGTATAAATGATATAAAATTTCACTGATTTACAATTTTTGTTAACTACAAAAAGCATTTGACTCAGTAGAAAAAACCCACTTTTTAAAAAGTTCTCTTCTAAGAAGGTATCTTATGTGTACATGTAAAATTATCTAAAGTACCTTGAAAGATGTAACAGAGATAACTGTTTCATAGAGACCATTATTATTAATCAATAAAAATAATTCCAGCAAGGAGGAAAATAAAGTATAAAACTAGAATAATTAGGAAAGGTTTCCTGTTGTAGGGGAAATTTGAGCTGAGCCTTGAAGAGAATCAAGAATAAATCATAGGTGAGAGGGGAATGAATTCCAAGTAAGGGAGACATCCTATGAAAAGGAGAAAACAGTAAGTAGCTTAGGTAAGGTATAACACAAAGGCATTAATGCTATAAAGTGTAATTGGCCCAGAAAGGTAGGCTAGCAGCAGACTATGAAGGATTTTAAATTCCAAACTGGGAATTTAAAGAAGATTCTATATTTTACACTGAAAATATGAAGGAGCCATTGAAACTTCTTAAGCAGGGAAATGACAAAATCAGACCTATCCTTTTGTAATATCAGTTTAGCAGTAAATGGAATATGGATGGAAGAAGAGGAGAGATGGATTAGAAGACTATTACCATAGTCCAAGTCCACTCCATATACATTTTTATGACTAGAACTATCTTGGTAGCTGTATGAAAGGAGAGAAAGGAAAGAAAGATTTTGTGGAAGTAGATGAATGAACAACAGCACTAACAACAGATTAGTTACATTTCTTCCCTTGCTTAATTTAAAAAAGAAATGACTAGGATGGTATAAGAGACTCCTTGTTTACCAGCAAGCATTATAAAAAGAATCTGGTTGTTATAGTTGAATAAAAGGTCAGAAGGAGACAAGAGATTATATGGCTGCTAAAAAAGGTAATGTCTACACCCATTGTAGCAACACTTAGGCACCTGGGCATGTGGGCACCTTATTCTCTTATTATTTGAGTTGACTCTCTTCTAATCTGCTCTTACACTGGTAGATTTATGTTCTCAGAGAAGGATTACTACTATCCAATTATCCTCAAATTCCATAAATCCTTGGCAAAACCTTGTTGAAGAGAAAAATATTTTTCTTATGATAATCACTTAGGTCAAGGAGTTGGCCTGTACAATTATTGCCAGCTAAATGTCCCTGCTAAATGTTTTTCTATTTATACTATTAGGTAGTCATAATAATGACACTTAACTACCAATTTAGGAAATAAATCAAATGGAATAATAATAATAATATGATATTTATACATAGTAAATGCATTAAATAATAAAATGCACCAAAACTAATAAATAAACCTGGGCCACATTCCCCTACCAGAACACTCTGATGCTGTGAGGAGGAATACTCACACATTTACAAAAATCTGCCAAAAAGACACACGAGTGAGGAAAACCAAAATGCTAAGGATAATTCATGATTCTGAAACACTAAGCTTTGGCATTCTCTGTCTCAAGAATGGTATATAAGTGTCTTAATTACTATAATTCCTGTTTGAATAAATGCTTGTACTACTAAATTGAGTTGAATAGATGTTTTCATTGCTAAGTTGTTTCCATTACTAAGCTGCTCCTCTGATAGGTAGACTTAATTACCAGTAATAGCTCTAGTATCTATTACTTACTACTTCAAACTTGTGTGATTCATTTCTGAAATCTGTCCTTTCATCTCTCTAAACTTTCTAGGGTCAGACTTTGGATCTGTAAACAATCTCACCTCAGTTTAAGTTTAGTAAATAACCTTCTCCCTGCCTCCAAAAAATTCCTCCAAAAACAAAAACAAACCAACATCTTATCTTTTGTCCATAATCAGATAACTTACACTTATTCCAAAATTATACAACAATTCTGCTGTCTATATATTTCCGGAGTACAACATCTTGTCATATTTACAGTTGAACAACATTGTCTCAATTCTCAGTCAGATTCAACTCAGGAAATGTCACTGGCAACTGTAACTTTTAGAACTATGAACATACCTCAATTTAGCAACAGATATTAGAATTGGTGATCATTCAGTTTTTAAACTAAAGTGTTAGATTTGAAATCAGGAAGATGCATTCAAATCTCTCTTCACTGAGCTGAGAGACCAGAGGTAAAGTATTTAATATTCCTTAGCCTCAATTTTCTCAGATATAAGATGAGAATAGTAATGACAACTATTTCACAGGGTTGTTTCAAACATCAAATAATATAATATATGTAAAACATTTTGAAAATTTTAAGGAATTTTTTTTATTTTAATTTTTGATCTTTATTGGCATCTTTTGTTATATCATCTAAATTATGCCTGTATCAGTTCCTCTCTCCACATTCAGACAATGACAAAAGGCTAAAAAGTTAAGGAATAGTTTGTTTTTCAAGAGATAGATTAAATAGAGTTTTGAGAAGAAAAGAAAGTTTTTCCCACACATGAATTTCTTATTTGGCCTCTAATCCTTAATTACCTGAGCATATTGGGCTATTGTTTGATATTGCTAATATTCAAAGGTTAGAGCTATGGTTTTTATTTCTATATATGTGAGACAAACAGAAAGTGTTAAATTATTACTTCAATAAAAAGAAGGTTTCTTGATATTTTGTGGATGTGATAGTGGAAGGAGGTGAGGTGTGAGAAAGAAAAAAGATATAGTTTCTATTCAATATATATATTAAAATTTTTATCATTTGTGTAGGTTTCAGAGCTTCCTGAATGAAATCCATAATAACTTAAGAAAAGAAAAAAAGTATAATTGAAGAAATCCTATTGCCTAGACATACATACAGTTAAGTGTACAATCTACAATTTTTCCATCTGTACCGATACCTAGAATAGGCATTATAGATGTGCAACACTCCTGTGTAAAAACTTCCCCGATCTCCATTGCCTGTTTTTGTTGTCCTCTTCAATATTCTTACTTTATATATGTTGTATTCCTCCAGGAAAGTAGAAGCTCTTGGAAAGAAGGGAATTTTTTTTTTACCTTTGTAGTTCCAATGCTTGATATAATTCCTTCTTGAATTAACTAGACTGGACCCAACATTGAACAAAAGAAAGGTGGCAAATTGGATTGCATTTAGATAACCATGCAGTGCTTTCAATGTCCCCAGGTATCCCCCTTAAATTACATTTTAAGCTACGATATTATTCTAGAAATTCTATGTCAATTGTTATTCAGTCATTTCAGGCATATCCAACTCTCCATGACCCCATTTGAGGTTTTCTTGGCAAAGATACTGGAGTGGTTTGCCATTTCCTTCTCCATCTATATTGGATTAAATCATAAAATACCACAATCTTTGAAAAATAAAATATTATAGACTCATCACCTTATGTCTGGACTATTGCAATAACCTACTGGTGATGTACTTGCCTTAAGTGTCTCCTTACTCCATTTCATTCTTCATTCATTCACCAAAGTAATTATCTTAAAATGCTGTCTGACCATGTCACACTACCTTCTACTCAATAAACTTCCATGGTTTCCTTTTGCTTCCAGGATCAAATACAAAATGGTCTTTTGGCATGCAAAATCTTTCATAAGCTAGCTCCCATCTTACCTCACAAGTCTTCTTACACCTTACTCACTGACACCTACTCTTCCATTCAATGACACTAACCTCCTGGTCATTCTAGGAACAAGATACTCCATATTTTTAATTCAGGGGGCTTTCTCTGACTATTCCTCACTCCAGGAATGTGCTCTCTCTTATGCTTCACACTCTCGCCTTCCTAGCTTTCTGTAGGTCTCAATTAAACTCTCTGATTTTATTGGAAGACTTTCCCAACTCTTCTTAATTCTAGGACTTTCCTTCTGTTAATTACTTCCAATTAGAATTGGAAATTACTTCCTCAGCTTATTTTGTACATATTTGTACATATGTTGTCTCCTGAATGAGATTATAAGCTCCTTGAAGGGCTACCCTTTGTTTCTTTTTGTATTTCTTGTCCTTTGCACAGTCTATGGCACAAAAGGAACTCAATAATTTTTTTTTTTTTTTACTGATTGATTGAGGTAATCCAAAAATGGAGAGATTATGATGGATGTATATAAGGTCCTGAATATTATCAGTGAAGAACTAAGGATCAGAATGGGAAAACAATAACATAACAACAATAACACTAACAACCATGTCTTTATTGAGGCTTAGAATGGGCTGGACTGTATTTTCCACTTGTGCCCCTATGATATCAAGATATCTAAAATAAGGTCCATTGCACATCAAATAGAGTTCATGTGGGCATGGATGATTTCCAGGACAAAATATGCAAGAGCTATGAATAGGTCGTGAGTCTCACCAATGAAAAGGGTATCTACCCTAGTAAAGTCACAGAGAACTTAAAAATATTGAATGAGAGTCCAGAAAGAAGTTTTGTTAATATACCCTCTGAATCAATTTAGTGTTCTTTTCTCTAGTTTCTCTTTCACTGATTGTTCACTCAGAGTATTCTTGCTTGTTCCAGAGCCAAGCATTTCCTGTTGACAAGCTGAATATATATAGGAAACTCCATGTGGTTCCTGGTTTAAGAGATGGCATAGTATGTAGGGCAGCCAGTAAAAGCAAGCAGAAGAGAATTTGGACTGAATGCAGAGATTTTCTGCTCAATAGAATGAATGATATATTCATTCATCAGATTTCTGTAAATTTAATGCTTGGAATCAGTCCATTACCACCTATTGAGTTTTCAATGACTGTAGAACATTATATTTTCAGGCTAATAAAGGAGATAAGATAAATACAAAAACTGGAAGAAACCTTCACATATTAAATTAACGTTGGCTACCAATGGGGAAGTAGGATGAAAGAAAGTGGGACTTCAAAAGTGTGTACAGATTACATCAGGCATGGAGGGAGAATTACTATTGACTCTTGTCCTGAAGAGAAGAAACAATAGGGATTCTCTTTTAAGGTGTGCCAGCACACCTGACCTTGCAGTTATATATATCTACAGGGGCCTTACTGGAAGAAAAACAAGTTAAATTGATTGGGTGGGGGTACTCCAAAAAGGCTTCATAGTGTTGGTGAATCTTGAACTAAGATATAAAGGAAGGAACCTCTATTGATATAATAAAGAATAGGAAGAGGTTATGAAATGTATTCTTTCTTTAAAGATTGGCTATTTTAAAAGGTAAGAGAACAGAGTAAAAGGCCTTGTAGTAGATTTCTTTGAAGCCCACAATTTCAAGTTATAGCACTGATTGGTAGCCACAGGCAATCCATAATAAAGAATGAGAATTTCATAGCTCTTTTCACCAGTGTCTACATTCTCTTGAGTATAGAGTGTATTTTACCAAACTATTTGGGACTTTTCTTATTCTATGAATTCTTGAAGTATCTGGAAATGCTCCCCAAGAAGCATTTAGAAAAATGCTTTTTTAAAGAAAAATCTGGATTATGAATTCATATAGAAAAAATAATTATTTCAAATCTCTCTCCTTCACATGTCCTCAAACTCATATAAGTTCCTTTGCTGCTTTAGTTGCCTTTCATATAAATGACTGAGAGGTCGATTTCTATCATGGATAGTAAACCTATCTTGTAGCAGGAAGACCTGGGTCCAAATCTCATTTCTGAGTTTTCTGATTATGTGATCCAAGACAAGTCAATAAACCTTTCAGTGGCCACACACAACTCTCTACACATATGTTGTTAGAGGATGTGCAGCTCTGTATTGATAAGAATTTCTTTATCAGGATTTCCTAATACCAATGAAATCACAGATTCAGACCAAAATCAAGAAACTACTCATACGTTTTAATATTTTTGGGTGATATACAATAATTTCTTAGCTTGTTTGTAAAGTGTCCTCTACAGTTATAATAAACTTATTATTATTTCTGTAGACACTGATCTAATGATTTCTGTCTGGTTCCTTAATCCCAGGGTAGGCATACACTTCATTCACCTACTGGTTTTAGAGCTGGAAGAAATCGCAAGAGACATCTCATTTTGTAGACTGAGGAAACTGAGGGTCAGAGAATTTGCCCTTTCCACAATCTGGCATAGAGGATAAAAGCAAACAAAAAGGGCATTTATTAAGCACCTAGTATGTATCAGGCACTGTGCTAAGCATTTTTAAAATATTGTTTCATTTTATTCAAACAATTCTGGAAAGGTGTTCCATTTTCCATTTCCATTTTGCAAATTATGAAACTGAGGCAGAAACAAGTTAAGTGACTTTCCTAGAGTTATATAGCTGGAAAATGTCAGTTGATCAGGTCAGTAGATCAGCATAACCACAGAAAAACATTACTATTAGGTCTTTCTTTATACTATTAGGTCTTTCTCTGAGGGCATGTCCAACATAAAAGGAATCATTTTATGCATGCTTATGGCAACATGCCAAAGTAAGCAAAGCTCGAATTTGAAGAGATCAGTGACTCATGATCCATATTTTTTTTTTCACTGTGCCAGACAGTGCAACAGTATTTTACTCTTAATACACTAAGGATGATTTTCTCCTATCTAGGGATACAAAATATTATTCATATAATGACTGCCCAAGAAAGAGAGAAATTATTTTAATAGGCTTCAGAGAAGTTATTTTAACAACCTTTAGGGTGCTGAGAAAAGGTTTCAAATATCAAAATAACAAGAAATAAAGGTGTTGGCTATTTGCATGAGGGGTAGCTTAAGGGAGAGGCAATGACAACTGGGGGTTATACCTATATGGAATAAAAAGAGAAAAAGCTGAGAAAAAGGGGAAAAAATGGCTGAATTTAGATAAATAGAGACAAGGAGGAGAGGGCAGATGGAGACAGAAGGCAAACATGTCCTAAAGAGTACTGACAGAATTGTGGTGCTACCATTGGGAAAGTTGGGAAGCAAAACTAAACTCATTCAAACCAGAACTCACTACTAAATCAATGGAGCAAGTATATACTAAGAGTTTGTTATATACCAGGCACTGTGCTAGATGCTGGGGATACAGCTACAATGAATAAAATGTTCCTTACTTTTAAGGTTCCACTATGTGTTTGCTTCCTGATATTGAACATATTTTAAAAAAATAATGAAGTTCTCACAAATGAATCCAGTATGTTAGCTTATTAATTTAGAAATTAGAAGTTATTAATATACTTTTCTCTCTCTCTTTTAAGTTGACTATAAACTATCTATACTTTCATCAATATGGACAAGACCAAGTATGGCAATTCCATTGACAGACAGGATTACATTTTACCCATGAGTTAGTAAATAAATCCCTAAGATTTGTCCCCTAGGAAGTTATGTGAGGTGTACAGAATTTAAGGATGTCACAGTCAGAAAGTATCTGAGATAGATTCTAAGCCCAATTCTGAGTCCAAGATAAACACTCTACTTTGTATAAATATCATGACATACTGGATAGAACACCAAATGGAGTCTAAGGATCTGGTTCAAATCCTTTCTCTGCCACTATAATCTATGGGATCTACTTCTGTGAACATTAGTTTCCTCATCTATAAAGTAAGATTACAAGATTACATGAAGTACCTCTAAGTTTATGTCATGCTTCTTCCTTGATTAACTTTTTACATTCTCTACTTCTTTTATTTAATAAAATAACATTTTTCTCTAGGCAGTATCTTTCTTGAAATTTCATGGTATTTATTCATTAAAAATTAAGATTAAATTAGAAAGACAGCTTCTATCAAATACAACCAGTTTGGGAATTAGCATGGGGCGTGTATAATGACATTCAAATCTAAACTCAAATTTTCCTTAGGGACTAAAAACTTTTGGGGAGTTTTTGGCTACATGACATTTTGTTGTTTCTTTTTTCTTGCACCTACTTGAGAATGAGATTGGTGGGGGGAAGAAAATTATTTTTAGTAATTGAAAGTATTTCCTTCAAAACTTGAATTTTTTGCAGAAATCAGAAAGAAAGCAATAAACTGGGAAAAAATTAAATTTAAAGGTTCTGATAAGGCCTCATTTCTAAAATATATAATTGACTCAAATTTATAAGAATTCAAGTCATTCTCCAATTGATAAATGGTCAAAGAATATGAACAGACAATTTTCAGATGAAGAAATTGAAATTACTTCTAGTCATATGAAAAGGTGCTCTAAATCACTATTGATCAGAGAAATGCAAATTAAGACAATTCTGAGGCACCACCACACACCCCTCAGAATGGCTAAGATGATAGGAAAAGATAATGATGAATGTTGGAGGAGATGTAAGAAAACAGAGACACTAATATATTGTTGGTGGAATTGTGAACTGATTCAACCATTCTGGAGAACAATTTGGAACTATGCCCAAAGGGCTATCAAACTGTACATACCATTTGATCCAGCAGTGTTTTTACTGGGTCTGTATCCCAAAGAGATCTTAAAGAAGGGAAAAGGATTCATATGTGCAAAAATATTTGTGGCAGTCCTCTTTATAATGGCAAGAAACTGGAAACTGAATGGATACCCATCAGTTGGAGAATGGCTGAATAAGTTATGGTATATGAAAGTTATAGAGTATTATTGTTCTATAAGAAATGAGCAGCAGAATTATTTCAGAGAGGCCTGGAGAGACTTCCATGAACTGATGCTAAGTGAAGGAAGCAGAAGCAGGAGATCATTGTACTTGGCAACAGCAAGATTATATGATGATCAAATTTGATGGATGTGACTCTTTTCAACAATGAGATGATTCAGGCCAGTTCCAATGGTCTTGTGATGAAGAAAGCCATCTGTACCCAGAGAGAAGACTGTGGGGACTGAGTATAGATCACAACATAGTATTTTCACTCTTTTTGTTATTTTTTGCTTGCATTTTATTTTCTTTCTAATTTTTCTCCCTTTTGATCTGATTTTTCTTGTGAAGCATGATAATTGTGGAAATATGTATAGAAGAATTGCACATGTTTAACATATATTGGATTGCTTGTTGTATGAGGGAGAGGTTGGGAGGAAGGCCAGGGAAAAAAATGGAACACAAAGTTTTGCAAGATTGAATGTTGAAAATTATTTATGCATATATTTTGAAAATAAAAAAAAGCTTTAATAAAGAACTTGAATTTTCCCCCCTATTGTGATTGATCTTTCTAACACCAGCATTTCTAGAACACCAACCAAAAAAAAATGATTCTGCATTGTCCCAACTTCTTCCTTTCAAGCTGGTCCTCAGTATCTCCCAGAATCTTTTGGCTAGCAATATTTATTCACATGCAGGCACAGATAAAAACTGGATTTGTGATAAGTCCAGTTTTTAACTCTGCCTGCATGTGAACTATATCATTGATATAGTTTTCCAGGTGAGGAAACTCTCTTTTATAATACAATTCAGCTCATTCTCTTAGACTAGAAAATTACCTAGGAGCAGTGTCAAAGTTCAAATAAAAACTAAGTTCATAAATCTATACATGAAAATCCATATATTTGCATATATGCAGGCCACATAGTTTTAAAGGGTCATAATCTTAAAGTACATTATTATATATCCTCTACTGCATTTTAATTTATTATATTAACTATTTCCCAATTACATTTTAATCTGGTTCCACTGTCACACAGGAGTGGGGTGGGGTGGGAGAGATGAAGAGTCATTGTGTATTTGAAACTTCTGATCCAGAGTACCAAGAAGTTAAATGATTTGTGCAAAATTATACAGTCAGGTCACATGTCAGAGATAGGACTTGAACTGACATCTTCCTGGATTCTTCAAGGTACCACTACAATGTCACTGATAATTTTTTACACATGGGATCAGTAATAGCCAACATTTATATATAGCTTTAACATTCATGACATGGTTTAAACATAGTATCTCATTTGAACACAACAACCATATGATCTAGGTGCCATTATTATTCCCATTTTGAAAATGAGAAAACTGAGGCTGAGAGTGAATAAAATGATTTGTCCCAGATTACACAAATAGTAATCCAGGATCCAAACAAACCCAGGTCTCCTTTATTTTAGATCCAACACTCTATTCACTCAGTAATTATCATTAATTCACAGTTGTTAATATTGCTGTCTTTTGTTTCCAAATAATCTTTTTATATCCAACTGAAATCTAATTTGACCTAATTTTTAACTTAACTGGAATCACAGAAATGTAGATTTAAAATTAGAGGGGATCCTGATTTTTTTGTCTTTCTTTTGCCAGATTTCCTCTAAAATGCAGTAGATAAATGTGTGAATCATCTGTGATAGCAATACTCAAAGCTTAGAATGGGAAAACTACAACTAACATAAGAATTCTAGTGGTAATGAAGCTCTTTTCCTGTTTCAGGAGTAACATTTCTTTATTCATCCTATTGCACATATTTTTCTACAATGAACAATCCTGATCAATAAATACTTTCTCTAATCCCTGTAGAAATAGCAGTCACGAGGACTTCTGGTTAAGATGGCAGAGAGGAGGCACACAACTGTGTAAGCTCCGCGCTTTCTCTCACTATCCATTTCATTACAAGCCTCTGAATTAATGCTTGACTGAAAAAAACCCACAAATAGTTACCAAGAGAAGCCATCCTTGAGATTCGCCAAGAAAGGTCTGTCTTTACTGGAGGGCTGGGATGGTTTTAGATCGGACGCAGGCGGCGGGCAGCGGCAGTGAGAGCACGGGAGCAGACTGGAGAGGGGGTGGGGAGTGATTGCAGCCGTCTCTGCGGGGAGAGCTTCGCTACAGGACTGGATACTTTGCTCCGGCAGCAAGTCAGCAGCCCAGCAGAGAAGCTAAAAACACTGGGGGTGAAGAATACAACCCCAAACAGCTGGAGTCTCTTGGGACCGTGACTCAGCACTCTCTAGGATCTCAGAGCACAGGCGCAGCACAGTAGGGCTAGTGCCTCACTGCTGCCCCCGCAGTCTGTAGAGGAAGCTCGGTAACATACCCAGCCCCTCCCCCAAAGAAAGACTCCAGTTTTTTCTGTTTTTCTTTGCTAGTTTGTCTTTGATTATTAGACAGAATGAGCAAGAAACTGAAGAGGACTTTAACCCTTGACAGCTTCTATACAGATAGAGAGCAGACTTTAAATCCTGAGGAGACTAAAAACAGACAGTCCCCAGGTGAATCCCCAAAGGAGGAGATCATCTGTTTCTCAGCACAGATGAACCTCATAGAAGTAATTAAAAAGGCTCTCACAAGGGAGCTAGAAGAAAAATGGGAAAAGCAGAGTGAGGCTTGGCAAAAGAGCCTGGAGAAGTCAGTTAAAGAGAGAGTGGATAAAGATGTAAAATCCTTGAAAAATAGGATTGGTGAACTGGAAAACAAAATTGGCGAAATGGAAAAAAATTCCACAGAACAAAAGAACTCAATGGGACAATTAGAAAAAGATTTTTAAAAAGTGAGTGAAGAAAATACTTCACTGAAAATCAGAATTGAACAATTGGAATTGAATGACTCAAGGAGACAAGAAGAATCAGTCAAGCAAATCCAAAAAAATCAAACAATGGAAAAGAATGTGAAATACCTTCTGGGGAAGACAACAGACCTGGAAAACAGATCCAGGAGAGACAATCTGAGAATCATTGGACTCCCAGAAAAGAATGATGAAAAAAAGAGCCTGGACACTATTTTCCAAGAAATTATCAAAGAGAACTGCCCAGAAGTCATAGGAACAGAGGAAAAAATAAACATTGAAAGGATTCATCGATCACCCACTGAAAGGGATCCTAACATCAAAACACCAAGGAATATAGTGACCAAATGCCAGAACCTTCAAACGAAGGAAAAAATATTGCAAGCGGCTAGAAAAACCCAATTCAAGTATCAAGGAGCCACAATAAGGATCACCCAGGATCTGGCAGCATCCACATTAAAAGATCGAAGGGCCTGGAATATGATATTCTGAAAGGCTAAGGAACTTGGTATGCAAACAAAAATAACTTACCCAGCGAGAATGAGCATCTTTTTCCAGGGAAGAAGATGGACATTCAATGAAGTAAGCGAATTTCATCTATTTCTGATGAAAAAGCCAGAACTTAACAAAAAGTTTGATCTACAAATATAGAACTCAAGAGAAATCTGAAAAGGTAAAGATTAATCTTGGGAACTATATTTCGACTATATAGATGTATAAAGAATACATGTATACCTTGTTCTAGAAATTGATGTGGAAAGGACATTGTACCAGAAAAAGGGGAAAGTGGGAGTAGTACATCTCATGAAGAGGCATAGGAAACCTATTATATCTGAGAGAAAGAATGGAGGGGGATGAATATAGTGGGTATCTTACTGCCTTCAGAATTGGCTTTAAGTGAAAAATCTTAAGACATATTCAATCTATGGTGAAACTTCTCCCACCTCATTGAAAAGTGAGAAGGGAAAAGTGAAAAGGGAAGTAATAAGCTAAGTGGAAGGGAATACGGAAACTGGGAGGGAAAGGGGTAAGATAGGGGGAGGAACTCTAAGGCAGGGGGAGGGATACTAAAAAGGGAGAGCTGTGAGAAGCAAGTGGTGCTCACAAGCTTAATACTGGGAAGGGGGGGAAAGGGGAAAGAAAGGAGAAAAGCATAAACCAGGGTTAACAAGATGGCAAGTAATACAGAATTGGTCATTCTAACCATAAATGTGAACGGGGTAAACTCCCCCATAAAGAGGAAGCGGTTAGCAGAATGGATTAAAAGCCAGAATCCTACAATATGTTGTTTACAGGAAACACACCTGAAGCGGGGGGGATACATGCAGGTTAAAGGTAAAAAGTTGGAGCAAAATCTACTATGCTTCAGGTGAAGTCAAAAAAGCAGGGGTAGCCATCCTGATCTCAGATCAAGCTAAAGCAAAAATTGATCTAATTAAAAGAGATAAGGAAGGGCACTATATCTTGCTAAAGGGTAGCATGGATAATGAAGCACTATCTATATTAAACATATATGCACCAAGTGGTGTAGCATCTAAATTCTTAAAAGAGAAATTAAGAGAGCTGCAAGAAGAAATAGACAGTAAAACTATAATAGTGGGAGATCTTAACCTTGCACTCTCAGAATTAGATAAGTCAAACCACAAAATAAATAAGAAAGAAGTCAAAGAGGTAAATAGAATACTAGAAAAGTTAGATATGATAGATCTCTGGAGAAAATGTAATGGAGACAGAAAGGAATACACTTTCTTTTCAGCAGTTCATGGAACCTATACAAAAATTGACCATATATTAGGACATAAAAACCTCAAACTCAAATGCAGTAAGGCAGAAATAGTAAATGCATCCTTTTCAGACCACGATGCAATGAAAATTACATTCAACAAAAAACCAGGGGGAAGTAGACCAAAAAATAATTGGAAACTAAATAATCTCATACTAAAGAATGATTGGGTGAAACAGCAAATCATAGACATAATTAATAACTTCACCCAAGAAAATGATAATAATGAGACATCATACCAAAATGTATGGGATGTAGCCAAAGCAGTAATAAGGGGAAATTTCATATCCCTAGAGGCTTATTTGTATAAAATAGAGAAAGAGAATGTCAATGAATTGGGTTTGCAACTAAAAATGCTAGAAAAGGAACAAATTAAAACCCCCCAGTCAAACACTAAACTTGAAATTCTAAAAATAAAAGGAGAGATCAATAAAATTGAAAGTAAAAAAAAACTATTGAATTAATTAATAAAACTAAGAATTGGTTCTATGAAAAAACCAACAAAATAGACAAACCCTTAGTAAATCTGATTAAAAAAAGGAAAGAGGAAAATCAAATTGTTAGTCTTAAAAATGAAAAGGGAGAACTCACCACTAACGAAGAGGAAATTAGAGCAATAATTAGGAGTTACTTTGCCCAACTTTATGCCAATAAATTCGACAACTTAAATGAAATAGAAAAATACCTCCAAAAATATAGCTTGCCCAAACTAACATAGGAAGAAGTAAATATCCTAAACAGTCCCATCTCAGAAAAACAAATAGAACAAACTATCAATCAACTCCCTAAGAAAAAATCCCCAGGATCAGATGGATTTACATGTGAATTCTACCAAACATTTAAAGAACAATTAACTCCAATGCTAAATAAACTATTTGAAAAAATAGGGATTGAAGGAGTCCTACCAAACTCCTTTTATGACACAGACATGGTACTGATACCTAAACTAGGTAGGCTGAAAACAGAGAAAGAAAATTATAGACCAATCTCCCTAATGAATATTGATGCTAAAATCTTAAATAAAATATTAGCAAAAAGATTACAGAAAATCATCCCCAGGATAATACACTATGACCAAGTAGGATTTATACCAGGAATGCAGGGCTGGTTCAATATTAGGAAAACTATTAGCAAAATTGACTATATCAATAACCAAACAAACAAAAACCATATGATCATCTCAATAGATGCAGAAAAAGCATTTGATAAAATCCAATATCCATTCCTAATAAAAAAACCTTGAGAGCATAGGAATAAATGGACTTTTCCTTAAAATAGTCAGGAGCATATATTTAAAACCATCAGTAAGCATCATATGCAATGGGGAAAAACTGGAACCTTTCCCAGTAAGACCTGGAGTGAAGCAAGGTTGCCCACTATCACCATTATTATTTAATATCGCATTAGAAACAGTAGCCTCGGCAATAAGATTCGAGAAAGATATTAAAGGAATTAGAGTAGGCAATGAGGAAACCAAACTATCACTCTTTGCAGATGATATGATGGTATACTTAGAGAACCCCAGAGATTCTACTAAAAAGCTATTAGAAATAATTCATAATTTTAGCAAAGTAGCTAGCTACAAAATAAATCCCCATAAATCCTCAGCATTTTTATATATCACCAATAAAACCCAACAGCAAGAGATACAAAGAGAAATTCCATTCAGAATAACTGTTGATACCATAAAATATTTGGGAATCTGTCTACCAAAGGAAAGTCAGGAATTATATGAGCAAAATTATAAAAAAGTCTCCACACAAATAAAGTCAGACTTAGATAATTGGAAAAATATTAAGTGCTCTTGGATCGGCCGAGCGAACGTAATAAAGATGACAATACTCCCTAAACTAATCTATTTATTTAGTGCTATACCAATCAGACTTCCAAGAAAATATTTTAACCATCTAGAAAAAATAACAACAAAATTCATATGGAACAATAAAAAGCCGAGAATCTTGAGGGAATTAATGAAAAAAAAAATCAAATGAAGGTGGCCTAGCTGTACCTGATCTAAAATTATATTATAAAGCAGCAGTCACCAAAACCATTTGGTATTGGCTAAGAAATAGATTAGTGGATCAGTGGAAAAGGTTAGGTTCACAAGACAGAATAGTCAACTATAGCAATCTAGTGTTTGACAAACCCAAAGCCCCTAGCTTCTGGGAAAAGAATTCATTATTTGATAAAAACTGCTGGGATAACTGGAACTTAGTATGGCAGAAATTAGGCATGGACCCACATTTAACACCATATACCAAGATAAGATCAAAATGGGTCCATGACCTAAGCATAAAGAACGAGATTATAAATAAATTAGAGGAACATAGAATAGTTTATCTCTCAGACTTGTGGAGGAGAAAGAAATTTGTGACCAAAGATGAACTAGAGACCATTACTGATCACAAAATAGAAAATTTTGATTACATCAAATTAAAAAGCCTTTGTACAAACCAAACTAATGCAAACAAGATTAGAAGGGAAGCAACAAACTGGGAAAACATTTTCACAGTTAAAGGTTCTGATAAAGGCCTCATTTCCAAAATATATAGAGAACTGACTCAAATTTATAAGAAATCAAGCCATTCTCCAATTGATAAATGGTCAAAGGATATGAACAGACAATTTTCAGAGGATGAAATTGAAACTATTACCACTCATATGAAAAGATGCTCCAAATCATTATTGATCAGAGAAATGCAAATTAAGACAACTCTGAGATACCACTACACACCTGTAAGATTGGCTAAGATGACAGGAAAAAATAATGATGAATGTTGGAGGGGATGCGGGAAAACTGGGACACTAATGCATTGTTGGTGGAGTTGTGAACGAATCCAACCATTCTGGAGAGCAATCTGGAATTATGCCCAAAAAATTATCAAATTGTGCATACCCTTTGATCCAGCAGTGTTTCTATTGGGCTTATATCCCAAAGAAATACTAAAGAAGGGAAAGGGACCTGTATGTGCCAAAATGTTTGTAGCAGCCCTGTTTGTAGTGGCTAGAAACTGGAAAATGAATGGATGCCCATCAATTGGAGAATGGCTGGGTAAATTGTGGTATATGAATGTTATGGAATATAATTGTTCTGTAAGAAATGACCAGCAGGATGAATACAGAGAGGACTGGCGAGACTTACATGAACTGATGCTAAGTGAAATGCGCAGAACCAGGAGATCATTATACACTTCAACAACGATATTGTATGATGATGTATTCTGATGGAAGTGGATTTCTTTGACAAAGACTCAATTTCAATTGATAAATGATGGACAGAAGCAGCTACATCCAAAGAAAGAACACTGGGAAACAAATGTGAACTAGCTGCATTTTTGTTTTTCTTCCCGGGTTATTTATACCTTCTGAATCCAATTCTCCCTATGCAACAAGAGAACTGTTCGGTTCTGCAAACACATATTGTATCTAGGATATACTGCAACATATCCAACATATAAAGGACTGCTTGCCATCTAGGGGAGGGGGTGGAGGGAGGGAGGGGAAAAAAATTGGAACAGAAACGAGTGCAAAGGATAATTTTGTAAAAAAAAAAAATTACCCTGGCATGGATTCTGTCAATATAAAGTAATTATTAAATAAAAATTAAAAAAAAAAAGAAATAGCAGTCACTTTCTATAATGCACTTGATGGTATGTATTTTGCAGAACACTTTTGAGGGGCTAATTCACTCATGGAACAGTCACAGGACTGAGATGGGTTTGATTCCTTACTAGATTTTTGTTGTTGTTGATTTAATTTGGGATTTATCTGTCAATACCCTGTATCTTTATTATTTTCAGATCTACCAAGAAACCACCTTTCCCAGGAAAACTTATTTTTGATGGCAACTAAGTGGTGTTTTTCTGAGTTCAAATCTGGCTTTGGCCTTTTATTAGCTATATAACCCTGGACAAATCCTTACACTCTCTTTGTCTTAGATTCCTCACAAGTAAAATGAGCTAGAGAAGGAAATGACAAACCACTCCATTATCTTTACCAAAAAAACCCTAATGGGGTCACAAAGAGCCAGGTATCACTAAAATGATTGAATGGCGTTGGAGTTGGAATCAGCAAGACTTTAAGTTTGAATCTTGTCTCAGACTCTTGCTATTTTACAGGGTTGTTATGAAGATCAAATGAGACAGTATGTACAAAATACTTTGTAAAACAATCAATATATAAATGTTAATATTATTAATTTCATATCATCCATCAAAAGAAAACAAATGCACACTTAAAAAAAAAACAAATGTTTGGAGAAAGACTGGCATAGGAGAAAATGTCATACATATAGAACCTTTCTATTTCCTCTCATTCAGAATACTATGACTAATGTTCTATTTGACTGACTATTAAAAGACAGGTCAGGGATACTTTAATCATTTGAAGCTTTTGAAGATTAGAAATGTAATTTTGAGCAATGTTCTTATCGCAATAAAATTTTACTATTTTGATCCCATGGAGCTACTGTCATGCTATGACATAGAGATGCTATTTAGACTTTTAAAAATCATCATACATTATAGTTTTGAAAGGATATAACAACATTATAGTGGATCTTATTAGAGGTAAGAGTTGAATTTTATTCTATGTTGGGAATAATGTGGTAGGTTAATAAGAACCTTGGGTTAAGAGTACCTAAACTTGGCTCCAGTCCTCACTTGCTCTGTGCCTCTATCTTGTATAACCTTAAATAAATAATTTAATCTCTGTGTATCTTCAGTTTCCTCTTCTATAAAATAGAGATAGTGATTTTTGCCCTACCTCCTTCAGATTTACAATTGTTGTAAGGACTGAATGCCATAATACCAGCAGACGTATTTGGTAGAGTTAAAAGCATCAGACAAATATAAGGCACCATTATCATTATCATTCGATGTTGGAATTTACTGACAACACCAGGAGTACCATTTATTTCTAATATCAAAAGCAGATCATGATTTGAGTTTTGTTTTGCAGCTGTCGAGTGATTCAAAGACTATTAAATATTGTAGGCAGAACTCTCCAAGTGCCTGATATCATATCTCAAAGTACTTTGAATACTTTTCATGTATTCTGTTGCAAGTAAACATATTGAAATAATCATTTTGCTATTATTTAGGGGGAGACAAACTAAAGCCATTAGTTCCTATGAAAAGGCACACATAAAATAAAATTCTGATTATTTCCTGTGCCAAAATGGCTGTTAGTTTCTATTCCCTGCCTCCAGTCCCAACAAAAAAGGAGATCACAGACCTGAATTTCACTCTTGGGATTCAAGAATGCACTATTCAAATTAACCCAGAACATCAAAATGTAAATAGTCTGTTCATCCAGAGTTCATAGGATGTTCACTTTGGCTCTGTTCCTGAAAGAATGGGTCCACACCAGATCTTTTTTGAATTAGTTAACATATTTGGTATCATACAAGAACTACACAGCTTGTAAAATTACCCCATCTGCCCTCAACTCTTTTCTTTTTTAACTTACACATATTCTTTTAAGATAGATTTCTCAAATAGAAGATTCTTCAAAGATCAGCATTGCTTGCTCACATTTCACAGAAAATCTAGAATGGCCCTTTCCTGACATTACGAGAATGGAAACTATAAGGATGTATATATACAAACTTGGCTATATTTTAAAAACATATCTTTTCTTGCAATTTTAAAATGGTATGTTTTTATGCACTTCCTTTTTTATCCAGTTATTTAAAATCAGTAACTCAGGCATAGAAGAGGATAGGGTGGGAGGAAGGAACAGTGGTAGGAAAGTAAATTCCTAGCCTAGCCACCTGAGTCTAGCAGCCTTGAGTTGTAAGTGACCTTAGAGGATTCTTTTTGGCAAGGGGGATTCATTGGGATATTTGATAAGGGTAAAAATGAAAGGTGGTAAAACATTCTAGCAATGGCACATGTTCAAATACTAGATTTTGCAGCATAATTCTGCAAATTATTGCCTTGACAAACAGGAAGAACTAGGAACTCTTCATCTGTCCTATGATTGTTGTTTAGTTGTTTTCTGTTGTTGCCAACTCTACAATGACCCCATTTGAGTTTTCTTGTAAAAGGTACTGAAGTGCTTTTTTAGTAGTTCAGTCTGGACACATCATAGAGTGAATAAAAATTATTAAATAATACTAGAAAAAAAGGTTAAAGTCAGATCACTCAGAGTGTTAAAGGCAAGGCTAAAGAATTGGTATTATATCCTAGATGCAATAGACAAAGACTATATTTTTGAATAGAGGAGCTGTAGGACCAGAAGTCAGTGACATGGGAGAGACAAAATTAGGTCTGTGCTATAGGAAGTATGGAGTGAAGAGGAAAGAGGCAAAATTCAGGAAGATCAATTAAGAAACTATTAAAAATCTGCCAGGAGAGAGGGCTAATGATCTATTTTATTTAAATAAAATGGAAATTACTGAACAAGACAGGAGGGGGGAATCTAGGACTACTAAAAAAATTTACAGTAGAATAAATATCAATAACAATTTGCTCATATGCCTGATTTCTCACTATAAATAAGAGGAAGGAACAGGCAAATTTTTGAAATAATATTCTATAGTAGACAATATCTTCACAATTAGTCATAATTAATTAAAAGGCTCTGAGAACAAGAGCATGTTGTGATTAGTCATTTAATCAATAAAAAGCATTGAACACTTTCTATGTGCCACTCATTGAGCTAAGTGCTGTTTATAGTTTATAGTTAGACTACTGTTTGTTATATTGTCCACCTTGAGATTACTGTCCTGAGATCCTGAGGACCTCCTCTTCTTATTCTGTCTCCATCCCCAATCTCTGAATTACAAGTCTTTGGCTTTTTTGTGAGGGATTCCAGCCATGCTGCTTACTTCCCTCTTAACTCATTTCACCATCTGGACTACTTTATCTGTATACCAGCTGCCTTGACCCTGTAGAGTTTCCCCATGTTATTTTTTTTCTTTATTCATCAGAATATTATCTCCTTCAGAAGAGGGCCTATTTTGAGTTTTAAAAAAAATTTATCTGCAGTGCATAGCACAGTGTTCAGAAAATAGCAAACATAATAAATATTCATCTATCTATCTATCCATTTATCTAAAAATTGATTAGGTCCTTTCAAATTTGGTCATTTAAAGTCTCAAAGGCTTTCCAATAGATATGTTAAGAGTTGAATAGAAGGGTAAAACAGCCAAAGGTGCTTGCCAGTGTTGTGGAGGGTTGGAAGAGGGAGCACCTATATAGATGGGACAGTATTCCAAATGTTTGTTTGTGCTGTTACACTGAGCTTCAAAACACTATAGAGTTTCCTACACAATACCTATCATTGCAAAAGTGTTGGATCTAATTATCTATCCAAGAAAAACTAAGTAAATGTGGAATCCCTAAGGTTTAGAATGCCTATGATATGCAACTATCTAGGCAGAATATAGAATTGAGCCTTCAGTAATAAATTGTACACACATATGTTGCAGGTGTACAATGAATAAGGCCCGCAACTGAATAGGAAAAGAGATCAGGCTAGAATGCATTTGGACAATTGCATGGCCTGTTTTAAGCATCTTGCTGAAACAAAGTCATACCTTTTAATACTAATATTCTTCTAGTGCTGCTCTGTGTATCATGAAATACCATAATCTTCAATGATTCAAAATTGTTCACCATTCAAAGAGCAGTGGAAAAACATGTGGAAAATGTAAATGGACTTCAGTCCAGAAGGTGACTTTCATGACCAGAAAAGAAGGTGAGCCTGTCATGCATTAGAAATGAACAATAACAGACAGATAACATGTGTGCTATAATGATACCCATATCATGTAAAGAGCCCTACAGGAAGATCAACAAAATATCAGGGGTGGGAAAAACCTTGTGTTAGATTTATAGGAGAATATGGGCAAGAGTTGTGTGAAATAAGCAGGTACATATGGTTTGTGATCTGTACATTGGAAGAAAGTGCCCATAATGATGAGAGCACAGATTCATCAAACAGAAAGGAAATGTGAGAATTTCAAAATCTTTGGCACTGTCATATTCTGACTATGTATCTTGTCTCTATCACCCCACCAAATGGTATTTTCACATTATTATCTCTCAGTGATATACTGTTTATCTGTTTGTCTCTCACAAAATTTTGATAGTATCTTTAGAATACTAAAACTAGTTAAAAAGTGTAAAAATTCAGGCATCACTTAGATGTCTTAATCTATAAAATATGAAACATCTGGGTAGCAGATTTGGATTTCAGGTACATATGCTCTTCCCCTAGTACCATAAATGTTCAGACTGAATAAGAATAACTGTTGATTAACTTTTGAATTGTCAGGCAGTCTATAGAAATTCAAAATTGTGGTTGAAAGATATGGCTGGAATTTTTATTAAGATGTTTCTTAGTCTTAATCTGGGTTTTAGATTCAATGAGCTATTTCAAAAAATGTTAATGAAAAAGCAGAATTGGTGATTTTGGAGGCACAACCTAACTGTCAGCTTGCTATACCTAACTGACTGATGATTATACCTTAGATGTAGCTCTTTTGCTCATCATATTCTAGTAGCTTCCTATCACTTCTAGATTACATTTTCCTATTCACTCAATCCATGTCCTTTAAGATCAAATAACATTGATTTCTTTACTCCAATAAGATGTTTCTTTCCTAACTGGACATTTTCATTGATTGTTTGTCATGCAGCTCTTCCCCTTCATCTCCATCTCTTGGCTTTTTTCAAGTTCAAATTAAAATGCTACCTCATACAAGAAACATTTTCCAACCTACCTTAATTCTACTGCCTTTCAACTTTTGATTATTTCAAATTTATTCTGTATTTAATTTTAGTGTACACAATTGTTGGCATATTATCTTACCCAGTAAATTTTGAGCTCTTTGAGAGCAGGAATTGTCTTTCATAGTACTTTGTATCCTCATTGCTTAGCACATCTGACACCTAGAAAGTTTATTGACTGTTTATTGACTGTTTATTGACTGTTTTAATGTTTATTGATTGATTGATCATTTTCTTAATGACAAAATAGAATGAATACACTTGTTTATTGCCCTAAAATATAGAGTGGATGAAATAGCTTATCAACATGTTCTCATTCAGGTTTCAAAGCAGATCTGCCTTGTTGAACTCTTTCTCCTAGAGGGCAACCCCATCATTACCCATCACAACACTGATATTAAATGTTCATTGTGAGATTGATTTAAAATTGTACTCAAGCTGTTTGACAATGAGGAGCCCAGAAAATATTGAATAAATTATGATATCTTTTGTCTGAGTGCTATTTTTATTTTTGAGTTTTTGTACAATCAGCTCTCCTCTACTAGGTCTTTCTTCCCTTGCTTACAATTATACTAAGGTTTCCTAAGAAAGGACAAACAACAATAACAACAGCAACAAAATTACTCCATTCCCTGTATCTCTCATCCTTTTCACTGACAAACTTTTAGAAAGAATCCTCTACTTCATCATCAACAACTGAATTATCTTCCTACAATCTGCTTAATTTCTCTATTACTCTACTGAAAGCTCACTGATGACCTACAGAGATGGATTTTGTTTAGTCTTCATTCTCTATGATGTTTTTCTTGCATTGGACAATGACTTCTTAATAGTCAGTTGTTTGGGATTGGGTTTTTTTTAAAGATAGGACAGAGCATGTAATAGCTAGTTTATTCCCACATAGAAATATGGATTATCTTTCTTGGGCCTTCTTGGTTCTATCATCTTAACTGCTCTTATATTTCTGATTATTCCTTTTTTGACATTCTTTTCTGATTTTTCTTATTTTCTTCTACCCCCTACCTACTGTACACATCCCCCAAATCATCCTCCCTCTAACACCTTGGAGAACACATTAGTTTTCATGGTTTTAATAATCACATTTAGGATGATGAATTTGAAATCTTTGCTTTTGGGAATTTTCCTTTAAGTATAAACATTTTCACCTTATATCCTTCTAGCACTTCAAACATGATATATCAAATTCATAATACTTTATTGCTTTTCTGAAATTTGCCATTTCTTCCAGTTATGTTGTACAAGAAAAGTCAGAAAAAAAGGGAAAAACATGAGAAAGAAAAACAAAAAAATAAACAAATGGTGAAAATATTATGCTTCAATCCACATTCAGTCTTCAAAATTCTCTCTCCAGATGTGGATGGTATTTTTCATCCCAAATCCTTTGCAATTTCTTTGAATCACTGCATTGTTGAGAAGGGCCAAGTTCATCATAAGTAATCATCACATATTTTTAGCATTGTAGTGTAGTGTTCTTTTTCTTTTCTAAAATATGTGATTGTTCTCTGGGAGCAGGTTTCTTGGGGAGGTTCTGGGGCAGCCTTAGTTTCAGTTCAAATCAATAATCACCTCAAATGCAGCCAGGGGTTAAAGTACAGTCCTTTATTGTCTCTTCCAAAATAGCCTGGTAAGCTTTCTTTGGTTCCTAGAGCTCTTGTTGCTAGTCCTTTGCCTTTGCCAGTTTCAGCTTCAGTTTCAGCCTCTAGCTCCCTCTGAATCCTGGATCTGAATCTCCTCAACTGCCTGATTTCTGGCTTTCAATCTCTTCAACTGACTCCTGACTGAGCTCAGCTCCTTTTGTGCTGTTTTGTAGGTGTAAATTCAAAGGTTTACTCTTCCTCTGAGAGAGTGGGATTGTGGGTTTCTGACTTGTGAATCTCCTGAACTTGTGAACTCTAATGTGTGAGCTAATGTGTGAACTCTCAAAGGTGTAAACTTAAGCATTGTTTCTATTAATTCCAGGGAGTTATCACTTTGTTTCAAGTTCTGGCCCATAACATTGTAGGAGTTTGGGATTTTGAATATAGTCAAATGTTATTACTGTGTGCAAATGTTCTCTTGATTCTGTTCTTTCCATTTAGTATGAGTTCATGTAAGTCTTTCCAAGCTTTTCTGAAATCAGCCTGCTTATCATTTCTTATAGTACAATAATATTCCATTACATTCATATAACATGACTTATTCAGCTATTCCCCAATTGATGAGCATCCAGTCAATTTCTAGTTACTTGCCACTAAAAAAAAAAAAGAGCTTAAGCTTTATTTTTAAAACCATTTTAGACTTCTGGCCAAGATGGCAGAGAGGACACATGCATCTGTCTAAACTCTTTCTTGTCCTCAAAATACTTTTTTTCATGATACAGCTTCAGAATTTGTGCTTGACTGAAAAAACCCACAAATACATTACCAACAGAAGATATCTTTGAAATTCGCCAGAAAAGGTCTGGTTTTGCTCATGGGTGGGGACAGTTAGACCAGATGCAGACTGCAGGCATGCAGAGAGAGCACAGAAGGCAGCTCACACTGAGCAGACCAGAGAGGGGTGGGGTGTAGTTGCAGCCTTCACAAAATTTGGCCGGAGAATTTTACCCAGTGTAAACTTCTTTGCCCTGGCAGCAAGCCAATAGATCAGCAGAGAAGCTATAAAGACTTCAATCTCAAAACACTGGTCTCTCAGGATGTGACCACACCCACCCAACACCCAGAGCGAGTTAGCCTGCTCTCAGAGTCTCAGAGAGTAACCACTGTGCATGCAGTGCAGTCATTGTTGTTCCACTGCTGCTTTATTGCTACCTCTGATAGTCTGTAGAGGAAGCTTGGTAATACCACACTGCCCAAAAAGCAGACTGCATTTGCTTTTGTTTTTTTGTTTGTTTTCTTAGATTCTTTTTTGTCAAAATGAGCAAAAAATTAAAGCATGCTCTAATTATAGATAGCTTCTATATGGATAGAGAGCAGACTACAAATCCTGAGGAGATAAAAAACAGAGTGTCTTCAGATGAATCCTCAGAGGGGGATGTGATCTGATCCCCACCACACAAGACTCTCATAGAAGAAATTAAAAAGGCTCTTACAAGAGAGCTAGAAGAAAAATGGGGAAAAAAAAGGGAAACTTGGCAAAAGGGTCTGGATAAGTCATCCCACTCATTTAAAAATAGAGTGGATAAAGAAATCAAATCCCTTAAAAACAGCATTAGTGAATTGGAAAAGGTAAACAATTCCAAGGAAAACAGAATTAGTGAATTGGAAACAGAAAATAGCTCTCTAAAAAATTAAAGTGGCAAAATAGAAAAAAATTCTATAGAATAAAACAACTTACTTAAAAACTCAATTGGACAATTACAAAAAAATAAACTAAATGAAGAAAATAATTCATTAAACATCAGAATTGAACAAATGGAAATGAATGACTTGAGGAGACACCAAGAATCAGTCAAGCAAAACCAAAAAAATGAAACAATGGGAAAAAAATGTTAAATACTTATTTGGGAAAACAACAGACCTGGAAAATACATCTAGGAGAGATAATCTGAGAATTATTGGACTTCCTGAAAATTATGATGAAAAATAGAACCTAGACATTATTTTCCAGGAAATTATCAAAGAAAATTGCCCAGATGTTATAGAAACAGAGGGTAAAATAGACATTGAAAGAATTCATCAATCACCTACTGAAAGAGACTCCAGAATCAAAACTCCAAGAAATATTGTGGCTAAATTCCAGAATATCAGATGTAGGAAAACATATTACAAGCAATTAGGAAAAAAAAAACAATTCAAATATAGAGGAGATACAATAAAGATTACTCAGCATCCACATTAAAGGATTGAAGGGCCTGGAATCTGATATTCTGAAAGACTGAGGAACTTGGTATGCAGCCAAGAATAACTTACTCAGCCAAAATGAGCATTTTTTCTTCCAGGGAAAAAGATGGTCATTCAATGAAATAGGTGAATTTCATCTATTTTCTGATGAAAAAAATGGAATATAAACAAAAAGTTTGATCTCCAAATATAGGGCTCAAGAGAAGCATAAAAAAGTAAAAAGAAATCTTGGGAACTATATGTCTGTTATGAATATATACAAAGAACACCTGTATAATTTGATGTTACAGTTATAATATAAAAAAAAAGAAACTAAAGAAAGAAAATTGTACCAGAAAAAAGAGTAAAGTGGGGGTACTATATCTCATGAAGAGGAAACCTATTATATCTAAGGGGAAGAAGGGAAGGGGATGAACATAGTGTATGTCTTACTCTAATCAGAATTGGCTTAAAGAGAAAAATATTAGATATATTCGATTTAGAGAGAAACTTCTCCCACCTCATTGAAAAGTGGGAGGGGAAAAGTGAAAAGGGAAGGAGTAAGCTAAGCAGAAGAGAATACAGAAATTGTGAGGAAAAAGGGTAATAAAAGGGGAGGAACTCTAAGGTAGGGGAAGGGATCCTAAAATGGGAGGGCTGTGAGAGGCAAGTGGTGCTCACAAATTTAATACTGGGGAGGGAGTTAAGGGGGAAGGAAAGGAGAAAAACATAAGCAGGGATTAACAAGATGGCAAGTAATACAGAATTAGTAATTTTAATCATAAATGTGAATGGGGTAAACTCCCCCATAAAGAGGAAATGCTTAGCAGACTGGATTAAAAGCCAGAATCCTACGAATATGTTGTTTACAAGAAACACACCTGAAGCAGGGAGATACATACAGAGTAAAGGTAAAAGGTTGGAGCAGAATCTACTATGCTTCAGGGTGAAGTCAAAAAAGCAGGGATATCCATCCTGATCTCAGATCAAGCAAAAGCAAAAATTGACCTAATTAAAAGAGATAAGGAAGGGCACTGTATCTCGTGAAAGGATAGCATAGATAATGAAGCAATATCAATATTAAACATATATACACCAAGTAGTGTAGCATCTAAATTCTTAAAAGGGAAATTAAGAGAGCTGCAAGAAGAAATAGACAGCAAAACTATAATAGTGGGAGATCTCAACCTTGCACTCACAGAATTAGATAAATCAAACCACAAAATAAATAAGAAAGAAGTCAATGAAGTAAATAGAATACTAGAAAAGTTAGGTATGATAGATCTTTGGAGAAAACTAAATGGAGACATAAAGGAGTACACTTTCTTCTCAGCAGTTTATGGAACCTATACAAAAATTGACCATATATTAGGATATAAAAACCTCAAATTTAAATGCAGAAAGGCAGAAATGGTAAATGCATCTTTTTCAGACCATGATGCAATGAAAATTACATTCAATAAAAAGCCAGGGGAAAATAGACCAAAAAATAATTGGAAACTAAATAATCTCATCCTAAAGAATGATTGGGTGAAACAGCAAATCATATACATAAT
Source organism: Antechinus flavipes (assembly GCF_016432865.1). Classification (NCBI taxonomy): domain Eukaryota; kingdom Metazoa; phylum Chordata; class Mammalia; order Dasyuromorphia; family Dasyuridae; genus Antechinus; species Antechinus flavipes. Next base: position 320,443,159 of record NC_067401.1, read on the forward strand.
TAATAACTTCACCCAAGAAAATAACAATAATGAGATGTCATACCAAAATGTGTGGGATGTAGCCAAAGCAATAATACGGGGAAATTTCATATCTCTAGAAGCCTACTTGCATAAAATAGAGAAAGAGAAGGTCAACGAATTTGGCTTGTAACTAAAAAAGCTAAAAAAGGAACAAATTAACCCCCCCCCCAGTCAAACACTAAACTTGAAATTCTAAAAATAAAAGGAGAGATTAAGAAAATTGAAAGTAAAAAAAAAAGAACTATTGAATTAATAAATAAAACTAAGGGTTGGTTTTGTGAAAAAACCAACAAAATAGATAAACCCTTAGTAAATCTGATTAAAAAAAGAAAGAGGAAAATCAAATTGTTAGTCTTAAAAATGAAAAGGGAGAATTCACCACTAATGAAGAGGAAATTAGAGCAATAATTAAGAATTACTTTGCTCAACTTTATGCCAATAAATTTGGTAACTTAAATGAAATGGAAAAACACCTTCAAAAATATAGCTTGCCCAAATTAACAGAGGAAGAAGTAAATTGGTTAAACAGTCCCATTGCTATCTTCGGCAATAAGAGTTGAGAAAGAGATTAAAGGAATTAAAGTAAGTAATGAGGAAACCAAATTATCACTCTTTACAGATGATATGTTGGTATACTTAGACAACTCCAGAGATTCAACTAAAAAGCTATTGGAAATAATCCAAACCTTTAGAAAAGTTGCAGGATACAAAATAAACCCACATAAGTCATCAGCATTCTTATATATGTCACTAACAAAATCCAACAGCAAGAGACATAAAGAGAAATTCCATTCAAAATAACTGCCAATAGCATAAAATATTTGGGAATCTATCTACCAAAGGAAAGTCAGGAATTATATGAGCAAAATTACAAAACACTTTCCACACAAATAAAGTCAGATTTAAACAATTGGAAAAATATTAAGTGGTCTTGGATAGGCTGAGCAATAATAAAGATGACAATACTACCTAAACTAATCTATTTATTTAGTGCTATACCAATCAGACTGCCAAGAACCTATTTTAATGATCTAGAAAAAAATAACAAAATTCATATAGAAGAACAAAAGGTCAAGAATTTCAAGGGAACTAATGAAAAAAAAATCAAATGAAGGCACCTGATCTAAAACTATATACTATAAAACAATAACTATAATAATCTAGTGTTTGACAAAACCAAAGATTCCAACTTTTGGGATAAGAATTCACTATTTGACAAAAACTGCTAGGAAAACTGGAAGTTAGTGTGGCAGAAACTAGGCATGGCCCCACACTTAACACTGCACACCAAGATAAGATCAAAATGGGTTCATGATTTAGGCATAAAGAACAAGATTATAAATAAATTAGAGGTAGCATAGTTTACCTCTCAGACTTGTGCAGGAGGAAGGAATTTGTGACCAAAGAACTAAAGATCGTTATTGATCACAAAATAGAACATTTTGATCATATCAAATTAAAAAGCTTTTCTACCAACAAAACCAATTCAAACAAGATTAGAATGGAAGCAATAAACTGGGAAAACATTTTTACAGTAAAAGGTTCTGATAAAGGCCTCCTTTCCAAAATATATAGAGAACTGACTCTAATTTATAAGAAATCAAGCCATTCTCCAATTGATAAAAGGTAAAAAGGATATGAACAAACAATTTTCAGATGATGAAGTTGAAACTGTTTGTACTCATATGAAAGGGTGTTCCAAATCACTATTGATCAGAGAAATGCAAATTAAGACAGCTCTGAGATACCACTACACACCTGTCAGATTGGCTAAGATGACACAAAAAGAGAATGATGAATGTTGGAGGGGATGTGGGGAAACTGGGACACTGAAGCATTGTTGGTGGAGTTGTTAATGGATCCAACCATTTTCGAGCAATTTGGAACTATGCTCAAAAAGTTATCAAACTGTGTATACCCTTTGATCCAGCAGTGTTACTACTGGGCTTATATCCCAAAGAGATTTTAAAGAAGGGAAAGGGACCTGTATATGCCAAATTGTTTGTGGTAGCCCTTTTCGTAGTGGCTAGAAACTGGAAATTGAACGGATGCTCATCAATTGGAGAATGGCTGGGTAAATTGTAGTATATGAATGTTATGGAATATTATTGTTCGATAAGAAATGACCAGCAAGATGAATACAGAAAGGCTTAGAGAGACCTACATGAACTGATACTAAGTGAAATGAGCAGAACCAGGAGATCATTATACCCTTCAACAATAATACTGTAATGAGGATCAATTCTGGTGGAAGTGGATATCTTTGGCAACGAGAAGATCCAATTCAGTTCCAATTGGTAAATGATGGACAAAATCAGCTACACCCATAGAGGAAACACTGGGAAATGAATGTGGACTACTTGCATTTTTGTTTTTCTTCCCAGATTATTTTTATCTTCTGAATCTTATTTTTCTTGTACAACAAGAGAACTGTACGAATCTGCACAGACATATTGTATCTAAGATATACTTTAACATGTGTAACATATATGAGACTGCCTGCCATCTAAGGGAGGGGGTGAAGGGAGGGAAAGGAAAAGTTGAAACAAAAGTGAGTGCAAGGGACAATGTTGCAAAAATTACCCATGTATATGTTCTATCAATAAAAAGCTATAAACCCCTCCCCCCAAAAAATTTTTTTTCAAATGCTCATTATGTGACAAGTACTTTACAAAAATTATCTTATTTGATTCTCACAACATCTCTGGGAGATAGATGTTGTTTTTACCCTCATTTTACAATTGGGGCCACTAAGAGAGATAGAAGTTAAAGTGACTTGCACAAGTACTATGTAGCAGAGTATAGATTTGAACTCAGGTTTTCCTTTTTCCAGGTCCAGCATTCTGTTCACTGGGCTACCTAACTGTCTCTGTCTTGTATCTTAACTTTTCCACTTCCATTTCTATCACTATAATTCAGTACTTTTAATCAGATTGCTATATCTATCAGATTCCTGCCTGGTTGCCTCACTAATAGTCTCCTGCTGCTAAGGAAATCTTTCAAATTATGGCATTTCCCTGCTTAAACCCACTGTTACCTCACCATTATGTATTGAATAATAAAAATTCCTTAAATATTTGACACACTTTGGATCTAATCAGCTTTATTTAACACATCTTTGTTAATGATGTTCCAGGTAAACTGAAAATGAGTCATTTCTCAATCTCATCCTAAATTTTCTCAAAATTATAGGTTTGTACAAACTATCTCTGTAGCTGAAATATATTTCTATTTTTATGATTTAACTGAGGTGCTAACTCAACTACAAATCTTTCCCTCATTCTCCCAACTGGAAATAATTCTTCCCTTACTGGTCTCTAACCAATCTTTTATGATCTCATGTATAATGTTATAACGAGTATTATTTAAGTGTATTTCTCATTCTTCTACAAAACCATAAACTCCTTGAATGGCATTTTCCTCTCCAGAGCCCCAATTGAACAGTGTACCACAGAAAGTAAACATTTAATTAGTATGATTTATTGAACTGGACTTTTTTGACTGCAATTTTGACTTCAAGTTATTTTTCATTTTAAAAGCAAATGATAATGCATTTCTTTTATAAAAACAATTAAATAATTATAGCTAAGGCTGCAGAAATTTATTTAATTTAACCCTCAGGGATCAATAAGTTTGGAACAGCCAAGTTTTAGTTGTGAAATCTGAAAAGAACTTAAATATTGAATATGTTTCATATGATGAATGTCAAGCGCTTCATTAGCTAATAGAATGAACCAGAAAATCATAAAATCTTAGATTTGGAAGGTACTTTAGAGTCCATATAATCCAAGATTCCCCAACTGAAAAATTAATCCACTTTACAACATCTCTGACAATTATTTATTGAGCCTCTGCTCAAATATTTCCACTGTCAGGGAACTTAGTATTTCTTGAGGAAGCCTATTTAATTCTGAGGAAATTCTAATTATTAGATATTGTTTCTTTTACATTGAGCCAAAAATTGCTTTCCTACAGCTTCTGTTCATAGCTTCTGGTTCTCTTTTCTGTGGCCAAATAGAATAAGTTTAATTTCCCTTCTATATGACAGCTCTTAAAGTTAAAGTTTGGCAATGGAGGATGACTTTTTGCTTTTTTTTTAATGCCAACATAGTTATGATTTTGAATTTGACACTGACCAGGAATACTTGGAAAGTAAATATTGTTGTTATTATCATTATCATCATTATTATATGGTTAAAATTGCCACTAATGTCTTTTTCAGGTGCCTCATCATCAGGCAGAAAACTATCTTCAACTTTTCCCTATTCCTCATTCTTCCATCTTATTGGTTATCAAGGTTTTATTACTTCTATTTCCACAATCTCTGTTATATTTGTACCTTTAAGTTTATCCACTTGACCACAAACCTAGTCACTACTTTTGTGAATTATAGTAATAGCCTCATAACTGTTTTTCTTTCCTTCAGCCCCACCCCCCACCTAGCCAAACTATTCTCTAGGTCTAACCATATCTCTCCCCAACTCAAGAAATTATTAGTGGCTTCCTATCATCTCAATTAGAAGATATAAATTGCTCTGTCTTGTAGAGGGCTGAAACTCTTGAGTCATTGCACTGAAGTCGATTCAAGCACTTAGGGCTAATTACTGATTGGACAATACTCTATGGGCATATGCTAGGAAAATAGTCCTTCCCACTATCCTGTGCTGGCTCAATAATTGATGTATACAGAGGATTGTAGGAGGAACCAGGAGGTGGAGCAAGACTAGCCAGAGTCACTCTTTGCAGTAGATGAGGAAGAAGATGGTTGCAGAGATTCTGCTTCCATCCTGTTCAATTCTGCATTTAAAGACCAAGAATAAATTAAGGACTTTTGCTTATCCTGACTCCGGCTGATTCCGGAGTGTCTAGGGTGCTAGCATAGTGGTCACACTGTCTGATGTCTAACACCTTTTCAAACTGGCCAAAACTCATTGTTGCAACTTATTACCTCTTACCCTCTGCATTCTAGCTAAACTAGCTTACTTGATATTCTCCTTGTATAATATTTCATTCATTTCTTTGAAGAGGTTATCTATCATACCTGAGATGTAGTCTTGCCCCACCTCCACTAGTTATGTCTAGTTTCTTTTAAGGCTCAGCCAGTGTTACTTCCTTGAATAAATTCTCTTAGACTATACTGAAAGGAAAGTAAAAAATCTAAAAAAAAAAAAAACCTTTAAATTAGCAAAACAGTAAATGTCAATAAAGTGACACCACTTTATATATAAATTACCAGCCCTCAAATCAGGAGTATCTGAATTCAAATCCAGCCTCAGACATTTAGCTATGTGACCCTGGAGAAGTAATTTAAGCCTATATCTTCAACTTTAAAATGAATTAGGGAAAAAAATGCAAACCACTTCAGTATTTTTGCCAAGATTGGATCATTAAGAATCAAACATAACAAACTAAACAAAAAGAGTTAATTACTTCATATTTACTTATAAATTTTGTTGGCAAGGCAATTGAGATTGTGTGACTTGCACAGGGTCACAGTTTGTAAGTGTTGAGAGACCACTATAGAAAATATTTCAGTAATTACAAAGGAAGTGGAAGCCATGAACTTTACTCTCAAATAGCTTACAATCTAAAGTTGGCATCAAAACAAGCACAAGGGAAAATAATGTACAGAAACATTACATTATAAAGAAAAGGCAGAATGGGTTAATTTCATGATTAGACTTGTGCCATATTAAGAGTTGTTCAGGTCAAGCACTGAGCTCAATGTGATCACTCTGGTTCTTCTGAGCAAAAGCCTTAGTCTATTACCCTTGGTGACCATTTCTCAAGAACACAATCTTCTTGTCTCCTTTCTTGACCTTTCAATATTGTTAGTTCTGAAAACATAGCTGTCTGTGCCAACATATTAGCATAATGTTCCATGGCATCTTTTACTGTTTTATTTATTTTTGGCTGACAAATACAGAGTCCAAAAAAATCAATATGCCAAGGAATAGCAACTGAAAAACTAAGGACAACTAGTATTGTTAACTTTTGCTTTAGGATGGAATATCTTACAAATGACAATTCTGAGCTCTGATTATATAATAATGATAATGGTAGTAAGTAACATTTATTTAACACTCAGCACAAAATAGTATACTATATACTTTGAAAATACCATCCCATTTGATCCTCACAATAATGTTGGGATGTACGGATGGAGAAACTGAGGCAAATGGAAGTTAATTGACTTGCCTGAAATTCTATCTACCTAAAAGCCCCTGAGAATGAATATAAGAATAGAATTTCTTTTAAAATTTTTTGCTCTCGAATGTATGATAAAATGAATGAAAGAACAAATATTTATTAAGCAAATGTACAAAATGTGCAAAGCAGCAGTTAGGTGGCTTAGTGGATAGAATACTGCATCTAGAGTCAGACAGATGAGTTCAAATCTGGTCTCATTCACTCAATAGCTGTGTGACCCTGGTCAAGTCCCTTAAACTCTGTTTGCCTTATTCACTAGAAGAAGAAATAACCACTTCAGTATCTTTTCCAAGAAAACCCCAAGGAAATTATATATAGGGTCACAAAGAGTCAGACACTACTGAATGACTAATGACAACAATAATTTGCAAAGTAATGGTAATGTAAATAAAGCAAGCCTTACTCTCAAGTAGCTTAAAATTTAATAGGGGAGGAAAACATATAAGATCAAAATTTCAGGACAAGTCTGATGGAGAGGCTCTATCCAGTTTTCTTTGGAGAGTATCAGTAAGGCAAATGGGAATGTACCTTCTTCAGTGTCATTTCCATTAATGAAATCGTATCTGTTTTTTATTGAATCATTTCATTGTATCAAAGATTGGGGATGGAAAGTTTCTTTTTTAGATTTCCACTTTCTGGGATTGCTATGAGAATGGGAGCCATAGAACCTGGCACTTTACCAAATGAATTATGTACAAGGATTGTTCTCCAGGAAAATAGCTGAAAGCAGTACCGATATTACAAATACTCAACTTATACTAGTGTTCAGTGTTATAAATAAGGTAGTGTTGGATATTGCCTTCATATTCTATATGCTTTGATAAGCTTCCAAAACATCTCCTTTAATTTAGTCCCTTATCTTGTCACCACTCATTACCCTCTATGTATAATATAACATCAATAACAAAAATAATAGTAGGTAACAAAAATGACAAAATATATGTAGAGCAATAGCACAATTCCTTGTGCATAGTTGATATTTAATTAATGATTGTGCCCTTCTTTTCTCCTCTTTGTAAATTGCAATATATTTGACAGATATTATCTCATGTTATCTTCACAACAACTCTGGAAGGTGGGTGCTATTATTATTTCCAATTTACACATGAGGAAATTGAGTCAGATAGAGGTTTATCATATATCACACAGCTATCAATTGTCTGAGGTAAGATTTGAACTAAGATCTTTAAGTCTATCACTCTATTTGCTGAACCATAGAACTACCTTTACTCCTACTCTTCTTTTGTCTTCATTCTTTATGCCCATGGAGGTCTCATTCTTATTTTTACTAAACTCTTCCTCTCCTCACATACTTTCTATCTTCTTACAACCACAAACATTTGATTTACCCCAAAAGACATTATGCCTCCTCATAGTTTTCTAGTATACTATCACCCCTAATTGTTCTAACTTTAGTATAAAACTGTAAAATTCATCTAATACTTTTTAATCTTTATTTTGAATCTGTTCCAGATTACTTCTCCACTTCCTACTCACAGTGGATCGTTGGATTTAGAAGATTTGGGAAGCTTGAGTACCTCCAGGGTTTCTAGAGCCCCCACCAGTGTGTTTTCCACTGATTAATAGCCAGACTTAATTAGCTTTTAGAAAGAATATTTATTAAACAAATAATAAAAATAGTCCTTCAAAAATAAAACAAAAACAACAATTCCTCCAAACTGGGAGTAGCAGTTACAAAAGTAGCTTCCCTAAGATTTCTATTTTATGCCATTTTGAAATTAATAAAGATATACTTTGGTCAATGAGGTCAGGGTTGCTCTTTTCCCACTCATTGTATCCACATAGCAATTCTGTCTCAATAGTCCTTATTGATCTTATCACCACTCTACCAGTTCTGAACTAGTTTGCTATTTTTATACATAGTCCTCTCTGGGCATAAGCTATTTTCTCCATCCATTATCAAGATATTTCTTATATAGTATCATCTACTTTTTTTCAATAACCAAAGCCATTAGGATTCTTTCACATTTATTAGGGAATCAATTATTCACATTTAGCTTACTTCTTTGGGTTCAGTTCTGATGTCTGGGCATTTTCTGATTAGTTGAAGCTAGGGGTATGTTCCCTACCATCATACTACTTCCTCTTCCTTATATTCAGAAACTTATGCTTAATCCTCACTGAAAATTCTAGATACTTGACCCTGCTTTCCTAACCTACCATCTTTATCTAGCTTAATTTTTTCTACTTTCATAAAATTTTAATTCTCTGGTTGAAACTTATGGGCTCTCCCCTTGAATCTCTTGCCCCTACTCCTATTACTATTCATCATTCAAACCCCAATCCTAAATTACTCCTATTGCTCAATTCCTACTAGTTGAAATCTACAACTGTACTGTCTGAGTTCTTTATGAATTTATATTATCTAATCTCAGAGTACTCTTCATGACAATATTTATATTCTTCCCCATTTGATTATCTTATTGACTCTCCACAAAATTCCAAATGTCTTCTTTCTTTTCAAGTCATGTATACCATCACTCTAGAGAGGGTTTTTCTACATTCACTTTCTCTGCTTTCTAATTGCCCCACATTGCTGCCAAGTTATCTGTGCCAAAGCACAGGTCTGACTGTTACAAAGTTTCATTGGCATCTTATATAAAATAGAGACTCTTCTGTTTGACATTTTAAACCCTTCATATTTTTACTCTAACTTCTCTTTCCAGACTGATTTCACATTATATCCTTTCTTGCACAGTACACTTTAACCCAACTGATCTATTTGCAACTGCCCATACACTTTATTACCTTGTCCATTTCTATAGGTTTGTGTCTGGCCCTGAAATATTTCTCTCCTCACCTTATTTCTGTTTGGATCCCTGGCTTCCTTCAAAGGTCAACTCAAGAACCACTCTCTACATAAGATTTATTTTGATCTAAACATTGGCATTTGTTACTCCTCTCCTCAATATACATTGTACATATTTTTATTTACCTATTGGTATTCATGTTATTCTCCCCAAGTAGAGTATAAGTTTCTTGAAGGCAGCATTTTTATTTTGGTATCCATATGCCAACTGTCTCTTTGAGTATATAGTACACAACAGACACCTAATAAATTTTTTGAAGGGAATAGAATTGAACTTATTTTGTGGAATGCTTAGCTAGTCATGATAGGACAGCACTAAAATGTTTTTTCAATCAAATGTGACTGCTGTCATTAGCAGGGGCTAAGGGACAGATTTGAAGGAGATGAAATGTGTCTGATGCACTTTTGTGCCCTTTTCTGTCTTTTCCATTTATTGGTGCCTTTTCTTTCTTATACCTGATCCTGAGATTCCCACAGCTTCCTGAGAAATTCTGTTTAAACTTAAATGTGTCTTAAATTATACAACATTTAAATAATGATAAAAAATCAAGTTGAAATTTTTTGCAGAGTTTTATTGGAAAATGTATTTAAATGTCTAGGTTAAGAGGTTAAAATCCCATGACCTCTAACCATTGAAATGGTAGCTAGAACTCCCCTTTATTCTTCTTTATCTTTTAGGACATGGGAGCAGGGACTATCATGACAATAAATCACTAATGGTGGCTTGGGTGACCTGAGCTAGCGATTCTAGAAAGATGGGGGGTAGGGTGAATATCTTAGGGTCAGGGGTGAATAATAATATGAAGGTAAGCATTTTGACATTCTAAATCCCTAGGTACCACTTTTTGGTTGTTGGATCACTGAATTTATACAAACCTCTCATTTTCTTTCTTTTTTGTCTTGGATCATTGTATTGTTAAGAACAGATAAGTCATATGATCCTCATATAAGATTACTATTACCATATATAACATTCTCCTCCTGGTTCTGCACACTTCATGTTACATCAGTTTATATAAGTTCTTACAAGTTTTTTTTCCCCTCTCATTTTCTAAATAAGGAAAAAGCTTGCTTGACTCTCAGTAATTTGTCCAAAGTCACAGAGGTGGTAGTAGATAGCAGAGCTAAGATTTGAACTCCTATATCTTCTAACTCAAGTAACTAAAATAATGATGATCATGATGATGATAAACAATGAAAGAAGAAAAGATGAGAAAAATCTGTGGAATCTAATCTTCATAAATCTTTTATTAACTTCCAAAATTTTCTTTACCAATGAGGACTCTTGAATGGGTCAGTGAGATCTTCACCATTAATGACTCCTTTTTGTTAGCCTTGAACTGAATCAATTTTCAGTAGGAGTTCCTTGGTAATGGAGCCATCTTAGCATTGTTTCAAAAGAGATCTAAGTTGTATTTCACATGTATCTAAAACAATTGTATGATATCATGTTCCATGGGGAGTAATATATTTCACTTATAGAAGGCAAGTGGTTAAAAAATAGTCCTAGTGGGAAAAGGATATGACAAAGTACAAAATAACCCAGAACAATATATATATATATATTATCTAGTGCATTTATACATAATCCTATTGTAAACAATATTTGGATTAATTAGAAAGGAATGAAGAGCTCAATGGAAACAAATCAGCACTCCAATTTCCCATGGAAACTTAGATATTATATTTTCTGACAGAAATGTAAGTCACAAAAAATAGATTAGTGGCAGAATAAAGTTAATATGATATGCAGAGTAAATTTTCGGAATGGATTCCGTTTGTGCTGAAATGAAGAAAACAGAACACCATGGAAGCTAAGTACAGCCAAGTGAGTGAAATGTATAATGAGCTTTGGGGATGGAAGGGATCACAATCCAAGGAAAGGACCCTTATTCTACAAAGCAATGCTGCCTGCCATCTGGCAACTGTCATACACTGAAGCCTGTTCTATTTTCTGAGACTTCAAAATGAGAGGTAAAACCTGGAGATATGACTTGGCCTTCCAAGCAACAGCTCCAGGCCCTTTTCCTTTTACAATAACTGTCTCCACATTTATTTGTATTTAACCTTGAGGTCTTAGTGGTGTTATTTGTTAGGTACAAAGTATAATGCCATAAGATATGGGATGGGGCAGAAAGTATCATAAATTTCTTAAACAAACTTGCCATAATGGCCAAAGCTAATAAGTTTGTAAATTACACCGGGGTAAGTGAAAAATGGAAACTATTTAATACTATTGGGATTGGTTAAGGGGGAGACTGGAGACTGCAATGTTTGTTAGGAAGGACTGGTGGTGACCAGAATTCACTTGTCCTTGAACCATAGACTTTTGTTTTACTGTTCTCTGCTCTCTCTCATCTATTTGACAATGTTGAAATGCTTTAATGATTCCTTTACATATTGAATGGATGTTCATCTTCTTCCAAAAAACTCTTTTAAACTACAAATTTGCCAAATAATGTTTAAACCACAGAGTCTTGTAATTAAAAACCAACAAACTTTTATTAAGTATTTACTTTGTGGAGACCCAGGGCTGAAATTTAAAAAAAAATTATATTGGGAATGATTCTTGCTTTCAAGAAATTCACAGTCTAGCTGAGTAACATAATAGTAATATAGTTAACTAACAGCAACCATTCATTTAATATTATTGAATGAGTGAATGGATGAATATTTATATAACAGAAATAATTAGATGGAAAACAAAATAGTCACTCAAGTTGGCAGGGTTTGAGGAATCTTAATGAGCAGGACAATTGGGCTTGAAGTCAGATCTTCCTGAATTCAGATCCAGTCTCAGACATTTACTAACTGTGTAATCTCGAGTGCTGTTTGCCTCAGTTTCCTCATTTGTAAAGAGAGCTGTAGAAGAAAATTGCAAACCATTTCACTATCTTTGCCAAGAAATCCCAAATGGGGTCTGAAAGAGTTGCACACAACTGAAATAAACTTCTTAACACTTAAGACCAACATTCTTAGCCATACTTAGCTATAAAGGAGAATGTGCTTAAGTTAGTCATGGTAACACACACACATACACACACACACACACACACACACACACACACACACACACACATACATATCTGCAAAAGCTAGTCTATTACTAAAAGTTTGGGAATATTCTTTTTGGAAGAAAATTTTAAAGAAATTTCCATCTGCTTAGTGTCTGCACTAAGGTCAGGTCTAAAGAGATAACTTACTTTCTACAAATCTAACTTGGAAATTTTCTCACTAATTTTATAATAAATCTGCCCCCTTCAAGAAACTGAGAGGAACTCATACAAAATGAGACAGCTATTAAAACAATGTTAGGGCCAATTAGGCAAATTGTAATTTAGGTCTTTAGCATTTAGAACTGGTGGAGAACTTAAAGGTCAACTAATCTAGCTTCTTCATTTTATGAGATTTGGTGCTGAGATCTAGAGAGATGAATATCTGATTTCAATATCTGACACATCTGTCACTCTCAGGCAACTCACTCAATCTTCAAGTTTTAGAGGCAACTCTCCAAAACTGTAAATTTTAAAAGGATTACTGATATACTTTGATTGAAGGAGTTTGCACATTAGGAGTCCTCCACATTTATGAAATTGATGAAATAATAGGTATGACTCCCCCCCCCAAAAAATATAGGTCTTGGCATGAAATCTAGAGTCTTCCTACTTCCCATTTCTCTACATCAATATGATGTTCATGGAATGATGATTTTTTTCATATACATTCTTTGCTCAAAAGCCTTCAAATGCAAAGTATTTTCTCCTTAGTCTTTAGTCTATTTCTTGTGATAACAATTTCTTTGCATTTCTCAAAACAAACCACACATCAAATTCAGATGTTTTAGTCTACTCAGTCTTTTCCCTAGAAGTAGCTAGGTGGCTCAATGAATAGAGTGTTGGGCCTGGATTTAGGAAAACTTGAGTTTAAATTCAACTCAGAAATTAGCTATGTCACCTTGAGCAAATCATTTAATCTGCCTCAACATGTTGGGAATTGTTTCCTCAACTATATAATGAGGATAATAATAGCACTTTCCTCCTAGGATGCTTGTGAAGATTAAATGATGTAATAATTATAAAATGCTGGTACATCATAAGTGCTATAATCATTGTTAGTCATTATAACTATTCTTATTAGTAAATGAGATATTTGTAAAGAGCCTACTACAATACCTGACAAATAGTAGGTACTTAATAAATGATTGTTTCCTTCCTTCTTAAACATGCCCTGATTATTCCTGTGTTTTATAGGGAATCTTTTGAAGTAACCCAACGGATTATTTTGCTTTAGCTTCTCCTGAGAGGCATGATGTAGAGTAGAAATTTAAGTAATTATGATCTTGGTTTGAACCTGACTCATACACTTAAACTATCTTGGGTTAGACTAGACATCTAACCTAAAGTAAGGATAATAAATCACCTTCCACACCCAAGGTTTTATGAGAATAAAATAAGAAAATATATGGAAAGCACATCATAAGCATTAAAGTATCAAATAAACTATAATTGTCTATCATGACTTTCACAGGCATACCAGTCCAACATAGCCCTCTTCTAAAGTTTCATAGCATCAGCTTAGGATTTTATCATACACTACCTGGTATGATCATATATGTATATTTAACTTATTGTGTAGATCATCTCATCTCCCCATTAATATCATGTTCCTAAGAACAAGGATACTTTTAATACTTGAATCATATATATATAGTTAGGCAAATATTAAGTGTTTAAGTATTTGCTGAATGAGAGAATAAATGAATGAAAATATTTATTATCAGAATGTAGACAAGGTCTTACATCACAATTTAGCTATCAATAGGACTCTAATGACTAGTAAGAAGGATTTGGTGTGGTTTCATTTTTACTTTAATTTCAGTAATTCCATTCAAGCCAACAGATGTTCATTAAACATGCTAGGCACATGCTTAACCAGTGATTTGGGACCTTAGGAAGATGACAGATTAGAGTGATTGAATCTCATCCACTCCCCCACCCCTCAATTACTATAGGAGAACTGGGGTAGTTTAGAATTAATATGATGGTAAAGTCTGACAAGATGGGGATTTCATGTCAACAGAGAAGCTTCTTTACATCAGCAAATGCAAGTTATATCTATAGATGTCTGCTTAGAATTCATAACAGGCTGATTGAACAAACAAGCAGCTGAACCTCAGAGCTATTTCTCTCCTGAAATGTTCTTGAATTCCAGTTTACAGGAGCCTAGGAAGGTATGGGATGCAAAATACATTCCACTACTGAATTGACCAATCAGGCCCAGAATGCTCTAGAAGGCTCCAGTTTTGGCTGGGAGCACGAAAGCAAGGGCACCTTCAGTTTGAGAGTAACTGAAAAGCATTAAATAGAACTGAAGTGGGGAATTTGGGAAATAATTCAAGAATGGCTTCTTATGCTAAATAGGTCCTTTTTGCTTTTTAACAAAAGGAAAGTCAGATAATTTTGATTTCTTACCATCAAGAAAATGTTTTGTCCTTTCCATGACACCCAAATACTTTTAAATTGTTTCCCTTATATTTTTGTGTGGCAGTTCCTGGCAAATAATAAAGAACTGTAGAATTATAAAACAAGCAAAACATTCCTCTTCCCCTATTTCTAGTTAGGACTTGCATAACTTAAAGTTATCCTTTGAAATTTTTCTCTTTTCTTGGTTGGAAGCAAATAAGATATTATATGTATCTGTATCCCTTGTATTTTCTTTCATCTCATACCTGTGAAGTCTAATTAGTATCTTACCCAGGTTTGTTTGTCTTGATTTTTAATTTCATAGATTGCTCAAGTGGTTTTTACTTTTTTCTTCCAATTTTATAGAGGTTAAATTGAAGAACAACTGTGCCTTTAGCCAGCCCCACCTTGGTCATCCTGTGGGACAACACCTATTCCTTGAGAACCTTGCTTCCATAAATATCTTTCAGTTACCTGGAGAAGTAGGAACATCTCTTGTTCACTGGGCATGGACTCAGTAGGTATAGAGTTTCTGTTTTCTACTTCTGCACCTTGAAGCAAAACAAAACAATGAATCTTCCATTTTCACCATTGATCACAGACCTAAGAGAATGTCAATTCCATCTAGATTGTCTTCTCAGCAAATGATTTTCAATCTAAAGGACACATCCCTTTCAGGGAATTCATAGTTATTACAAGGGAACCTCAAATCCATATATGCTCCAATCATTGCCATTTGATTTTTATTAGGTACTACCAAAAGTGAACTTAACTTCTATCACAAGTAAAGGGAAGTCCATGAAATTTTTTGACCATTCAATATTTGTAAAAATTCTACACTATGTATGAAATTATGACAAAGTATTTCCAGGCAAAACCATTAAGCTCTCCCCAGTAACTCAATGCCCTTGTCTTGGGTCCTGTATTCCCTCATGGTCTTCAATTCTTACATTTTCTCCTTTCCTTCAAAATTCAGCTCAGACCATACATTCTATATATTTTATATGGCTTTCCTGATCCTTCCAGCTCCTGGTGTTTTCTCTTCCCAAGCTAACTGGTATTTATTTCATATAAGCTTCCTTAGTTAGAATATTAACTCCTTATGATAGATACGTTTCTTTAAAAACAAAATATTCCTCCATCATCTAGCACAGTGGCTAATCAATAATAAGAGCTCAATAAATGCTTAACAATTGATTGATCCTAGTTATTTACCTTATTACAGGAATATAATAATGGCCACTGCCAACATTATTTGTGTTTATTGTCTGAGAAAGAAACAGATAAGTTTGATACAAATTTCTTCAAGGAAAGAAAATATTTTTTTGAGATCTGTATGTTTGTATCTGGAATGTGAAAGATAAATTTTAAAATGGATACCACAGCAGCCCAAAGGGGTCCCAACATAATCTCTTTGGAACAGGTTAGTGATGGAAAAGTTGGATTTAATGCTCTTTCATTCTTGCAATGGAGCAGAGTTTTTTCCCCCAAGTTCTCTTAGACTATAGGATTTAATACTTAATTAAATCAATATTTCAGGCTCAGAGGAAAGAGGGAGATGGGACAGGGAGGAGAATATAAATTTTGCCTTGTTTTTTAAAAAAGAATTTATTTAGAAAAACTAGAATTATTCTTCATTGAAATATGTTACAGGCAAAATTTGTAAAATGTTCTCTGGAGATGTTTAAAAATTCTATATTCCTTTCTACCTAGGAAGGTCTGAATATGATAAGCGAATTCTGGACCTCGTGAGGTTCAGAATTAATTTTTCCCCATTCCCAATACTAAATACTTTTTATTCATTCTTCACAAACTTGGTCAAAATTTGCAAATATGTGTTTCTCAAGCTCCCCCATCTACATGAAACTTTTCCCAATCCTACCTACCATGCTTCTAATATATATATATAGTTACTCCTAAGAAAATATAAGCTTCTTGAGGGCAAGGACTAATTTTTGTCTTTGTAAGTTCAGTACCTAGAATACTGCTAGACATGTAGTAGATGATTAATAAGTGTTTCATGACTGCTTCACTGATTGATTCCTACAAATGCAAAAGTCCCATGAGCAGCCAGGGTGAAGTTAAATTTTCCCACTGTAGCATAGGACTATGTGTTTTGCATTTCTTTATATTTATAAAATGTTGAAGGAAATGGTTACCCCCACTCATGATACATGTTTAGATGCATGTTAGACAAGATCTGAGGGGTCTGAACATAGCCTTTGGGGATGGAGAAGAGCATAAATCACTTTCCTCAACGTACTTGAGACCAGGATTCTACCTGAATTCCTAGTCCATAGGAGAAACTGCAGCTACAGAAATAATGACCAGACATCTGGCTGAGGAAAATGCTAATGAGGTTTGCAAAAGAATTATATGGGGACTAGACAAAGATGCTCCTTTAGAGGAGATCATAAGATGCTGTGCCATAGTGGGCACAAATGCTTATTATACCCAAACTATGATGAAAATGGAAAGACAGGATCCTTCTTGGCAAAGGAATGCTAGAGAAACTCGTCGAAGTTTTCAGCGTGGAAAGATAGGACATCTGAGATGGGCAATCGGATCTCCCATTCTAGGGATGTGCCAAGGATGACTTAAGTCTGTGAGAAACCTGAATCCATCAGTTGAGGAAGAAATATGTAGAAAAACCACAAATGCTTCCTTCTTATATTGCCAGCTGGATGTTATAGAAACACTCAAGTAAGGAAAAATTCCTTAGAATCCTATATAATTGAGTTTGCATTTCATCGTGTACTCTACAAAACTTACTTGGATCAGCTCTTTATCTCCTGTAATTTCTGCTCTATGTACATCTGAGTGAAATACTACAGGTCCATATCACCTTGCAGTAAGAGTTATCCAGGGATGCTTTGCTGGCATATGTCAAAGGCAGAAACTAAAAGTCTGTATTTCAAGTTCTAAGGCCAGTTCTCCATTATCTCACACTGATTTCCAGCTAACTAAATCAACTGTGAAAAGTAAATTCTCATTTTATTTTCCCTCCTCTCTAGAAGTTTCATTTCCATAAATTCATTTTCCTAATGATCAAGGAGTTACAAAGTAATAAATACTTTAAATATAGAAAAAAAGAGATTTACAATGTACACTCTAGGAAGATAGTTTTTTACCACTTTCAGACATAACACTTTGTAAATGAGAAGAGAAGCATATAATGATGTGGGGGCAGTGCTATGAATTAAAAATGATAAGATGAATATGAAATAATTATTTCTTAGCACAAGAAATTTGAGAACAAATATTTTAGTTTCAACAATTTTACAGTTTCTGATGCTAAGTTAAATGAGCAGAACTAGGAGATCATTGTGTATGGTAACATTGATTATACGATGATCAATTCTGATGGATATAGCTCTCTTCAACAATGAGATGATTCAGACCAGTTCCAATGGTCTTGTGATGAAAAGAGCCATCTACACCCAAAGAGAGGACTGTGAGAACTGAGTGTGGTTCACAACATGGCATTTTCACCCTTGTTGTTTGCATCTTATTTTCTTTCTCATTTTTTTTTTCTGTTTGATTTAATTTTTCTTGTGCAGCAAGATAAATGTATATATATGTATGTATGCATATATTAGATTTAACATATATTTCTATCATGTTTAACAAATATTGGACTACTTGCCATCTAGGGACAGGGTGGAAGAAGGGGAGAAATTGGAACATAAGGTTTTGTAAGGATTAAGGTCAAAGAATTATCCATGCATTTGTTTTGAAAAATAAAAAGTTTAATAAAAGTAATTTCACAGTTCCATTTGTAAGGATAAAATCTAAGGATAATATATATGTATGTGTGTATAAGTGTTTTGCAAGTTCTAAAGCATTATTATATAAATGTGAACTATTATCATCCTTATTATTAACACCATTGTGCTTTTCATCAGAGTGATTGTAGGACTATAGGACATTGGATATTTCTCATATTAAGGAAGTAGGACAGCTGAAATGTGCAATCAGAAAGCAGTGGACCTAAAGAAATTGTTCCCTAATGAAACTATTTGTAGGTAGCATATAAAAGCAGGGAAAATTGGATTTATTTGAGAAGCTGTCTTGGTTATGAGAGGTTGGCTACAGAACTCCTTACCTCTGAATGGAAATAGGTGAAGGGAGGCCCAGATGAGACCTCACAATAGAAACACTATAGCTCTGGGGATGTGGTGTCCCTGGGTAATTTCTCTAATTTTACATTTCCTCATGTTATGTGTATCACTAGGAAAAATGGTATATATTAAACTGAACTTGCAACTTTTGGAATTTTTTGGCATAAATAACTCAAAATATTGAATGGTACTATGTTTTGTTTGTTTGCTTGTTTTTCTGTCTTTTAAGAACGCTTACTCTACGTCTTCTCAGTGATAGAATTAGAGGAAACTTATAAAGCATTAAAGGTAAAGGAGGAGAGATGGGTAAAGATAAAACTGGGACAGCATTACCATTGGGAATGACTTTTTTCCCCACATAACACTTATAGATGCTCAGTCAACCTAGAGTTAGAAAAGAAGTCTTTCCTGTGAATTCTAACAAATGGTATCAATTCTTATTAATGGTATCAATCAAATATTTTTACATCACTCAAACAAGTTGAGGATTTAACTTTCATGATATCTCAAAAAGCAGCAACAAAATTTCTACATATATAAATATAGATAAATAGAAGGATGGATGGATGTATACATATATGTATATATAAATATATGTGCATACATACATATATATTTATATATAAATATAGATAGATAGATAGTAATGTCTTAATTTTAAGCTCCTGTGTATCATGCAAGTTCCTGGAGAAGAGGGGGTTTTTCAAGCAGGAAGAAATTTTTCTCATAGCTGTGTATCATACTAATCCATCATTAGGAAAAATATTCTATTTACATGAAGGTGACAGGACTGAATATTTACAACTCCTACTGTTCCTCCATTTATGTAAAAAAGGGAGAAATTAGACCTTGTAAATCTTAATTCAACTTATTTTTATTTGGGAACCATGCAAGCAATTGTGTATAAGGTGCAGCATACCTAGGAAGGTCTAAACTTAACAAATTATGTCCTGAAAATTGATAATTAGTTAACTGTATGTAACCCAATGCCTTTGGCATAAAGTTAGAGCCATTCATGTTAGTGAATTGCATATCAACCTTCAGAAGTCTGTTTAAATGGAAAGAGAAATATCAAGTGACAAATATAATAAAAATGATAAAAGTTCAAATTTATATCGTTTTCTAAAGTTTTCCAAGTGCTCTATCGGTGACATTCTAGAGACCAAATTATAACTCATGTTCATATAGAGCGAATTTAAGAATTAAAAGCACATTTTGTATTTTATCCCACTTGATATATATATATATATATATGAAATTATCATTATAATATATATATTGATAATCTTGATAGTACTGTAGAATCAGACTGTTATATGTAATTGTATCTTTCCATAAAGATGAATTTAGACATATAGTTTGGTTGGCTAGTTATGTTCCTGGTTTCTTCCTTTGTGCCTTTCTCCCAATCTTAATCCTCAATTCACAATCAACAACCAAACAAGTTTTTAAAATTTAATTATTCCACAATATTATGTGTAAAAATGATCTCAATTGATTCATTCTTACTTTACTAGACTCTAACTTCCATGAAGGTTGAAACTGTTTGTTGCTTAAATATTATATCTCCTCAGGACCAGAACAATAAGTTCTTAATTAATTGCTTTTTTAAAAAATTGCATTTCTTGAATTGATACAAGAAATCAGAAGCCAAAAGTTATCTTCTTCAAGTCTTTAGGTGTAATTTTTGGATGTAAATGTTAATGTGATCAGAATAATTGAAGGGCAAAATAGTCTACTCCAAAGTAGGAGCCTTGAAAAGGAGAAAGTGGAAGAGAAATGTGAGCCATATTTCTTTATCATTGGCTAGAGTAAATCCTGAACCATTCTAATGTTTCAGAGTTTTTGAGTGAGGTGGACTAGTTTATTTATATTAACATCTGCTTCTTACTCTGATTTCAAATACTATTTACTATTTACTTGCCATACAGTCTTTTTTTCCCCAAAAAATGTTAATCTTGTCCACCAATTAGGTTCATTTAATCAGAAAGAGCTATTTCTCATTGTAAGTTATTAAATTGGCTTTCTAGTACAAGCCAATCTTATGTGAGTTTGGTCAATGAAAGCCAGTTTTTCCAAAAGTTTCATCACTATGCATTAGCCAGCCAACAAGCATTCAGACCTGCCCAGCTTTGAGCCCATAACCTGAAGTGGAGAAATACAGACATTTTGAGGTCTCTCTTAAAAATCAATTTGCTTTGCTTGAATTATTATTACTGCTGATGCCTAGTTCTTAATTGATTCAAAGACCCTTCCTTGGTCCTATAGTGATGATCCTAATACAAACATCTTATTTTTTAACAATGTAATAATAATAAAGTACATGTACAAATATTAGTACATTTCATCACAACAAATGTTGAGAGAATAAGGACAGAATCCACATGACATCCTCCACTTTCAATGTGCTTCCACATCTTTTCCCTTATGGGGTAATGTAAAGGTCTGAAACTCTTGAGTTCATGCACTGAGGTTGGATAATTGAGCACTTAAGGCTAACTTCCAATTGGACAATAATCTATTAGCATATGCTTGGAAAATGGCCCTTCCCACTATTCTGTACTGGCTCAATAATTGGTGTATACAGAGAATTGTAGGAGGGACTAGCGGGTGGAATAAGACTAGCCAGAGTCACTTCTGGGCAGGAGATGAAAAAGGAAGGTCATGGAGATTCTGCATCCATCCAATTCTCTCCTACTCTAAAGATGAAGAATAAAGACCAAGGACTTTTGCTTATACTGACTCTAAGGTATCAAGGGTACCAATGGGATCTTCACATTTGATGCTGAACATGTGGACCAAGGACTCTACTTTCACTGAAGAAGTCCCTGGTGACCAGGAAATAGGGTGAATATTTTAATAGACAAACAGGGAACTTTGTTACTTACTTTGTTAAGGGCTAAACTAGTAAACTTTTCTAGCTGAAATGGGGTACTTATTAGGAAAAGATTCTCCCCCAGCCCCAGCCCCACAAACACCCTCTCCCAGAGGGGGCACTATAGAAAGCATACTAAAGTTGATCAAGGGACAAGGATTAATTATAACTTGGCTGCAGATCGCTAGACTCTTGGGTACTTTAGAACCCATGTCCCCTTGGTTCGTAAAGGAAGAAGAGATAAGTTAGATAATTGGAAGTTGGTAGAAGGTCAACTATGTGAGTACTACAATGATAAAAAGTCCTCATTCAATTTCCAAGGAAACATTCTATACATACAACATAATACAATTGGCTTTAAAGAATCCTACAAGTTATAGAAAAAAGAAAAATTTTCAGAACAGCCAGATGAGGAAGTGTGAGGAAAAAGAGGAGGACAAAGGAGGGATTAAGAGCAATATTACTGGCGGGCATGAGGAGTTAAGTGAGGATGAAGGACGTGGTGATTCTACCTCTCACAAGGTAGCTTCAACCCCACCTAAAACGGAACTGGTTCTTGACACGCTCTCATCAATTTCACCTTCCCGGATGGAGAGAGGAATAGTGGGAGGGGCAATGACACCACCAGCATCTCCCCCCCAGCAATCATCCCCCTCCTGTAACTAGATTGCAAAAGGCAGTACTTAAAGCCACAGAACAAGGGCAGTATAGAGGTGATTTGAAAGTTGGAATGTACCCTGTGATTCAATAGTTTAACTCTTCAGGTCAAGAAAGTAGAAGGTACACTCCTTTTGATATAGAAATCGTCAAAGACCTGAAAAAGGCTTGCATTCTTTATGGGGCTACATCAGCTTATGTTAAGATGTTATTATAGAATTTAACTTATGAAGTCTTAACCCCTAGGGATTGGAAATCTATAGCAAGGACATACTTAGAACCTGGACAAAACTTGCTGTGGCTTTCTGAATAGAGTAAGCTCTGTAGGATACAAGCCCAACAAAATAGTCATAATGGAGTTAATCTTCCAATCACCTATGACCAACTAACAGGTGTAGGTTCTTATGCAGAAATTTCAGTACAGATTAATTACCCCATAGCAGCATATGAGCAAATTGCTACTGCTGCTATCAAAGCATGGGCTTCTTTCCCCAATAAAAAGGACAAGAGTGAAGCCTTCACAAAAATAACACAAGGGCCAAATGAACCCTTTGCTGATTTTGTGGGACATTTGCAGACAGCTGTCATACAAACTAATGGTGAAAATGCAGTAACTGACATTATGATATGGCAACTTGCTAAAGAAAATGCTAAGGAGGTTTGTAGAAGAATTATACTAGGATTATGCAAGGATCCTCCTTTAGAGGAGATCATAAGATGCTGTGCCACAGTGGGCACAAATACCTTTTATAGCCAGGCTATGATGCAGACTTCTCAAGATCCAAACATGGGAAGACAAGGTCCCTTTTGGCAAGGGACTTCCAGAGAGACTTGTCAATGTGGTAAAGTAGGGCATCTGAAAGCTCAATATTGGCATAGAGACAGAGTGAGAAAATGGGGTGGGAGAACAAGACCCAATATCCCATGTCCAAAATGCAACAGAGGCTTCCATTGGACATCAGAATGTAGACTGATTCAGGGAAACTGGGTGAGGAGCCCAGCCCCAGGGCCCAAGACAAAAAATACTTGGGGCATGATGGCAGCCGATGTTACACCCAAAGAGTGCCTAGAAGTTCAGTACCCAGACATAATCAATCAGTCAGGAAGCAACCTGAAGGGAGAAAGGAATTATAATTGGGGAGAATAGAGTTGTATGCAGCTGGGACAACTGAGATACCCCCTGGAGAGGTGAAATCTGTTCCTCTCCAGCCTATAGATCCCTTGCCTGTAGGCACAGTTGTCTTGACCATTTCACCTCCTGCATGTATTTACAAAACAGTGTTTATCCATACACTGACGTGGAAAACTGGAGAATGTGTAGATAATATCCCAATCACTAATACAGTTAGACAATGTGTGACTTATCACCCAGGAGAAGTAGTAGCTTCAGATTTACTCATCCTGAATCCTAATAAGCAACCTGGTGATATTCACCCAGATTCTGACTCCAGGCCACAAAATCCAGGAATATACTGGACAGCAACTGTAACAACTGACCGACCTATGCTCACGATCTATATAAATGGCCTACAATTAGAAGGATTGGTAGACACAGGTGCTGATCGTACAGTCATTAGAGGTGCCAATTGGCCCAGTCATTGGGCCAAAGATTAAAGCAGACACCTACATGCCTGGTGTAGAAGGATTGATAGCAGCTGAAGTTAATGCTGCCCCTTTGAGATGGACTTCTGAAGGTGAAACAGGAGTTTTTACTCCTTTCATAGTTGAAAAAATGCCCATCAATCTGTGGGGAAGAGACGTTTTACAGCAATTAGGGTTAAAAATGAGTACTTCAATTTTTTAAACAGGTCTGCTATTGAAGGCCTGCCAACACTTTCACCTATTCCTATCTAATGGAAAACTGATACACCAATGTGGATAGAACAGTAACCCTTAGGTAGTGATAAAATTCAGGCCTTTAGTACAGGAGCAACTTGACCAAGGACACAATCTTCTCTAAGTCCTTGGAATTCCCCAGAATTTGTTGTAAGAAAGAAATCTGGAAAATGGAGCATGTTGACTGATTTTAAAAAAGGTAAATTAACAGATAGAAACTATGGGAACTCTTCAGCCTGGGCTTCATCTCCTTCTCAATTGTCTAGAGAATGGCCTCTTTGGGTTATAGACATTATGGATAGTTTACTCTATCCCTCTAGATAAGGAGGATATGAAAAGATTTTCTTTTTCAGTGCCCAGTGTTAACTTAGCTAAGCCTTATAAAAGATATGAATGGGCAATTTTGCCACAGGGAATGAAAAACAGCCCTACTATGTGTCAAATGTATTTGCTGCTGCTCTTACTCCAGTAAGAAAAGCATTTCCAAAAGTTATGTTATTACATTACATGGATGATATGCTGGGATGTGCACTTGAGGAACAAATGTTAGAAGCATGTCTACAAAAGACCATAGAAACACTAAGGAACTACAAATTGCACATAGCTCCAGAAAAAATTCAAAGACATGCTCCCTTTCAATATTTAGGATATGAAGTATACCCTAAGGTGCTTATAGTACAAAAACTTTTCTTAAGAACAGAGAAGCCAAACACCTTAAATGACTTTCAGAAATTGATAGGAGATATTCAATGGATGCGTCCAGTGTTAGGCTCAACTATCTATCAATTACAACCATTATATGACATTTTAAGGGGAGACAGTGCTTTACACTCACCACACCAGCTTACAAAAGGAGCTCAAGAGATTTTGAGAGAAGTTGAACTAGCTTTATCCAATGTGGTTGAAAGAGTCACTCAAAAATCCTTGGAAATATCAGTTTTTGCTACACAAGAGGCACCACAGCAGTCCTTCATCAAGGAGACAGTGTAATAGAGTGGGTGAACCTCCCAGCACAACCAGAACAAAGCCTTACTCCTTACCCAGTGCTTTGTGGCTAGAATTGTATTAAAGGCCATTAAGTGAGCAGTACAATTAGCTGGGATAAGACCTGACAAAATATACACCTTTTATACTAATGCACAAATTAATGTGTGCTGTGAAATCATCCCAGAGTGGCAAATTTTATTAGGCATGGCTCCAAATTTTACACACAAGTCTCCATTAAAGATAACCAGACTATTACATAAATGGTGATGGATTCTTGAAGAAAAGGTTTCTAAAGTTCCTCTTAAAGGACCAACTATCTTTACAGATCCATCCAAACATAGTATTTGCACTGTATACTCTCATGACTTAACTATAAAGAGAGTAGTCAGAACTCCTTTTCAGTCCATGCAGCAGAATGAATTGTATACAATCATTCTAGCTCTTATTTATTATCCAGGAGATATAAATATAATATCTGATTTGGCCTATTCAGTAGATGTAGTACAAAGAATTGCCACAGCCCAAATAAAATTTGTAGCCTCTAATATATATCAGCTCTTTAAGGAACTTCAAGAGCAAGTGAGAAAGCATACAAGTAAGATTTATATCTTGTATGTACACTCTCATAGTGGACTTCCAGGTCCTATTTTTGATGGTAATTCAAAGGCAGATAGCCTTCTAACTATGCTGGCCAATATTCCTTTATTTCAAGAAGCCCACGGATCTCATTTTAAATATCATCAGGCTGCTCGAGCTTAATGTTTACAATTTGGAATAACAAGAGAGGAAGCTAGGAGCAGAGTAAAAGTCTATACAGCTTGCCTTCCTTTCCATGCTCCTATACTGCCTCCAGGGAAAAACCCTTATGGTTTGAGACCCAATGAAATTTGGCAAATGGATGTGATTCATTATAAAACTTTCAGTTGTCTGTCTTTTATCCATGTTGTAGTAGACACCTTTTCAGGATTTACTTTTGCAATACCAGCAGCAAAAGAGACAACCCAGGTGCTCATTAAATTCATTATACAAGTTTTTGCAAATATGGGTGTGCCACGAGCCATAAAAACAGATAATGGGCCTGCATATACTTCTAAACATTTTGCACATTTTTGTGCACAGTATAAGATTTTACACACCTCTGGCATATCCTTTAATCCTTAAGGACAGGCAATAGTAAAGAGGAGACAAAGAGACATTAAGAGGCTTCTCCAAAAACAAAAGAAAGGGGGAGCCATGGGTAACCTTAGAGAACTATTAAATCTAGCCCTTTATTCTAGTAACTTCTTGATTTTTGACAAAGATGCACTGGCTCCGGCAGACAGGTTTTATAATCCACTGGAAGGGCAGTGTCCAGTGTGAACGGCTCCACTATCTTTAGATAATCATCAGGTGATATGGAGAGACCCAGAAAGTGGTGAATTGAAGGGACCAGATCATTAACTGCTTGGGGGAGAGGGTTTGCTTGTATCTCTACAGGTGGAGAAGGAATCAGATGGGTCCCAATGAGCCATATTCGCCTTGTCCATCAGAGAGAGATGGAGGAGAAGACTCAAGAAACATCCGGTAGTTCCATTACTGATTGTGCCCACCACTAGAAGAGCATGGCAGTTATGATGTTTGACTCATGGACATCAAAAATTGTTGGATTTCAAAACCCTCAGGATTCTCTAAGACATAAGACTCTTGTAGGACTTGAAAACATTGGATTCTATGAGACATGATAAGACTGTTGCAGGACTTCAAAAACTTGCAGGGATCACCCTGACACATGAAGTAATGGGCACTAGATTGGTCTTGGACTATCTCTTGGCTGCTGAAGAAGGTGTACGTGTGACTATTGTTTACATACCCTCCTTCTAGGACTTCTGAAAATCTTTTATAACACCATGTTGATTTATATTGTTTGATATATCGCTACTTGCACGTGCAATTCATTTTTGTTACACCACATTGAGCCTGCACTGACTATGGGGAGAGTCATCACTAATAGCCTGTGCATTGTTGCTATGTGCTTACATAATACCTCCCATGCTGATGGATTTGTGCATACCTGTTTCTAATAAGACCTTTCAGCCCAGAAACCCACTAGCAATCCCCACTTCCCTTTGGTGCTTTTCATCTCCCTTCCTGAGATGTCAGGGAGGCTGTCATCATCTTCTTTTTAGTGCTTTTACCTCCCTTCCTGAGAAGTCAGGGCAGGGTGTGATCACCTCCTTTTCGGTGTTTTCATCTCCTTTCCTGAGAAGTCAGGGATGGCATGACCACCTGTGTTCTAAAACAAAAGAAAGCGGGAGATATAAAGTGCTGAAACTCTTGAGTTCATGCACTGAGGTTGGACAATCAAGCACTTAAGGCTTACTACCAATTGTACAATCATGCACTGAGGTTGGACAATCAAGCACTTAAGGCTTACTACCAATTGTACAAAACTCTATAGCATATACTTGGAAAATGACCCTTCCTACTATTCTGTGCTGGCTTGATAACTGGTGTATACAGAGATTTGTAGGAGGGACTAGGGGGTAGAGTAACACTAGCAGAGTCACTGCTGAGTGGGAGATGAAGAAGGAAAGTTGTGGAGATTCTGTATCCATCCAATTCACTCCTATCTTTAAAGACCAAGAATAAAGACCAAGGACTTTTGCTTATCCTTATTCTGGCTGATTCTAAGGCATCCAGGGTGCTAACGCGGTCTTCACAGGGTAATTTTTTATTTCTATGCAAAGACATGACTGAAAATTTTCAACTTGATGAATACACACATTATATATAGACATTGTCCTCCCTGCCTACGTTTGCCCCAGGCATCAGTGATAAGAGAGAAGAAGTAGAGATCCTGAAAATGTTTAGGAAGAAAGACAACATGCTACAGTATAGAAAACATTGGCTTGCAAACTTGGAGACTTAGATTTTATTTTATCTCTGTCATAAAATATTTATGTGGTCATGATCAAGTCATTTTTTCCCCTTATCAAATATGAAAGATTTGGGCTACTTGATCTTTAAAATCTCCTCCAGTTTGATTCTCAATGATACTGGAAATATAAAAAGTTGACACCATTGGACTAATCATTTGTCTGTTTTTTCTGCTTAACTATTTTTCCACCCTCCTTCTTAGTCATTCATGGTTACTCCTTCCTTCATGCATCCCTAGTATCTGAGTATCCTTGGCTATAGTCCTGCTCCTTTTTACTATAGAGTCCCACTTTAATGTTGGGTCTAGTCAGGAAGTTGTTTCTTTCCCCACTTCAAAGATCTTTTATATGTTTCCTAGTACTCAGAAGCTGATTCATATTTCTTGACCCCATGGTACCACCACAGAAGGGTTAGGACTTCCAAGATGTGAAGATATCTCCTTTCAGTGTCTGTCTAAAATTTGATTTCTTGGATTATGTCCCTATCTTTCCACAGAAAAAGAATCATATGGTTGTAACATTTAGAGCTAGAAGGAACCTAAGTGTTATATCATCCAGTTCCCTTATTTTACAGGTGAAGAAGTTGAGGGTCAAAGAAGTTAAGTGATTTGTTGAACATCTCACAATAAGTGGTAGGATTCAGGTCCTCTGTGTTTCATCCACTATCCTAAATTGAAGAAGTAGGGTAGGAGAACTAAGAAAAAGCTGCTGGAAGTATAAGAAGGAAAAGAGAAACAGGAATGAATTTTGATCTTTTTCCTCTCCTGACTTTGTCTTATTTTTTAACTTGGAATGTTTTTTCACAAGGCTTCTAAATCAGACATACCTTTTGTGTTCATTGCCAAATGGGAAATGGCCATATCACCACCCAGAGGACATGGTGATTAACTATAAATTCATGGATTTAAAGCTCACTCCATCAAACCTACTAAACATGAGGAATTGCAATGAGATGTAGGGGAGGAGCCAAATAGGGCATCCTGGTGTAATATGCATCATCTTAGTATTCCTCCCCCATTGCATAGGCAAACAGCTCATCTCTTCCACATTCAGAGAAAAAGAAAAAGGTCAATCCTTGGGAAAATCTTAGATTATTCTACGCAGTGGGCATTGATGACCTTTTCATTTTCTTTCAGAGATGTTCCAGTTTCCTCTGAATCTTGTGGCCAGTCTCACTTCTGAAAGGATTCAACACTAAGGTAATGATTATAGTAGTAAGATTGGTTTGAAACAACAACAAAATTAGAATTTTGAGCAGTAGAAAAAAGGAGGCAAAAATAATTTATTTTGGAAATTAAATAATTTAAATAAGCTGGAATAGTATCATTGAAAGCAAGGAATGAATAAGTACTCAGTGTCAACTGTGATAATATAAGTCATAATAATAAGAACTAGCATTTATTTAGTGCTTTAAGATTTGCAAATTGCTTTATAAATACAATCTTATATTTTCCTCCCACCAATCCTGGAGGTAGATGGTACTCATTAGACAGATGAGAAATCTGAGACAGACAAAGGTTAAATGATTTGCCCAGACTCAAATAGCTAGTAAGTGTCTAAAGTTTCAGGTCTTCCAGAATCCAAGCCCTGGGCTCTATCCAATGTGTCATCCATCTGTGTATGGTCATAGCATAATCATAGGCAATCCCCAAGCAGAATTATTATCTTACAAGGCTATTCATGGACATGGTGTGGAAGGTTCCTTCTGGAACTTGTCTTCTTTCTTTAGTGTCAACTTTGTGGTCATTTCACTTCCAAAAGATGGGCAGATACCATAAAGCAAAAGAAAATACCAGGTATATTATAAGAAGAAACATCTCTTGAGAACTCAAGCTCTATATCCTTGGAAGGATATAGAAGCCTGAAACATAAGAGACTAGTAAGTTAGAAAATAATGAGACTCCATGAACCAATGGACAATTTGAAACCAGAAAACTTCATTGGCCATGACAGACTCAGAGTTCCTTTGCACCATACAATCAAAATCTGAAATTCCTGGTAGAGGCTAGGGTTGAGGAAATCACTAGTCCATTTGGAGCTCTCCATGGTTCTGGCTGTCTCACTTGGATTTTGAATTTCTCCTTATTATTTTCAGTTCCAAACCTCAGGCCACAATCTAACTATTCATTATTTCCATCTATGCTAATGCCTGTCAACCATCTGGCTTCTTACCCTTAGGAAATGATGGAAGTTTGGTTGTTAGCCCATTCCACAACTTTTGAACATGATAATTCTAAACACAAAAGCTTTATTAACTACTGATGATTTAATGAAGCAGCTGTGAATTTGGATACAAGGATCTGGGC
This sequence comes from Antechinus flavipes, assembly GCF_016432865.1. NCBI lineage: Eukaryota > Metazoa > Chordata > Mammalia > Dasyuromorphia > Dasyuridae > Antechinus > Antechinus flavipes. Next base: position 320,473,379 of record NC_067401.1, read on the forward strand.
TTAAAACTAGTCTCTGCCATTTATTGCTTGTGGACCTTAGGCAAGTCTTTTTTTACCACTCTGAGCCTCTAGTTGGTCTAGATGACTCCCTTTTAATTATAAATCTATGTTCTATGATTCCAAATTCAATATTTTCTCTACCATGTTGAATTTAGGTTCATATAATCTTATACTCATGTTATCTAGACTCACTCTTATCTGAATAGGAATTCCATCTATATCTGTAATAAGTGGTCATCTAGTCATTTTTAAGACCACAAGTGACAATGGAAGTTACTTTTTCCAAAATAAGTCCATTCTATTTTCATGACCTATTGGGATATTTTTCTTTGAATTAATTTGAAATATATGGCTCTATGGTTACCACTTATTATTCTTAATTAATCAGTCTCTAATCAAGTTAAGTAAATTTATTTCTTCTTCTGAATGACAGCATTTCAAATATTTGAAAAGTGTCATAGATACCCTAAATTTTCTCTAGGCCCCAAATTCCTTGTTCCTTATGCAGATCTTCATTTAAGATGCTAATGAATCCCTTCACCATCCTGTTCTTCCTCATAAAGATATGATCTAGAATACAACTATTGCCTTTCATAAAATATATAAAACAGAACTAAATTTAATTCTTTGCATGTGGTTTGAAAAAGGTAGAGCAAAATAGGACTTTTATCTTGTCCTGAATAATATAGCTATCCATTTCACATTAAGACTTTCCCCATCAATTGTATCAATTGTGGATCCATGTAAGAAATTATATGGGAATTTGGGGGAAGTTTGTAGAAGCCACAGATGCAAAGGCCAGCAGACAATATAGAAAAAGTTTAGCAACTCAAAATACACATGAATTGTATAAATAATATATTGTATAATATAAACCCAATTTTAACCAAACTCAAATTTTACAAGAAGGTACCTTAAACACCCCATTAAAAAGGAAAAAAAATATTCAGACCTCTCTTCTGGGAAAAAAGGAAGAGCCAAAAATTTTATCCACATTTTTTCAGTCACAGGGACATTGTGCCTGTAAATTCCACAATGTGGAAGGGATTTGCTATTACTATAGTCCAAGATTGCATTAGTTTTTTGACTGCTGGGTCACTCTGCTGACTCATGTTGAAGTTGTAGTCCAATAAAATCCCCAGCCTTTTTCACATGAACAATTGCTTATCTATGTCTCTTTCAGCTTATAATTATAATGTTAATGTTGGAACCTAAAAGGGGGATGCTATGACTATCATTATTAAATTTCATCTTAGAAGAACATTTCTTCATTTTGTCCTATAAATACTTGTTATATTTTGATTCTGTCATATAATATGTTAACTAAACTTTGTATCATTGTTATCTAAGAATTTACCTACCTCTTGAAATCTTCTCTATCCCAGGTCCTATGTGCCAAGTTTTCTCTCTTTTAATTTGGCTTCACACTCTCCCCTCCTGCCCATTCAATCTTAACCTTCTTTGCAGGTATCAAAATTTATCTCTTAATCTTCTTCTTTCCATACCAATTTTAAAAATAACCTTTCACTCAATCAATAAGCAATAACATGTTAAGTACTAAATATATATTCCTTTCCAACAATGAAAACTCTATGATATAATATATAGTGGATATAACTATATATAATATTATTTGTACAAAAGGTTGGAGAATCTGTTATTTTTGAAAGTGCATACAATTGGTATAGTATTTACCTAGGATAGCAAAATGGTTGGTTGATTGTGATCTTTTATGCTTAAAGAGAACCAAAATGACATAATTATGAGTTTAAATATAGTGGTTAATCAGACCAATAGGAACTGGGAAGGCTCTATCACAAGTTGGTTGGGCATAAATAATCCATATTAACATTTGGAGCGGAGATGTCCCTAAATTTGTGTATTTCACATTTCTTTTGAGTTCCTGCAAAGAGTGCCTTCTTTGATGTGGTATGCCATGTTTGGAAGTCAGTTTCCCAACTGGTTCTAAAGTTTTTTAGAGAGACCTTGAGAGTATGCTTCTTCTGACTTTCATGTAAGTGCTTGTCTAGTGTGAGGTCTCATAAAAAGTATAAGCCAGTGAGTCCTGAATATCATGAAATACATCTTTGAAAGAGAAAAAAAAAGAGATTGGGAGTAGTAGTGTGACTTGCTTTTCAGTCCAATGGGTTTTGCTAATTAAGCTATTTTCAGCATTTAGGATAGGAGCAATGAAAAGTAAAATAGGGGTCCATCCTACCCAATGGCCATACAATACCCCCTTCTGCTAGTCACAGATACATGGAGTACTAGGGAGCTCAGAACAGTCTTTGGGAATCATGGGATCTTAAATATCTATAATAAAAATCTGAAAAGCACTTTGAATTTACATTATGCATTGCCAGATATCAGTAAATCTTGTAGAGTGATGTTTTGATAAGAAATTTTAAAATGCAGCATAATACACAATACAATGACAAGTGGAGGACTTTCAAGCTTAGCAAAGCTAAGTAACAAACTTAGAGAGTAATACAAATCATGTTTATAAATGAAAGCCAAGTAATATACTTAAAGAGTAATAGTATAAATTGTACTGACACATGATGCTCCTCCTCAACATCTCCAGTTCAGATATAAACTAAAAGAACTTGAAGAGATACTAGGTTTTTATTTATTCCTAAAGACAGTGATTCAACATTCTTCTTTGGCCCAAGAGATCACTTTTATACTGAGGCTTATTGAAAATGTATGGACATAACAAAAATCATTATATTTCATAGTACAAAAACCCTGGCATGTATACACTTTGAATATTAGATGGCATTTTGGTTTTGGACCTAAAAAGTTAAAATGGAAAATTCTCAGCAGACAACTAAAATATCTGCAGGAAGGAAATAGAAAGACTGCTTTATAAGGACAAAAGGACTCATAAGATTAGGACTCTTTGGTCTCAAGATCAGGACTCTTCAGTTTGGAACAATGAAGGCTGAAAATTGATGATTGAAAAAATCATGAAGGATAATAATTGCTTCCTCATGAACTCAAATGGAACTCAGATATCATAAAGATCTTTTTTTACATTAACGGACAGATATTCGTCTCCATTTATAGGAAACTAAGGTTTTCAGTAATGAAATGACTTGCCAATGATCATGCAATTAGTCATTGTGGGAGTTAGGCTAAACACAGATTGCTATACAAAATGTATGAATACTAGAATATCAAAACAGCTCATAAAATTTCAGCAAATTTGCTTACCAACAATAAGACAATTTTACAGTTGGAAACAAAAAACTTGAGACTGATGACATAAAGAGGTGATAGCATCTATAATAAAGTCATCTTTGAATTTCTGCTCCTTCCCAACTTCTCCCAGAATTCACATGTATCCTTTCTTTTCTTTGGATTCCTTTATTACTTTCTGTCTTATCCATGGCAGAGTCTTGAAAATCCAGTTATTTGGGTATAAATCTTATATTCATTACTAGAATGTATATACCCCATAAAGAAAGGACTGTCTTTGACATATCTCTCATATACAACTTCATCTAAACTTTCCTTGAATGAATTAATTCAGAAAAGGTATTTTGAGTACTTATTCAAAAGAATAGAAAACTGATTAAACTTTAATTTGGGGCACAATCTTAGAGAGTATATAATCAAACTTATTCATTTTACATTTTGCATTTCATTTTACAGTTGACGAAACAGAGGCCTAAGACTTGTTCAACTTCCTACATGCAATAAGTAGAAAATATGAGATCTAAATTGAATTTTACTGCTACAAATTTGTTAAAATACTGGAGAGTAGTAGTAGTAATAGTAGTAGTAGTAGTAGTAGTAGTAGTAGTAGTAGTAGTAGTAGTAGTAGTAGTAGTAATAGCAATATTGATCCTAAAGATAATCTTGAAAGGAGCTCGCAGTAGAATCCCTTAGAAATATTTTATATTTATACATTTATACATTTATAAATATTCAAGTGATAATGGAATTTCAAATGCATCAATGATATATACTTTGTGCAACTAAGCTGGGTTTCATTATTCTTTATCCAGAACATAAAACCCTTCTGATTTTTTTCTACTAAAAAAATGATCCTGGAGAAGTCATTAAGAGCCTTTATAGATGTTTTCTTAATTATAGCCTTTGGTTTAGAAATTTCTTAGATTTCATGTTCTTTGCATGTTTGATACTAAAGCATATCAAGGCCATATGAGGAAATTAGGGAAGTTTTTTCCCCTCTGGAATAAATTTCTTTCTCCTGGCATGTCTGTTTTTTCCTTGCATTTCCTTTATTACTTTGGGGCTTTAGTAAATTATATGGTGAAGCTCCAGGTTTTGTCAAGCTATGGGATACCTTTCTGCTTCAAACTTTCAAAACCTGGCTGTGAGATTACGACCACACAATACTTGGGGTGCTCTTTCTCATGTAGATACCTGAGGAAGCCAACTTTAAGAAGAAAGTGTCTGAATGCATTATCTTTTAGAGCACAGGAAGAGCATTTATGGAATTTTGCTTTATGTATGTGTGTTCTCATCACATGTCAAACAAAGATGATTTTCTTTGAACCACACTTCTGCTTTCAGAGTAAGGAATTCTAAATGAAAATCCTGCCCCCATTTCCAAGGCCACCTAACCAGATTGATCTTCATTTTCTTTGCAAGTCATAGTCTTAAAGAGTTCTGGCCTGGAGCACTAAATCATTCTGTGTGCTGCCCAGGTTCATGCAGTCTCTAACTGTCAAAAAGGGAGTTGAATAAGGGTTTTCCTGGCTGTGAGGCTGGTTCTCTCTTCAGTTTGCCACAATTCCTTTTTGAAGTGTGTGACAAGAATTTTACAATGATGATATTATAGTGAATGTCAGTTCATTTAAAAATGTTTATTGCTTGCTTTTTTGTTTATATTCCTGATCCTTAGCTTGTTTCCCCACTTAGTATGCACTTATGTTAATGCTTGTAGATGAAATGAATTGTCTTACTTTCTGTGAACAGTTTTGTGACTTTAAAACAAATCAGTGACAATTCCTTCACTCAAAGGGTTCTGACAATTGATAATCATACCAATTCTAATCTCTACAAATTTCTCTTGCCCAATATATCTTTAAGATATGGGTAAATAATATAACTCAAAAAAACTTACAGAATAAAGAGTCAATTTGGACTATTATGAGAAGCCTTTTTGAAGGAGGACAATTAAGAACTTATTTGAAAGAGATGAGAGATATTGATTGATGTATGGAGGCTGAAGCAATGGAAAGTCTGCTACTGTGAGTGGAAAAAATGGCATAATGTCAAAACTAGCCATGTAAATTGTGTTATGTATGTCAAACATTCTGTGAACTTTAAAACATTATGTAAATGTCAGTCATCATTATTAATGTTTGTTATTAATAATGATCATAATGTCAGAGAATCATGCTTTTTTCTTGCTTATCTAATGACATTGGTTACATCTACAGTAGAATGAGAATATTTTATAATATACTCATTTTATCACATCAAACTTTATTTCAAAGATTTAGTTTAGATAGAGTCAACATCTTTATCTTTGCATCTTCAGCACCTAAAGTGTATTTGGTGTACAGTAGGCACTTAATGAATCATTATTAATTAAATTGAATTGGACTGAATAATGACCACTCCCATCACCTTTTCTTCTATAATTGGTTGAATAGAAAGAGCATTGATTCCAGATTTGTAAAAGCTACGTTCAAAAACTGCCACTGACATTACTTGTGTGAGCTTAGGCAAATCACTGATGTTAAACTATAGTTCATATAGTTAGAATTCCTTTCTTTTTCTTGCAAAATAATAATTCCGCCTACTCCTTTTTCTCTGTCATCATTGTTTTTCTTTCTTTTCTCTTTTCACAGAATCTCCCCACACCAAAAAATCTTTAATTTCTATATAATTCTAAGATTAATTCACCATACTGGCCCTAAAATTATCCTTCATCAAGAGGTAACAATCCTTCTTAGGAAGGTACAACACTATGTCTTAAAGTTTTTGGTTCACCTGGGAATACATCTATATGACAATAAAAAAATCTGCATCAACTTTTTTCATACCAAATTAAACATCCCCCAATTATCCACAAGTTCTGATGAGAGGATACTAATTTTAAGAAGTGAGAGAGACAAAGACAGGAAAAGATATTAGAAATCACCATCTATTTATATGCTCTCACAGGATTTAGAACATTTCTTCTGGACAATCTTTTTGATGTTGTTGTTATCATTTTTATTTATAGGACCAAATATCTGGAAATATAAGCTCTAGTCTAATATCAATAAAAGACTAAGGAACTCATATTCCTAGGATAACTCACAATTTAGGATTATAATCTGATTTTCTTACTCTGGGGAACACTATTCTTTTGTGTGTCTCTACCCTTGTGATAAATGAAATTGCTTCTCAGATATTCTTGAAATGTATTAAGCTTTTTAAAGGAAATGACCACCTTAAGTACAGAATCTGCAGTGCTTCCAGTCCTGCTCCTTTGGCTGGGGAATATTTTATCTTTTTAATGAAAAGCAATTCCTTTAAGCCTCAGAACTTCAAAACTATTTATGTTCTTCCTGAACTTAGACAGTTGTTCCCCTCTCAAGAGCAACATAGGTATATATCTGAAGGGTTGCCCCTCCCTCAAGCTAATACTATAGAGACAGGCAGCTTTTCTCATCTGCTCTCTAATTAGTAGAGTATTTTCTTTCTCTAATCAGTTTCCAGCATCTGAACTTTAATCAAATCAGCTCCCTTCATTAATTGTAAAACCTAACTAGTCAACTGTTTTCAGCTGTGCTGTGCTTCTATTCTACTCTGCTTCTCCTGCTTTCTAATTTCCTGACTTCCCATGTCTTCTAACTCCAAACCCCGGCTTCCTTAGTTACACGTCTCAATCTTAGGTTAAGAAACTCCAAATTCATGTTCCTCTCAGATATAACACAAATAGTTAATGTAGCTTTTAATTTCTCCCATGGTTCCCAGAAGGTTCTTTGATTAAGAGTTTTCCACAGATGAAGCTCATGGTTCTAAAAAACAGTATACATAAATGTACTGCAGTAATTTTTAAATCATTCAGTACTTTTGCCTCTAAAGGGATTGTTTTCATTCAGGTTCTCTCAAAACTTTCTCTTTCTCCTTAAGGTGCTTTTCTAATACAAATGCCCTTATTTTCCCCCAATACAATGTTCACATAAGGAAGTACTGTCTTCAATAACAAAATATATTTAAATTATAAATTATATTTAATAATTTAATGTTATGCTGTCATTTGTACAGGATAACATATTTATTTTAAGTAAATTATATTTAATATGGAACTAAATACATTATGCTTAATTATATTTATATATTATATTTTATAAATTAGAGATATCCCTTCTTGGATCATGGATATTAGGAGTGTAGCATCCCCATGATCTGGAAAATTTTTAAAAATTTTGGCCTTCCTTTTGTACCAGAGAAAAAGTCTAAATTACCATGGGATTAAAAATATGTGATATTATACATTACTATCCATATATTTTGTTTGTTTCTTAACTTTTTCTGTGTCATCTACTGGCTTTTGCAAGTCTTCTACAATTTCTGCAAATTTCCCCCAAATTAAAATTCCCTCATGACTTCCCCCCATGTAATTTTTATGCGAACTCACAATATATGAAAACCATAATGGGGAAAATCACAATGTGGAAGGGATGACTGCATGTTTAATTCTAAAACCTTAATAGATCTTTAGTAAAATTTTCCTTTCTATTAAATACAGATTGTAACCAATTCATATAAATATTGTTCCTTTATCATTGGGTTTATCTTGTGTGGATTGCTAATCCATTGCTAATCTTTGAATGACCATGGATCTCATCGAGGAGACACTCTCTATGATTCTTGGTTGTCACAGCACAAACATTTGGAGAACCTCAAAAACTTAAGAAATCCTTTCTCTTTGGTTTTTTTGGTAGTGTATCCTTTATAAACTTGGTAAATGTCTTTGACAAATACAATAATTCCCTGTTCTAAGCTATTTGATGATATTTATAGCATCCTTGAATAAAGTTATACTTTCAAAGATAGTAGCTCATATACTTAGTATGGAAAAGGACCTTAAAAGTTAATAAACAATTCCTTGAAATAGCTGGTTGACACAGTTGACAGATGAAGTGTCTGAAGTCAGGCTAACTCAGTTTCCTAAATTAAAATCTAGGCTCAGTCACTTACTAGGTGTATGATCCTGGGCAAATCGCTTAACCCTGTCTGCCTCAGTTTTCTCATCTGTCAAATGAGCTTGAGAAGGAAATAATGAACCACATCAGTTATCTTTTTCAGAAAAACCCCAAAAGATCATGAAGAGTCAGACATGACAAAATGAATAAATAACAAAGCAGTACTTCATATTTTACAAATGAGGATGTTGAGATACAGAATGACAAAATAATTGCTCAAGCAATTTTGCACTTTTTCTCCCCATTGTGGCAAGCTTTGGCTCCCTGTCTAGCATTTTCCTTGTTCTGGGTCATTCAAGAGACTTGAGTCTACTGACAGAGGATGATTGATCGATCTAAGCTTCACCTGTCCTGACTTCAAACTAGTCTTCTGGCTTTTAAAGTTTTTCTGCTTTTTCTCTAGCCGTGTCAGCTAGAGAATGACTGTGATTCTCAGTAATACAATGATCTAACTCTATTCTGAGGGATTTATGATGAAAAATGCTACCCATATTCAGAGAAAGAATTGATTGTGTCTGAATACAGATTTAAAGCTTACTTTTTATTTTTTTTGTTTTTCTTGAGGGTTCTTTTGGGAAGTGGAATTCTAGATTTTTTTTTAACAACATGAGTTTTATGGAAATGTTTTGCACATCTTCACATGTGCCTTCTCAATGAGGTGAGGTTGGGGAGGCAGGAGAGAATCTGGAACTCAAAGTCTTAAAAACAAATGTTAAAAAATTGTTTTACATGTAGCTGGGAAAAATAAAATATTAAATAAAAAAATCGTTCCTCTCTCCCTTTTTTCTCTCCCTTCCTTTCCCCCCCTCTTCTTTCTATCCTTCTGTCATTTCTTCTTCCCCTCCTTCCCCCCTTCCTCTTTGACTCCTTCCTTTCTTTAATCCTCTTTTCTTTCTGTTCTTCCTTCCTCCCTTCCTTCTTTTCCTCCTTTCTTCCAATTGATATATATATATATAGATATAGATATATATGTAGATATATATCTATATCTATATAGTTATCACCAAATAAAATATTTCTTCCTTTATAGTCTTTGAGGCAAGGCACCATTTCTTCAAAACTTAATTTGTATGAGTTTAAGAATCGTCAAAGGGAAATTAAGGACAATCATTTTCTCAGGTTGAAAACTCCAAAAGCTAAAAATTTCAGAATCTTGTCTTTGTCAAATGAACTTGTAAGGAGAAAGTGGTACGACTATGAGGTCACTGTCTACTTTCAGATGATTTCCTGTTTCTTGTATATTTTAAAAACACAGGGAATAATCCTTCTATTAAAATGAGGCCCTATATATGAGGTTGGGCAGAAGTTCAATGAAAAAAGAAAAAAAAATCTATGTTTGCCAAATACCAGATGCAAAAAGCATAAATGCTGCCAGAATAATTGGGGTAGAGCTTTACTTGTGGTGGACTGCATAGAATACTGAGAGATCTCCAAGGTCAGATAGACATGTGTCAAGCAGACTCATTTTAACCATACACTTCCTCAGAACAATAAAAGTTTAAAAGAGTTCTGCTGTCTTTGGTGGTTTGAAATTACAGTCATAGGTCCCAGAGGTCTGGCTTGATTGAAACCTTTCATGCAGGCAGGTTGTACTGCCTGACTCAGTCACTCACTAACATCAGGATCACCCATATGTCTAAGCCTGAGGTCTCAACCATGCTGTTTGTACTTTCTGTTCTCTGTCATCTTAGAAGTTGAGTACAAGTGATGTAAAGCCTAATAATTCTTTACTGAGGCTTCTGCGGGTGGCAGTTAAGAAATGTTTTTTTTTTTTCAGGAGAGTAGAGAAGAGAGAAAAGAGAAAAGGGAAGGGAAAAATGAAAAGAAAGGAGAGGAAAGATTGGAGAAAGGAAGAAATGGAGAAAAAGAAGATGGAAGATAAAGTAGAGAGGAGGAGGGGGAGTAAAGGGAAAGGTGGTAGATATTGGACGCAGAATGTAGATTTTACAAATATCTACATTTTGGCAGTCACAAAAATATCCTTAGCAAGGGTCTGGTCCCTAGTTTTTTAGATTTAATATTTTCACTTCATAATTTCATCTGGGTTTCAATGAGCTGTAGAATATAAATTCACATCAATGAAACATATACAGTTAATAAATCAGAATGCCACTTCATTAATCTATTTATTGTAATGACCAGTCATTTATATAAGGCACTTCCTCTTAACTGCTCTATTTGAAGGGCAGAGTTATAAAACATACTATTGACTGCTGAATATAGAACCTGAGCAAAGTAAGTTAGGTGTGCTTTGGAGAATATTTCTACCACATTGTGAAAGCTTTGTGAATGTTTCTTCTTCAATTGAAGAATATTTCTTTCTAAGAAATTGGTATATTGCAACCTAGAGGTATGTTAAAAATTTTTACTTTCTACCTCTCCTTTATCTAGACTTCACTATTTTTATGACATAACCTAAAATAAGTTACAAATAAATAGATAATGCTTAATTTAATTTATAACAGTTGAATTTCTTTGACAAGATTTAGGAGTCTCTTCAGTTCCATCAGAAAGGTATTTACAAATCAAATCAGACAGTGACATTTTTAAACTTCTTCCCCAAGTTATGGAGGTCATTTCCAACTCTTCATAACCCATTTGGAGTTTTCTTGAAAAAAATGGAAATGTTTGTCATTTTCTTCTCGAATTCATTTTATATCTGAAGAAACAGAGGCAAACAGGGTTAAATGACTTGCCCAGGGTCTGAGGTTAGATTTGTGAGAACCATTTGAATACCTGAAGATACTTGTCACATGTCTCCTAAGCCTGCTTTCCTTCAGACTAACCATTCAGATTAATCATATCTGTAGGCAAATTCTCATGTGACACAAACTCAACACTCTTCACCATTGTGGTTCTTTTCCTCTGGGCAACCCAGATTATTTACCTACTTATATGTAGCATGCTCCTAGGCTAGTAAATCTCAAAGGGGTATTTAGAATTGTATAGAACTTCAGCTTGCAATTGTTAGTCTCAAAGGGGTACTGAGAATTGTATAGAACTTCAGCTTACAATCACATGTAACCCTAAGTCATTGGATACTCCCATTGTGGACTCTATTTCTCAAAACAAAGAATACTATTTTAGGGGGGAACAAAACACTTTAAAAAAACTGTACTCTAAGTGCTAAATGTGTTGCTCTACAGTAAAATAAAAAAAATTGAATTTATCCAAAATCCCTTTTATTTTCTCCCTCTTTTTTTCTTCTTCTTTGTTTCTAACACTTTTTCTTTTTTCCAAAAGTTTAGAAAATTCTTAGGAAGTATCTTGATTCGCAGGCTAATATGGAAAAATATATCACATCCCTACATGGGAGGAGTTACCAGAAGATTTCTCCTTGAGACTGAAATAGGCAAATCATTGCTATCGACAAAAAATGACCAGTAGGCTAAAAAAAAAAAAAAGATTTGAACATAGGGACTTTACACCTATAAACCTGGGAATCATTTATCATTGTAGCATTCACCAAACACAGGGATTCACTCTCAGATGAAAAAAGAAGTAAATATATTTTGAATAATTTTCTTTCAGGAGATAAGAAGATAGAAGAAACACAGTGAAGAGAAAAGAAAGAAGGAACACAATGAGGAGAAAAGAAAGAAGGAACACTGAATAAGTTACTTTTTTTCTGTATGGGAGGTGCATGATTTATCTGGGGAGGAAACAGCTGCCTATCATTTAAATCTATAGGTGCTAGTGATGAGAAATCAACTGGGAAAGAAATGAGTAACAATAAACCAGTATTATGGATTGTTGATTAACTTCCCTCTGAGATTCAGTGAGACCAGAATTTAATGAAGAGTGAAGCAAAAGAGATTTTGACTATCTGAGAAATAGTGACTATTTGTAGTGATCCATATAATCATAAAGGCTATTTCTAGAAGGACCTACAAAGGATTATTTAAATTGGTAAAATCCAGGGTAAGAAACTAAAAATCTTAATTAAGATGCACAAGACGTTAAGAAGATGATTGATTACAAAATTTAAATTTTCAGATCATGGCATAAAGTATAAAAATAATAATAACAAAGCATTTATGTACTACTTTAACATTTGCAAAATTCTTTATGGAGATTGTTATTTCATTTGATTCTTACAACAACTCTGTTTAGCTTCTGGCCAGGAATGAAGTGCATCTTCAATGACATTTAAGAATTCATTTTTCCAGGAACCTTGCAAATCTAATCAGAATAACTTTAAACTGAAAAGGAAGGGGGTAATTTGTAGTACTAAAATTCAACATGAACTGAGGTCAGCAAGGAATGATAATAATCATAATCATAGTTACTATCTATATTGTGCTTTCAAGGTTTGCAAAGCACTGTATGCATATTATATCATTTGATCCTAACAACAATCTTGTGAGGTAGATCCTGTTATTATCCCTGCTTTAAAATCAAAGTTGAGATAAGTCAGCTGATTTTTTTTTGGTGATCAAGGTGAGAGCTGAACTCAGAACTTCCTGACTTTAAATTTAATGCTCTTGGTCACTGTGTAGCTGCCTAATGCCAGTCTGCCAGTTGAGCAGAATTCCTATAACATGAAATCACATTTTCTTCTTGAGATATTGATTTATTGAGGAAAAGAGGAGGGTCAAAGAAAGTCCCTCTCTCACTACTACATAGTAATCCACTATTCTTTTAAAATTGAATCTACCACACTATCTCCTCCAAGTACTTCAAATTTTTTCTTCTCTCAATCTTCTTACACTACCCTTTCCTCCATCTCTCAGTAGAGAACTTTGTTTCCTACTTCACTGAGTACATATAGGCTTTCTATCTTGAGCTCCTTTTTCTTCCCTATTCCATATCTCAAAATTTTTCTGTCTCTGTTCGTAACTCTCTCTCTGTCTCTGTCTCTCTATGTCTTTCTCTTTCTCTCTCTCTGTCTCTTTGTGTATCTCTCACACACACATATGTGCACGCACACACACACACACACACACACACACACACACACACACTTTTCTCCCTTTCTTTTCTCTTGTCATTAAAAAAGTGGATCCACTTCTTATCAAGGTCAAGCCAGTCCTAGTCATCCTCTTGGTCCCATCTCTTCCTTTTTCCTCCAATACCTTTTTCTCTTAATCATTTCTTCACTATCTCTTGACTTCAATCTCTTCTATTTGTTATATTCTTCCTTACCACCTTAAAACATGTATAAATCTTCTCCACTCTTAACAAATTAAAGCAACAACAGATCTTAATGTGACTCTGCTATCTCTCAGATTACCATCATATATCTCTGTAATGGGCTGAAGCTCGAGTTGATGCACTGAGGTCCCAAGCACGTGAGGCTAAATAGTAATTGGACCATACTCTATTAAAATATATACTTGGAGAAAGAATGGTCCCCGCCCACTCTTTGTGCAAGTCCTGATGTGTTGTATAGGAAATGACGATTTTGGTGAGTGGAGGCAGGGGGGCAGAAAGGGAAGTGGAAAGAGAGACTGCTGGCTGGTGTCTTGTGTGCAGCTGCACACATTGATATCCCGACCTCCCTTCACCTCCAATCCCCCTTCACCTCTGATTCCCCTTCACCTTCGATCCTTCTTCACCTTCACTAAGAGAAAAGATTGATGGTTTTCCTCTAACCTGAATTTCTGACTCCCGCTGATTTTAAAATACGTGGTCATCATGGGGGCCATTCTTTCTCCAAGCATATATATTAATAGAGTATGGTCCAACTACTATTTAGCTTCACGTGCTTGGGACCTCAGTGCATCAACTCGAGCCTCAGCCCATTACATATCTCTTTTTCCTTTCATAATCAAATTCCTAGGGCAGCTAGGTCATACAGTGGATAGAGGGCCAGACTTGAAATCAGGAAGACTTGTCATTATGACCTTAGACACATATCTATATTATCCTGGACAAGTCACTTAATCTTGTTTGATTCAAATCCTCATCTGTAAAATGAACTGGAGAAGAAAATGACAAATAACTTATTATCTCTTCCAAGAGAACCGCAAATGGAATCATGAAGAGTTGGACACAACTGAAATGCGTCAACAACAAAATCATTCTTAGAAATGATTGTTTACATTTGTGGCCTTATTTTTTTTTACTTCTATCTAAAGCTTTGCAATTTGGTTTGTGATATTCCACCTTCTCTCACCTTCAACATATTTGATAGAAAGTCTCTAATGTTATAAATAATCTCTTAACTGTTAAGTTCAATCATCTTTCCTCAGTCCTCTTTCTATTTCAGCTTTCTGCACTAACAACCACCTCCTCCATCACACATATTACTTGATCTCTCAGTTTCTATAAAAATGCTTTTTCTTGCTCTTATTTATTTGTCCATTTTAAAATTTCATTTCCTGGATTATCATCAATTTTCTGGCTACTGAAGGTAGATATCTCACAAGGCTCTGAGTAGGTCTTATTTTTCTTCTCTTATTCAGGCTTAGAACCCACATAGTCTTCTTTAACTTATCCCTTTTCCTTAATTTTTAGACACAAGTGCTGAAATACTAATTATCTGACAGGACTGTTGAGAGAAGCAAATGTAATTACATAGGTAAAATACTTTGTAAACTGTAATGTATCAGTTATTAATAAATATAATGATACAAGGTTTTTAAAAATTCCATATAATCTACTAATATGCCCTTTGTCTAAGTATCTGGACAATAAATAGATGGGTTTGGCAATGGGGTGAGAAGAAGGAAGGAGGTTTTGAAACTTTTAATGAAAATAAATTTATCAGATTACCTTTCATGTTACTCATCATATTTAATCAATACACTGTATTTAGGAGCTCGAAAGCACAAGAAAAACCAAGGAATGCTTAATGGTTACTGCAGACCACAAACTGAATTTGATTTAACACTGTAATGTTGTTTAAAATGCTAACATGCTAGTGATATGACACATTATTAAAAAAAAAAACTTCTATCTATGGCATTAGTAGAATACTCTGACCATATGAATAGAAATCTGAAGAATTGAAGAGGGTCCAGAAATAAAAAACAAAAATGATTAAAGAACTTGAAAATGGGCCCTAAAGAGATAAGTTATAGGAACTAGAATTACATAATCAGTAGAAAAGATAGCTAATCTTTTTCTTAATGACTGTCTTTTAGGTTTCAAAGGATTGGTTACCTGACCAGATGATCATGAGGTTTTTTGATATGAGGTTCTTTTCAGTTCTAAGATATACAATTCTGATTATATTTAAAGAGGGTACAATTCATTACTAAATAAGAAAGTGAATTTAAATTACAGCAGGAGAAATTGAGGTTGGACAAAACAAAACAAAACAAAACACAACCAAACAAAAAAGAATCCTTTCTGATAGCAATATTACTTGCATTAGTCAAAGCATAGCAGAATGCATTGTTTGTAGATACAGATATCAGCCCTTTCGATGCCTTCATAAATGGTTTTATATGTTCCTGTGATGGAAAATAAAAACAAAACTCCCAAACCCAACAATCTTAACTGACCAACTTTTTAGTGATGAACTTTGGGGAATTTAATTGTTAAAATTAACAAATATTTATATGGAGTTTAATTTTATTTAATTTATATGGAGTTTATTTTTTTTTCAGGCTGGGTCTTCTGGGGGAACAACTATCCAGGTTAAAAATACTCTGTATCTGCACTCCTCACATCATAATTAGCAAATCCAGTTGGTATGTTTACCTTTAATATTCAAGAAATTGACACACATTAGCTCAAAGTAAAGGTATTACTTAAAATAGTATAGCAGAAACAGTAGTAAGAAAACATTCCCCTCCCTCACACCTGGGACTCAATGTTCTACAAAAATATACAATATCAGTGGGAAAAGTGAGCATACACATAGATGTATGTGTATTGTACATGTGTAGAGATTCAGGTGGCTGAGGCACTGCAGTGACACAGTATATTTTCTTTTCTCATGGTGTGGTCATGTTGAATATCTTTGGTGTGGCATATCTGTTGAGCATGTAGATCCACATGACTCCCTACATCTACTACTTCTCTCTCCAACTTAACTCAGTCCCATAGTTGAACTCTCTTCTTGCTTAACAGATTGCCTCTCTTGGCATAAACAGATTATCTTTATTATGTATAGAGGTGATTACTTTTTTTAAGGACTGTTATAAATATAGCATATCTTTTAGACAACTATCGACTAGTCACCCTATAATTCCATCAAATTGACAGGAATGCCATACTTCCTAAAGGAGCAAGGAAGTATAAACACTTCTAATACATCTTTTAAGACATTAATATAACACTTTTCCAGTTATCTACCCCTTATATTGTAATTTTATCAAACGAGCTAGGGGTAATTGAATTATGCTCACACTCACACTATATTTATTAAGCATTTATTTTGTATAAGCAACTGTACTAGACTTGAGAGAAACAAAGATCAAAAAACAATTCTAACAATAAAAGAAACAATCCCTGCCCTCTAGGAATATATATTCTATTGAAGGATATATTGTGCACACAGATAAATAAGTATCATGTAATTCAAGGAGAATAATAAAAACTGTGAGTCAGAAATTACTCCAGTGATGAGTTAGCACATTTGGGAAAAATGATAATAAAAATAATAGAGATGAATCAATCAATTGATCAATTAATAAGCATTTATGAAGGGTCCAGTATATATCAGCTACTGTGCCAAATGTTGTGGATTCAGAGACAAAAATAAAGTGATCCTTTCCCTCAACAAGCTTATATTCTGTTGGGGGAAGACATGTAAACATTAAGTATATATGAATAAACACAATACAATTTTGGAGAGGAGGCATCAATAACTGAGCACAAATTTCAAGAGAGGGATAATGTTTAAATTGAATTTTGAAGAAAGATCAAGATTCTTAGGGGGAAAGGTGAGGAGCATATATTTTCTAGGAATGGAGAAGGGAGATAGGATATGTATAGTTAGTGGATCAACTTGTCTGGAACTGAGTTCATGAAAGGTAATAGTATGAAATAAAGGTAGAAAGATAAAGTTAAAGATTGTAAAAGAAAAGTCTTAAATTTTACATCTTTCTCAATACAACTAGATTCCTGCTCAGACACGTAATCTGTTGCCAGTCTTGTATTCAAAGCTTTCCAACTTGATATGACTTCCTGGAGCTTGTGTTTCACTGGAAAAGCCTTTACCTTTTCTTCTGAACATAAATCACCTAAAATTCATTACCTGATGATATCTCTTTCTTGCTCACTGATGTTCCAAATGGAACTTATTGCCACATAAACTTGTCTTTTCCCCAAATTTACCTTGTTTGTGGAACAGCAAGGAGACTAGTATCATTGGATCTAAAAGTATGTGAGAAGTAAGGTATAAGAAGACTAGAAAAGTAGGGAGACTAGATAAGGGATTTCAATGCCAGAGGATTTTGTATTTGAACCTAGAAATGATAGAAAGTCACCAGAGAATATTGGGTCAAGGGTGACGTGGTTGGACCTGCACTTTAGGAATAGTTGAATGGAGGATGGACTGAAGTGGGAAAGAATTGAGGTAGGCAGACAACATGACTGCCACTGGAATAGTGACAGTATGAGAAGAGAGAAGGAAGAATACTCAAAAGATTTTACAAAAGTGAAATTGAAAGCTGCTGATAACAGACTGGATATAGAATATGAGAAACAATGAAGATAGCACCAAGCCTGGAGCTTTGGAAGGATTGAAAGGCACTTGACAGAAAGAGGGAAGGTTGGAGTTGGGGTGGGATTGAAAGGTAGTTTAGGGTAAAAAATAATGAGTTCTTTTTTGCACATATTGAGTTTAATAGGACATTCAGTGCAAGATGTCAACAAGGCCTGTGGAGACCTGAGAATTGAGATCATGAGAGAGATTGGGACAGGAAAGGAATTTATAAAAACATAAGGCAATAGTTAGCAGAGATGGAAGGATCAAATGAGAATTTTTTTGAAGATGAAGGAGACTATTTATAGGTAGGAGGGAAGGAACCAAAAAACAGGAAGAGATTGAGGATAAGTGAGAATATAGATATTATGGTGGAAATCTCTTGGAGAAAATGGGATAGAATGGCATTACTTATGCAGATAGAAGGATTTGCCTTGGAAAGGAGTAAGATTCTATGAAGGTAGGGTCTATTTCATTTTTGTCCCAGCACAGTGCCTTGCAGAGAAGAGTTAATAAATAAAAGTTTGTTGAATTAAGTTGAATAGAATTTCAATTGAAGAACTTAAAATAATTGTTATACCTGATAAGAATAGAGGTAAGACTATAATATAGAGCCAGAACTGTTTAATTAAATGAAATTATTTGATCTCACACTTTGGGGATGTTTAGGACTGGGATGGATAGTGTTCTAAAATTAAATGCACATCCAGGTTAGGAGGTTAAATTAAATGATTTCATGAAGCTCCATCTGATTCTGAGAATCTAAATTTAAGTGACTCAAATAATATTTAATATAGCTAATGCCTTTGTTTTTATAGAGAATAATGTAAGAATTTCTTAAATGGAAGGTGAGGGATATGTTCAATGGGAGCAGAAGGAGGAAAAAATTGAAAGAAGAAAATGGAAGAAAAAGACAAGGAGCTGAAAAAAGCCCAAATATATAAGATTTTGGAAAACAGTAGGAGAAAAGCTTTTTAAAAGAGGGGAAAGATTAAAAATACATGTATATAAAAGTGAATGTTCACTATTACCAAGTATTGAAGTTTGTAGAAGAAAAAAAAAGAAGAAAATTATGTGAGAAAAGATAAAAATCAATATGATAAGCTTTTTGGAGATGTAAAAGTGATGACAAATTAGTCATGAGAAACTTTATATGAATAGTGTTTTTAAAAGTCTTTATTAAATAGAAATAAATGTTAAGTATTAGTGAATGATACTGAAAACTCAAATTCATAAAACTAGAGAAAAAAAAGAAAAAACCAAAACATCATAATGTTGATAAAAACACATGCAAAGAATTTTAATGTGAGTAATATAAAACATAATGCAGTTTTATTGGCTCTAATAGAAAACACTATTATAAACATATGGAAGTTTATTGTATCTTAAAGCTCAGGAAAAAAAGTTCTTTTCATGCAAATAGTATTTTTCCCTGTTGGTTTGTTCACCATAGGAATATAAAACTTAAACATTCACTCTTTTTGTTTTATTGGCTACATCATATTCAGCATAGCCAAAACTACTTAGGAAAATTCTAGCTATGGTGCCTTTGAATATAGAGCTGGCAGTCAAGAAAAGGCTTTAAACCTCAAAACATTTTAGGAAATATCATGATATTATCTTTTTTTTTTTATCCTAGTAACCCATCACCCAAAGGGATACTTTTGTGTCTTTATCTTATTTAAAATGTGACTATTTAAAGATGACTCACCAAAAATAACCTTATAGAATCTGAGATATCTACTTTCATATAAAGTTTCATATCTATAATGGATAATATTAACAACAATAATATTTACATACCATTTCAAGGTTTGCAAAATACTCTCTAAATTTTTCTTCTGAGGCTTTTATTTTGATTTTTATATGCAATATGTTTTGAAAGAATAGGATGACTTGTTACTGTACAATTTGAGAAAAATATGAAGAGAATGATCAACTATGAGAATCACAATAACATGATTTGCAAACTTCCACAGAAATCCTATTTTGATGCCTTATATAGATGAAATATATCCTGAAAACTTCAACATTAATGGTATCCCCAACTCAGAAGTTTTGCCAAAAATAAGTGTGTGGCTGGGAGTATAGTCTTTGAAACATATTGTGTCTCCCGTATGAACAATAGACTAGTAAATTCTGGAGATCCTCATCATCAAAGGATTGGTCACCCAGTAGTGATTTTAGGGAGGAGAGATAAAGGCACTCCTTGAAACAGAACAAAACACAGAATAACCCTTAGTCCTGTGTGACTCCTTTCTGTCTCCACAGTGCAGATGGCAAAATGGCAAAAAAGAGAGAGTGCTAATAATCACACCATTTTAATGTGTGCTTTAATTTTAATTTTAATATTTAATTTAATACTTAATAATCCCATAACTGATGTATCAATCCTATGCTTAAGGACTTGGATAATACCTACACTGATACATTCGCCATATGTGAAACAGAAGATAAAAACCAATTGCATCTGAATAGGATGACTCAGAGGTTCTTCTCTGGAAGATTATTCATTAAATATACTAGTTGTATAATCATGAGCAAATCATATAACCTCTCAATGACTTGACAACTTAATTCATTAAAGTGTAATATAAGATGGAGTGAGGCATAATGGTAAGAGTTTTGGGTGTGAAGTCAGATGATTTAGATTCAAATTACAGTTATGTCATTAACTAGCCATTTAACCTTGCACTACTCACCTTACAAGATCAATTAAGACAATATGTATAAAATGCTTAGTGACTGCATAATGAAAGGATTGATAAGTTATGATTCCTGTCTTTGTCAACCTTATCATTTAGTCTTGGATTTATTGTCTAGTAGGGGATAGTAGTAAAAAATAATGAATAATTCAATGGTAATTATTTTTTAATTGTTTTTCTTAACTTTTTCTTATTTAAGAAATATTTCAGTTTTCCAAAACACTTGTGATTTCATCACTATTGATATTTTCTACAATGAGTCAATTCCTCACCTAACAATGCCTATTAGAATTTACTCATGTTTTTCCCTAAATTCATTAAAGGAATTCCCACACTGTACTAGAGGGGTACCTCACTTTCTCCTGACAGTGCATAGATCATGGGCTAACCATCAGTTACCTCTAATTCTTATCACATGATTGACCCACTTCTGTACTAAATCTCTATTTGAAGGTGTAATTTGATTAAGATCTATCTAAGATACTTGTAAAAAAGAAAAGGGAGTTATCACAGTAAAATTCTTCACTTTGTTTCTCCCTGGCAAGGATCTTATAAACATACATATACCAGCTTGTATTTTATATTTAGTTTATATTTTAAAAATTAATAGAGACATATAATTATTTTACATCAAAAACTGTATTGAAGAATAATTACTGGGGGGAAGGGTGTAAATTAGGATTCTAGTAGAACTCTATTTTGAAGTTTCACCTATAAGCATTTCTTTTGGCATGGAAGATTGAAGTTTGTATTTGTATGTTCAAAGACAATTATTGCAATAGTAAAATATATATTATTTTTTTGGCCATTTTTAGTCACTACATTTGTGATTCAATAATATATCAATGCTTAGAAATAAAATAATTCTCATTAAAGAAACTTATTAAACAAATCAGAGGAAATAATACTATGGAAATCCCCAAATGCAGCCCAGTAAAACTTCACCAAGGATCAAAGATACGTTAATAAACAAATGGCTTTTAAATCACATTTTAGTTACTCTGAAGGTTCATTACTTATATATCTGTGTGTCTGGATTTACTCAAAGACTCTACAATAACTATAACTAGGAAAAACATTTTTCCTTCTTATTATTTCCCAAATACTTACATAGAATGATGATTGCAAATTAACTAAAGAAATGTTGGCTATTATCTTTGCTATAAAGAGATAATATGACTCTAGCCAAAAAGAGCTCTTTATCTTTAAATGCCAAGGTTCGAGAATAGAACTTTTTAAATTTATTTAAGCATTCATAAGTACCAATGGCGGTACTTCTAGAAGTAGTTATGATACACTAAAGTAAGTCATCATTTAAGCAAATTACTGTCCTTAGTGATTGGTAAGATGATAAAAAATGTTGAAAATGTCATGATAACCTGGAAAGATAAGCCTTTGAACACCTGTTTTTTGACCTTGTTTGCCAAAATAGTCAAGACCATCATGAGACCAAGCTACACAATAGCATTGTATTGGAAACTTTGTTTTTGTTGTAAAAGGGAAAAAAAACCTTTATGTAAATGTTTCATCTCAGATTTATTTCTTCTAAATGACAAAATAAACATTTCAAAGAATTTTGAAGGCCAGGGAATAGGATCTATTTTTTTTAGTGTAGCCCTGTGATTTCACATGTCCTCTGATCATAATCAACAGCTATTTTGCCACATAATCCTTGAGAGCTACCTACAACCTTGAGCAATTAATTGACTTAATGTACACATTCAGTGCATGTCATGACTCTGACACAACTGTATATCTACTATACTATATTGCCTTGTGATCTATAAAAAAGGCATATCTTATTACTTATCATATTTATTATTTATGCAATTCTTAGTTATCTTATTCAACTTATTATCCAACTTACGCTGCAAAACTCATAAAGGTTCCCAAAGAATTGTATTTTTAAAAACATTTTTATTTCTTCTTATTTTTGGCAATATATAGAGATGGACAAGCTGTTTTGGACATAATAAAAAAGCAATTCAATATCAAAACCACTGGATTTCAGAGTTGGAAGAGAGCTGAGAGGTCATCTAGTTGAATTTGTTGGGTTTATGTTATTTAGGAAAAATAGGATGCAGAGCCAAGATGGTGAAAAAAAAGCTGCAACTTACTTAAGCTCTGCCTAAAACACTTCTAAATGCCTTTAAATAATCTATAAAACAATTCCTGGAGCAGCAGAACCCACAAAAGAATGGGGTGAGATAATTTTCCAGGCAAAACAACTTAGAAGGTCAGTGAGAAAGGTATACTGGAGACTGTCAGCACAGACTGAGCTCCAGCAAACCAGGAGTAGGCCTCGGGTGCCACTGATTTAGCAGCGGTAGCAATTGCTTTCAGAGCTCTTAGTTGACAGAATATAAAGGGGTTGAAGGAAATTACATGGGTCTTTTTGCTAGCACAGAGAGAAGACTGTTGCTTTGTCCATCTTGGATCCATGTCACAATACTAGTGGTAGTCCCAGGGCAAGGAGGAGCACTAGCATGCAGAGTTTGCAGTTACATTGGAACAGTGACCTTCCTCACTGTACAAGATTACTCATGTGATTATTCATAGACCAGAGCACAAGCCAGGAGAGTAGTAAATATACCTCTCCTTAGAAGATTAGTAGATAAGTAGTAAACATACCTCATCTTGGAAGATCTAAAATCTTACAGTCCTTAGATGGAGCTCTGAAAACAACTGCACAAAATCCCAAAAGTTTTGGACATTGCACCATCACCCTGGAAGCAGAGCCCTAACAGAAGGTTCAAAAGTCAATAAATAAATTTGGAAAATGAGCAAACAGAAAAAAATCAGAAAAAATAACTTCTTAAAAAACAGAATTTGTGAAATGAAAATAATTCCATAGAACAAAACAACTCATTTAAAAATTCAATTGGACAAATACAAAAATAAGTAAAAAAAAAAAAAAAGTAAATGAAGAAAATAATTCACTAAAATCCAGAACTGAACAAATGGAAATGAATGACTCAATGAAACAATAAGAATCAGTCGAGCAAAACCAAAAAAAAATTTTTTTTAAATAGAAAAATGTAAAATACCTAATTGGAAAAACAATTGACTTGGAAAATAGATCTAGGAGATATAATCTAAAGATTATTAGACTCCCTGAAAATCCATGATGAAAAAAATAGTCTAGACACTATTATTCAGTAAATTATCAAAACGAAATGCTCAGATGTCACAGAATTAGAAGGTAAAATGATTCACTGAACACCTCCTAAAGAGACCCCAAAATTAAAACTCTAAGGAATATCATGGCTAAATTTGAGAACTATCAAACTAAGGAAAAAATATTACAAGGAGCCAGAAAGAAACAATTCAAATACCAAGGAACCACAATAAGGATTACTCAGGACCTACTAGCTTCCACTTTAAAGGCTCAAAGGGCTTAGAATCTGATATTCTGAAAGGTGAAGGAACTTGGAATGCAGCCAAGAATAAATTACCCTGCTAAATAGAACATTTTCTTTCAGGGAAGAAGATGGAATACAATAAAACTGGTGAATTCCATTTATTTTTGATGAAAAGACCAGAGCTAAACAAAAACTTTGACCTTGAAATACTGAACTCAAGAGAAGCATACAAAGGTAAAAAGAGAAAAAAAAAAACTCTTGAGAACTATTTCTATTATGTATACATGTGTAATCTGATTTTATTGTTATAAAAAAGAAACTAGAGGTGGAAAGGGGATTGTAACAGAAAAATAGGGGGAAATGGAGGTAAAATTAGGGAAATTACATCTCAGGAAAAGGCAAAGAAAACCTATTATAATGGAGGGAAAGAAAGGAGGGTGATGAATATTGTGTGAATCTTCCTGTCATCAGATTTAGCTCAGAAAAAGAATATTAGATATATTTGGTTTCATTGAGAAACTTCTCTCACATTATGGAAAAGTAGGAAGGGAAAGGCAAAAAGGGAAGGGGTAGGTTAAATGGAAGGGTAAACAGAAATAGTAGGGGAAAGATAGAAAAAAAAAGGGGTAGGGTCTCTAAAAGGGGAGGACATTTGAGGCAAGTAATGCTCATAAGTAAAATACTGAGGAGGAGAGAAAGGGGGAAAAAAAGAGAAAAGTATAATTTGGGTTTAATAAGATGGCAGGAAATACAGAATTAGTAGTTTTAACCATAAATGTGAATGGGATGGGCTCTTCCATAAAACATAAGCGGATAGCAGACTGGATTAAAAGCCAGAATCCTACAATATGTTGTTTACAAGAAACACATTTAAAGCAGAGAAATACATACAGAGTAAAGATAAAAAGGCTAGAGCAGAATTTATTATGCTTTAGGTGAAGTAAAAAAAAAGCAGGAGTAGCCATCCTGATCTCAGATTAAGTAAAAGCAAAATTGATCTAACTAAAATAGATAAGGAAGAAAACTATATCTTGCTAAAGGGTACCATAGATAATGAAGCAATATCAATATTAAACATATATGCACCAAGTGGTGTAGCATCTAAATTCCCAAGGAAAAGTTAAGAGAATTGCAAGAAGAAATAAATAACAAAACTTTAATAATGGGAGATCTCAATCTTGCTCTCTCAGAACTAGATAAATCAAATCACAAAGTTAAAGAGGTAAATAAGATATTAGATTCTTTGAAGAAAATTGAATGGAGACAGAAAGGAATACATTTTCTTCTCGGCAGTTTATGAAACCTATACAAAAATCAACCATATATTAGGATATAAAGACTTCAAAATCAAATGCAGAAAGGCAGAAATAGTAAATGCATTTTTTTCAGATCATGATGAAATGAAAATTACATTCAATAAAAGGCCAGGGGAAAATAGACCAAAAAGTAATTGGAAACTAAATAATCTCATTCTAAAGAATGAATGGGTGAAACAACAAATCATAGACACAATCAACAATTTCATCCAAGAGAATGGCAATAATGAGACAACATATCAAAATTTGTAGGATGCAGCCAAAACAGTAATAAGGGGAAATTTTATATCTCTATTTGCTTACTTGTATAAAATAGAGAAAGAGAAAATCAATGAATTGGAAAAGAACAAATTGGAAAAGAACAAATTAAAAAACCCCAATCAAATACCAAACTTTATATTCTAAAAATAAAAGGAGAGATCAATGAAATTAAAAGTAAAAAAAAAAAAACTATTGAATTAATAAATAAAACTAAAATTTGGTTTTATAAAAAATAAATAAAGCTTAAATTGTATTAGAAAAAGGAAAGAGGAAAATCAAATTGTTAGTCTCAAAAATGAAAAGGGAGAACTATCCACCAATGAAGAGGAAACTAGAGCAATTATCAGAAGTTATTTTGCCCAACTTTATGCCAATAAATTTGAAAACCTAAGTGAAATGAAGGAATACCTACAAAAATATAGATTGCTCAGATAAACAGAAGAGGAAATAAATTACTTAACTAGTCCCATTTTAGAAAAAGAAATAGATCAAGCTATTAATCAACAATAATTGATCAATTATTAAGGACCAGATGGATTTACATGTGAATTCTACCAAACATTTAAAGAACGATTAACTCAAATAGTATATAAACTATTGAAAAAATGGGGAATGAAAGACTCCTACCAAATTCCTTTTATGCCACAGACATGGTACTGATATCTAAACCAGATAGGATGAAAACAGAGAAAGAAAATTATAGACCAATCTCCCTAATAAATATTAAGGTAAAAAAAATCTTAAATAAAATATTAGCAAAGAGATTACAGAAACTCATCCCTAGGATAATACACCATGACCAAGTAGGATTTATACCAGGAATGCAGGGCTGGTTCAATATTAGGAAAACTATTAGCATCATTGACTATATCAATAACCAAATTAACAAAAGCCATATGATTATCTCAATAGATGTAGAAAAAGCATTTGATAAAATCCAACACCCATCTCTAATAAAAACATTAGAGAGTATAGGAATAAATGGACTTTTCCTTAAAACAATCAGTAGTATCTATTTAAATTTATCAGAAAGCATCATATGTAATGGGGATAAACTGGAACCATTCCCAATAAGATCAGGGGTGAAACAAGATTGCCCACTATCACCATTATTATTCAATATTCTATGAGAAATGCTAGCTTTGGCAATAAGAGAAGAAAAAGAAATTTTAAAAATTAGAGTAGGTAATGAGGAAACCAAATTTCACTCTTTGCAGATGATACAATGGTATACTTAGACAACCCTTGAGAATCAACTAAAAAACCTATTAAAAAATAATCCATAACTTTAACAAAGTTGCAGGATACAAAATAAATCCACATAAATAGTCAGCATTTTTATATATCACTAACAAAATCCAACAGCAATAGATACAGAGAGAAATCCCTTTTTAGATAGGGAAATTACAGGGAACTTAATAAGGTTAACACTTTTTACATTCCAATATGGCAATATGATAATTGTAACTTATAAAAATTTTTTCATTTTTAAGGAAATTAGAAGGAGTATATATAAAGAAAAAGGGGACGGGTGTTATTTGAATGTGAATGGGATTATATCCAAAAAAAAGTAAAATTAAAGAGTGAGAGAACATCTACTAGGGAAAAGGTAAAGGGGAAAACAGAAGAGGGTAAATTGATTCACAAATAAGAGGCAAGAAAACGTTTTTACAGGAGAGAGGAAGAGTGAAGAAGTAAAGGTCAATAAATAAACTTTACTTTCATCAGAAAAAAAGAATAACATACACATTCAATTAAGTATAGAAATCTATTTTACCCTACAGGAAAGTACTCCTTACCCCTACAGAAAGTATAAGATAAAGGGGGAATGATAGAAGTAAGGCAGATTGAAGGAAGTGGCAGTCAGAAGAAGCAAAACAGTTTTGAGGAGGGACAGAGTGAAAGGAGAGAGAATAAAATGGAAAAGTAGTAATGAAAATGATAGCAACTGTGAAAAAAATTGAAGCAAGTTTTTCTAATAAAGGCCTTGTTTCTCAAACTTATAGAGAACATATTTACAAATTTATAAAAATAAGAACCATTCCCAATTGATATGAACAGTTTTCAGATGAAGTAATCAAAACTGTCTGTAACAATATTTTTAAAATGCTCTAACCTACTATTGATTGGAAATTAAAATAATTTTGAGGTATGAACTCATCCTATTAGAATGACTAATAAGATGGAAAAAGAAAATTAAAAATGTTTGAGGAGACATGAGAAAAATAAGACATTAATGCTATGCTAGTAGTGTTGTGAACTGAGTCAATCATTCTGTCAAACAATTTGGAATTATGCCCAAAGAGCTATAAAACCATATATACCCTGACAACAAATCAAAACATACTGTTTTCACTTTTTTTTGTTGTTTGTTTTTTTCTTTCTTATAGTTTTTTCCTTCTGTTCTGGTTTTTCTTTCACAACATGACTAATGTTTAATTTGTTTAATATGAGTATACATATATAACCTATATCATTGTTTCTGTCTTGGGAAAGGGAGAGAGAAAAAAGAGAAGGAAGGGGGAAAATTGGAAATTGAAATCTTATAAAAATAAATGTTGAAAACTATCTTTACATGTAATTGGGAAAAGATAAAATATTAAGTTAATGCCCATTATCTAGGGAATGACTGAGCAAATTGTGGTATATGATTATGATGGCGTATTATTGTGCTATAAGAAATAGTGACTAGGATGCTCTCAGAAAAAAAAAAAACCTAAAAATATTTCCAAGAATTAATGCAAAGTGAAATGTATGGGGTAAAACAGCAATACTGTAAAATGATCATCTATGAATGACTTAGCTATTCTTAGCAATACAATGATCTTAGGCAACTCTGAAGAACTTATGATATAAAATGTTATCCATCCACAAAGGAAGAACTAGTGTATGGATTTTCCTTAGGGTCTTTCTGTCTACATTTTCTTTGATAAAATATTTATGAAAAATAATTCTCTCTACAATGCACCATAGAAATAACCAGCTTCCTTTGCACAAATGCATTTAATAAAAGGCAAAATACTTCTTCCCAAGGCAGCCCATTTCATTTTAAGAGAACTCTAATTCAACCAATCAGCCATTTGTTGTTCAAGGCATGTGGCATAAAATAATAAAAATGAAATAGTTCCTTCCCTCAAAGATTTTGCATTCTATGTTTAAAAGATTATCCTTATATAGAACTTAAATATTTTTTAATTTCCCCTCTTTTGTAATAGTTGTATTTTTTGAGCTCAAGCAGAATAAATCAAATTTTTCTTTCATATAGCAACTCTTTAAATATTTGACATCAGCTATAATGCCTCCCCACTTCCTTCCAAGTTATCTCTTCTCATGCCTTCTCCATTCTAATACCTCATATTCAAACAAAATTAGAAATGGCCATTCAATTATTTTTTAACATATTAGTTAGCTATATTCCTTCCTCTAATTCCCATCTTTGGAATATTGGCAGTGTCAGGAAGGACTCAGTCTTATCTTTCACTTCCTATTATGTAGTTAGTTCTTCCTTATCATTGTCCATCATTTTACTCTGTGGAATATTCTCTGAAATAAATAATGAAAAATGAATGAGGGATTGGAGCCAGACTCCAGACTTATCTCAGATGGTAAAATGATGTTCTGACATTTTATCCTGGAAGGATAAGGAAAATCTTAGATATAGTTTAGAAAACTTTTTGGGAAATTTAACCCCCCAAAATCAATAAATCAAAGTCATAAAGTTTTCCCTCAATTTGGTTCAGCCTTGCTAAGAGAAAGATTGATATTTAGAATGCCAATTCTTTTTTTTGTTTGTTTGTTTTGGTTTGGTTTTTAGTTGAAACTTTCTTTTTTTTAAATTTTTATTTAATAATTACTTTATATTGACAGAATCCATGCCAGGGTAATTTTTTTTTTTACAACATTATCCTTTGCACTCGTTTCTGTTCCAATTTTTTTCCCCTCCCTCCCTCCACCCCCTCCCCTAGATGGCAAGCAGTCCTTTATATGTTGGATATGTTGCAGTATATCCTAGATACAATATATGTTTGCAGAACTGAAAAGTTCTCTTGTTGCATAAGGAGAATTGGATTCAGAAGGTATAAATAACCCGGGAAGAAAAACAAAAATGCAGATAGTTCACATTCGTTTCCCAGTGTTCTTTCTTTGGGTGTAGTTGCTTTTGTCCGTCATTTATCAATTGAAACTCAGGTCTCTTTGTCCAAGAAATCCCCTTCCATCAAAATATGTCCTCATACAATATCGTTGTCGAAGTGTATAATGATCTCCTGATTCTGCTCATTTCACTTAGCATCAGTTCATGTAAGCCTCGCCAGTCCTCTCTGTATTCATCCTGCTGGTCATTTCTTACAGAACAATAATATTCCATAACATTCATATACCACAATTTACCCAGCCATTCTCCAATTGATGGGCATCCATTCATTTTCCAGTTTCTAACCACTACAAACAGGGCTGCTACAAACATTTTGGCATATACAGGTCCCTTTCCCTTCTTTAGTATTTCTTTGGGATATAAGCCCAATAGAAACACTGCTGGATCAAAGGGTATGCACAATTTGATAATTTTTGGGGCATAATTCCAGATTGCTCTCCAGAATGGTTGGATTCATTCACAACTCCACCAACAATGCATTAGTGTCCCAGTTTTCCCGCATCCCCTCCAACATTCATCATTATTTTTTCCTGTCATCTTAGCCAATCTGACAGGTGTGTAGTGGTATCTCAGCGTTGTCTTAATTTGCATTTCTCTGATCAATAATGATTTGGAACACTCTTTCATATGAGCGGTAATAGTTTCAATTTCATCCTCTGAAAATTGTCTGTTCATATCCTTTGACCATTTATCAATTGGAGAATGGCTTGATTTCTTATAAATTTGAGTCAGTTCTCTATATATTTTGGAAATGAGGCCTTTATCAGAACCTTCAACTGTGAAGATGTTTTCCCAGTTTGTTGCTTCCCTTCTAATCTTGTTTGCATTAGTTTGGTTTGTACAAAGACTTTTTAATTTGATGTAATCAAAATTTTCTATTTTGTGATCAGTAATGGTCTCTAGTTCATCTTTGGTCACAAATTTCTTTCTCCTCCACAATTCTGAGAGATAAACTATTCTATGTTCCTCTAATTTATTTATAATCTCGTTCTTTATGCTTAGGTCATGGACCCATTTTGATCTTATCTTGGTATATGGTGTTAAGTGTGGGTCCATGCCTAATTTCTGCCATACTAATTTCCAATTATCCCAGCAGTTTTTATCAAATAATGAATTCTTTTCCCAGAAGTTAGGGGCTTCGGGTTTGTCAAACACTAGAATGCTGTAGTTGACTATTCTGTCTTGTGAACCTAACCTTTTCCACTGATCCACTAATCTATTTCTTAGCCAATACCAAATGGTTTTGGTGACTGCTGCTTTATAATATAATTTTAGATCAGGTACAGCTAGGCCACCTTCATTTGATTTTTTTTTCATTAATTCCCTTGAGATTCTCGACTTTTTATTGTTCCATATGAATTTTGTTGTTATTTTTTCTAGATCATTAAAATATTTTCTTGGAAGTCTGATTGGTATAGCACTAAATAAATAGATTAGTTTAGGGAGTATTGTCATCTTTATTACGTTCGCTTGGCCGATCCAAGAGCACTTAATATTTTTCCAATTATTTAAGTCTGACTTTATTTGTGTGGAGACTTTTTTATTAATTCCTGACTTTCCTTTGGTAGATAGATTCCCAAATATTTTATGGTATCAACAGTTATTCTGAATGGAATTTCTCTTTGTATCTCTTGCTGTTGGGGTTTGTTGGTGATGTATAAAAATGCTGAGGATTTATGGGGATTTATTTTGTAGCCAGCTACTTTGCTAAAATTATGAATTATTTCTAATAGCTTTTTAGTAGAATCTCTGGGGTTCTCTAGGTATACCATCATATCATCTGCAAAGAGTGATAGTTTGGTTTCCTCATTGCCTACTCTAATTCATTTAATATCTTTCTCGACTCTTATTGCCGAGGCTAGTGTTTCTAATACGATATTAAATAATAATGGTGATAGTGGGCAACCTTGCTTCACTCCAGATCTTACTGGGAAAGGTTCCAGTTTTTCCCCATTGCATTTGATGCTTACTGATGGTTTTAAATATATGCGCCTGACTATTTTAAGGAAAAGTCCATTTATTCCTATGCTCTCAAGTGTTTTTATTAGGAATGGATGTTGGATTTTATCAAATGCTTTTTCTGCATCTATTGAGATGATCATATGGTTTTTGTTTGTTTGGTTATTGATATAGTCAATTATGCTAATAGTTTTCCTAATATTGAACCAGCCCTGCATTCCTGGTATAAATCCTACTTGGTCATAGTGTATTATCCTGGTGACGATTTTCTGTAATCCTTTTGCTAATATTTTATTTAGGATTTTAGCATCAATATTCATTAGGGAGATTGGTCTATAATTTTCTTTCTCTGTTTTCAGCCTACCTGGTTTAGGTATCAGTACCATGTCTGTGTCATAAAAGGAGTTTGGTAGGACTCCTTCAATCCCTATTTTTTCAAATAGTTTATTTAGCATTGGAGTTAAATGTTCTTTAAATGTTTGGTAGAATTCACATGTAAATCCATCTGGTCCTGGGGATTTTTTCTTAGGGAGTTGATTGATAGTTTGTTCTATTTCTTTTTCTGAGATGGGACTGTTTAGGATATTTACTTCTTCCTCTATTAGTTTGGGCAAGCTATATTTTTGGAGGTATTTTTCTATTTCATTTAAGTTGTCGAATTTATTGGCATAAAGTTGGGCAAAGTAACTCCTAATTATTGCTCTAATTTCCTCTTCGTTAGTGGTGAGT
The DNA here is from genome assembly GCF_016432865.1 of Antechinus flavipes. Classification (NCBI taxonomy): domain Eukaryota; kingdom Metazoa; phylum Chordata; class Mammalia; order Dasyuromorphia; family Dasyuridae; genus Antechinus; species Antechinus flavipes. The sequence continues at coordinate 320,505,645 of NC_067401.1, forward strand.
TCTCCCTTTTCATTTTTAAGACTAACAATTTGATTTTCCTCTTTCCTTTTTTTAATCAGATTTACTAAGGGTTTGTCTATTTTGTTGGTTTTTTCATAGAACCAACTCTTAGTTTTATTAATTAATTCAATAGTTTTTTTAATTTCAATTTTATTGATCTCTCCTTTTATTTTTAGAATTTCAAGTTTAGTGTTTGACTGGGGGTTTTTAATTTGTTCCTTTTCTAGCATTTTTAGTTGCAAACCCAATTCATTGACCTTCTCTTTCTCTATTTTATACAAATAGGCCTCTAGAGATATGAAATTTCCCCTTATTACCGCTTTGGCTGCATCCCATACATTTTGGTATGATGTCTCATTATTATCGTTTTCTTGGGTGAAGTTATTAATTATGTCTATAATTTGCTGTTTCACCCAATCATAGAATGCCAATTCTTAACTGTGATCCTTTCTTTATCTCTGTATATGAAAATCTAAACATTGCTATTTCCTTCTGTGATCCCTCCTTATCTATTTCTAAGTAAGAAAATTTATAGATTAAAAACAAATCTATCTAACCAGCAAAGGAAATTCAAATTTCTTAAACAAGAACTAGAAAAATAGTTTTATATAACTGAATAAACTTTGGAATCAGTTTCTATTTGGAAAGAGGAAGAAGGAAAAAGGTAATCTTTAACAATCCTTCACCTATTCTCCCAACTACCTAAAGTGCTAAAAGGAAATAATAACAGACCAAAGGCTGGGGGTTGAAAACTCCAACAGAAACCCCATTGTTTATTGCTGTGCCTCAGTGCAGAACTCTACAGCTAATCTCTAAATTTGAACTTCCATTCCATCTCCTCATTTGTTCAAATAAAGTACTATCATCTGTTGCTTGGTCTACAAAAATGTGTCTCCAAAAACCTTTTATATAGGCATATCAAAAAAAAAAAAAAAAAGATGATACTTGTTATGAGTTCAAATGTTGGAGTTCCTGTTCTTCTCAAGGCAAAGCCGGTTTAGAGGCTTGGAGCCCTTCGGATGTCTCCAAATCCAAAGGTTCTGTCCTTCAGCCTCTGCCTCTGCTTTCTTCTGCCTCCAACCAAGACAGAGATGGAAGGTCTCTCTTATCTCCTTCTGGGGAGCCCAGCCACCAACTTGCCGCGGAGAGAGGGCTTCTGGCGTAGCTCCACTGAAATCCGTCAAAGTGTTCTCTGCACCAGAGTCGTTCCTCTCGAGTCCGGCGCGATCAGCCAGCCAAGAGGAAAAAATGTATTCTGCCATAGATCCCTCATCGCTGGCCTTTTATCTGCCTCTTCTGAGAGAATGGGATTATGGGTTTTCTCCCATAGTGCTCTCTGGCCCAATGAGCTTTAAGGGAGGTGTGAACTCCCTGAAAGTAGAAAGTCTACTTTGTGAAGCTAGCATACTTGTGGACTCCAATGAGTAAAGGTGGGAACACAAGCCTTGTCTTGATTAGTTCTACTTAGTACCTTGTTTCAGGTTCTGGCCAAAACATCTTCTTGTAAGATTAGATCAACTCTAATTAGTTAGTAGTTAGTAAGGATTCCAACAGATACTAAAAATATCTTTTGGTTGTTTTCTGCCCAATTAAATCTAGGGAAAATGATAAACACTGGTTAAACACACACACACACACACACATTTTTAAATCCAGGGTTTTAACTTCAGATTCAGATAATTTGAATATTCATAGTTTAGCAAACTTAATCATTCAGACATAGACATTTTATCCTGAGACTAATCTTTCCTTTCCCTCATATTTTATCTAATTTAGACCAGTTCACTACTTATTAACACCTCCATCTGAGATTCAACAAAGAAATCAGAAGTTTGTTGGAATACATGGGAGAGCTCTTAGAATACATGGGAGCCACCTGACAGTGGCTCCTGGAGATCCAACCCAGAATGGGTCTCCTCTTGTGAGAGCATGATACAAGGAGACTGACAGGCAGTTGCTGTTCTCTGACCTCTCCCTGAGAAGCTGTTGCATGTCTGGCCTCTCTTCTCATTCCTCTGAGTCAAATTTATCTTCATCTGCAACACCTATGTCATCAAAGGCTGCCTTGCTACTCCTTCAGATATTATAATCCACAGCTGGGCAGAGTTTCGGAGAATTGACCTATCCCTTAACAAAGGTTAGCAGATTTTTTTCAAGCACCAATTCTCCCCTCTTACCTTGACACTAAAACAGATAAAAGCATTCGGAACAATAATAAAAATCTCCTCTGTGTCTCATGCTTTGATATAAAATACTCATAAAATTCAACTTAATATTATATTTCTTCTTCCTCACATAGCCAAAGTAAAAAAAAAAAAATTAAAAAATATACAAATAATTGTTTTCTTTCTCACCTATTCTCCTATTTCTCAAACTCTTATAATTTGACTTCCAACCTCTACTAAATCAGGATTGCTTTATACAAGTTTATCAATTATATCTTAACTTATCAATACAATGGCCATTATTTTGTCTTTATTTTTCTTGAGATATAGCTTTGAATTTTTTTCTCCCTTGGTTGCCATTGATGAAGCTCTTTTCTGTCTCCTCTTCTTTCTCCTCTTGTTGTGTCCTGTTTTCTAGAGCCTTCAAGTTGGGATGACAAAACATGCCATGCTTTCTAGAGCCCCCATGCCAGGTTAATTAAAATATACCATCTTAGGGAAGAGTGATGAGGTGAGAATCCCAAGGATGGTTAAAATATGAAGTCTGTTTATTTCAAGTTCTTTCCCCTTTATATACCCTCATACCCTTATATAACCAAAGCAATATTGCACATGTATTAAGTATATACTGCACACATCAGACCACATAAACAACTTGTTATTATATGTAGATTGCCACCTGGTATCACTCTTTGCCACCTGATATCACTGCTTCAATCACAACATAGGTTTGCCACTTCCCCCTGAATTTTCAAGAAAGCCTAGAGCCCTTAAGGGAGATAGGGAGCTGAACCAGACATTATTAGCAGAGGCTGAAGGTTCTTATACTTCACCCAGAGTTCCCCCACTTTCTGTGTCCCTCTACATTCACTTTTCTATGTTACCAGCTCTTCTGATGTAAAAAAAAATGGAAAATAAAAACAAAAAACATAGATAATCTAAACAAATTGTATCAGGAGTACCAAATTGAAACAAGTTCCCAAAATTGTTCATATCCTTTGACCCAGCTATATCACTATTATGCTTATATTCCAAAGAAATCAAGGAAAGAAAAAGGGATCCTGTGTGCAAAAATACTTATAGCAGCTCCTTTTTAAGAAATACTAAATACTTAAGAAATTAAGAAATAATAATTGGAAAAGAAGACTAAATAAATTATCATTTATGAATTTAATAGAACATTATTATGTAACAAAATGGGTGTTTCCAAAAGAAAATAGGAAAACCTCTATGAACTCATGCACAGTGAAGTGAGCAGTACTAAAAGAACAAATTATATAATGATAATATTATACAGAAAAATACTTTAGAAAGATTTTAGAACTCTGATCAATGATAAATTAAGAATCAAGAATGCTAAAGATGAAACATGCTACTTTCCTCTTTCTAGAGATGTGATAAACTTAAAATACATAGAAACATGTTTCATGTTTTCTTGCATGCCTGATCTAAGAATTTGTTTTTCAGATCTATTTATGATGCAGGCTTTCCTTTTCCTTTTCTTTCCCTTTTTTTTTTTTTTTTTTTTTTTTGGTTCATCTGGGTAGTAGAAAGATTAGGGTGCATTTAAATGCAATTATAGTAAACTTATTTTTTAGAAATGAATTTATATAACTATCACTTAGCACAGGATTTGGCATACATATTTTTTAATCCATTCATAGTTCCGTTCTTTCATTTGTTCATAAAGATAATAAGAAAGTACCTAACTACCCTTAATGGGCTCCCATTGGTACTCAAATAACCTACCTTCCAAGATAATTAAAGAAGTGCTACTGGGTTAGAGAAGGGCAAATTTTAACTTGATTTTCAAAAAAGGAAAGAGAATACAATGTGCAAACTGGAGAAGTGTGAGCTTAAGTGGAAAATTATAATTTTTTCCAAGTATTTGAAGAGTTCTCATGTGTGAGAGAGATTAGATTTATTCTGATTGGTTCCAAAGAGCAGAACTAGAAACAATAAGCTGAAGTTATTGAAAAGGAGACTTATATTTGGTGACATTTATCACTGTTCAAAAGTTAAATGGGTCACCTTTAACAATAATCAAGTCAGAAACCATATAACATATGCTTGATGAGTTCCTATATGACTGGGTGTGGCAGGCAGAGAGAAACTGAAGAACTGATAAAAATTATTCCCTGAAGGAGTCAGGAAGGAGGCTCTGATAACTGAGATTAGTTTAGCTACATGGTCTCATCCACTGGAGATAATCAGTCAGAAATCCAAGTTATGTCAAGTCCCTGAGGCTAAATTCTCCCTACAAAACATCTTATAGTCCAAGCCATAGTTATTGCTCTCCTTTGGCATAGTCCATCATTGCACTCTGTCTTATGTAACCCTACTTCTCCTCCTTGCATCCAACTAACTCTTTTAGGGTGCTTTCAGGATTTAACCCATCAACTAAGGGCATGCCCCAATCTCATGGGATGCTCCCTTTCTATCGGGCAATTGTGAGTTCCACTAAGCAACTTGTCTTTCAAATGCTCTCCCACTCTTTCATATTTACCATTCTTGGTATCTATTGTATCCCTCCATTTTATGTGTTAACTATTCCTCTAAATAAAGCTACCTTTTGCCAAAGAGAATGGTCATTATGAATTCTTCACATGATCAAGCCCCAACTTTTGGTATTTGCCATCATTTGGTGTCAAACCCTACATCATAGATCAATATCATATTTGCTATATACCAGGCACTGTCTAGGTCCTCACACACTAGAAGTTCCAAACAAAAGACTGGATTAATTCTCTCAGAGATGCTATAGAGGGGACTGAAATAAATGGCCTCTGAAGTCCTTTCCAATTTGGTATCAACATGGTCATGCAAGCAATCAATGTTTTTGTGTGGGACAAAGGCCACCTGCTCAATTAAATCAAGGAGATTTCTCAAGGTAAAAGCAGAAAGGAATTTTATTACAGTCTCTCAAGAAAGGGTGTCTCCCTCCCAACAAGCAGTCAGACAAGGTCAGGAGAGGTACAGGAAGTAAAGAATGATTATATAGGGGTCTGGAGTAACTCTTCCTATAGGCTGAACCTTTGCCCTAATTAGTCAGGACAAATGATCTTACATTCTAAGTCATAAATGCAAAAAAACTTCTCACCTGACCATATCTTTAGGATTACTAAATTACCTTATCATAGGAGTTTTAATGCCAAGGTGGCCCCAATTTAGTCTCACAAAAGAAAAGGGCTATATATTCCCGTTCTTTGTAAACCATGTCATCTTTGGAGAAAGAAACCTGGGCCTGGGGCACAGCTACTTTCACTCAGTTTTTAGAATACTTCTCCATCTTGTGAGATAGCTTTCACAGTTTGTTTCATTCAATTTAATAATGATAATTAATCAATTTGTGTATTTTTAAACTTTTATGAATAGTTTTAAATAATGGATACACACATACTGGACATGCAGTCATATTGCACACTAATAATTAAATTGACATACTATATTAAAAAAAAGTCTAATAGACTAGATGCTTGTGTCTAGCAAAGGTGATTTAATCTCTAGTAATTTTATTCATTTTTTTGGTGATAGACTAATTCTGTCTTCTATCTGAGGATATAAATCTGAATGGGATATGCATGTTCTAGAATACTTTGGGGAGTATTCTTTTGACAATAGAAAAAGGAAAAAAAGGAATAATTGCAATGATCTCCTAGATCAGGACTTCTTAAAATTTTTCCAACTGTGACCCCTTTTCACCCAAGAAATTTTTACAAATCAAATATTTACTGATAACAAATTATAACTTTGCAACTTCCACATTCATTTATATGATCCTATATGGGATCATAACCCACAATTTAAGAATCTGGGTCCTACTAATGTACTACCAAATCTAGTCCACATTCTTTGTAAGCCTATGAAGTTTAATTTTTTTTTTAAGGTATAATCTGTCTAGTATATTCTAGTTATTCTTCTATATACTTGGGGCAGTGAATAAAGCAATGGGCCTAGAGTCAAGAAGAACTGAGTTCAAATCCAACCTCAGACACTTACTAACTGTGTGACCCTGAGTAAGTCACTCAACCCTGCCTTTCTCAGTTTCCTCATCTACAAAATGATCTGGAGAAACAAATGGCATGCTCCAGTATCTTTGCCAAGAAAATCCCAAATGAAATCATAAAGAGTTGAATGTGATTGAAATATCTCAATAACAATAGCATTAAGGCTATTAGGTGGCATGGTAGATAGAGCATTGAGCCTTAAGTCAGAAAGACTCATCTCTCTGAATTTGAATCTGGCCTCAGACACTATCTCTGTGACCCTGGACAAGTCACTTAACCCTGTTTGCCTCGGTTTCCTCAGCTATAAAATGAGCTGCAAAAATAAATAGCAAACCATTCCAGTGTCTTTGCTAAGAAAACCCCAAGTGGGCTCATAAAGAACTGGACATGATTGAAACAAATGAACAACAATAAAAAAATAGCATATTCTTCAAGAATCTGTGGTTTTTATGGTTGGGGTCAGTTGAAGAAATGGTGATCTTTATCTTGAAGAAAAGACATCTAGGAGGGTGTGTATGTGTGTGTGTGTGTGTGTGTGTGTGTGTGTGTAATAACTATCTTCAAATATTTGAAAAAAAAAATCAATATGTGAAGGAGAGAGTAGGTTTTTCTAAACCTAGAAAATAGAAACAGAAACCATGGGTAGTTTACAAAGAGTTCAATTTAGGTTGGATATCAGAAAAACAACAACAAACAAACCAAAGTCCTAGTGTGGAACTGTCCAACTTGAAATGAGATGCTTCAGGAGGTGGTAAGTTCTCCTTCATTGGACATTTTCCCAACCTAAAGAGCCATTTGTTAAATATGTTATATTAAGAATTACTTTCATATATTGGCTGATCTATATATCCACCAAAGTCCCTTCCAACTCACTTGTAAAACTTCAACTGATATGAATAACTCCATCATGTCTTTCTACTGAAAGTAGATGGTTCATCTGTGGTGGAAAATGTTTATCTCTTGATGGCAATAATCTCTGACAATAAGCATTTTGAATATAATTATGATTTGCCTTTAGTCCATCTTATTTTAAGTCTTTCCAGGCTTTATTCCTTGGCAAAAAATTAAATAAATAAAAAAAATAAGAATCACATTGTAATGAAGTTTTACAGCAGGATTTCTCTGAAAATGCTTCCAAAAAGGCTACTGCAAACATTTTCCTCTCTACTATTTCTAGTGTCTTTCACCTCCCTCTTCTATTCCTGGGATAAGTTTAAGAGATTCAGGTAGGTTTTTTTTTCAGCCTTTTAATTTTATTTCAAATGACACAGATTTGTTTTTCAAGCCATCCATTTAACAGAAGCAGGACTTATAATAAAAACAACTTGCATTTACCATGAACATTTTCTTCTTGTTTCTCTTCTAGGTAATAATATATTGGTGTCATGGACAATGGAATAAAAGTAGTAAGAAAGGCAACATTCTATAAGAATAAGGCTAAAAAGTCATCATATATGATTGGTTCTCTTGAACACTAAGAACAGAATTATACAAGGAGAAACATACCAGACTTTCCATGCAGTTCACCATATGGCATTTTATAGTGAATTAGAAACAAAGCCAAAATGAAACTGTGAAATCCAGCTTTAGAAACTGACAAGTGACAGCTAAGCAAAACATTCCAGCCAGTGCCTAAAAGCTTTTCCCGACACTGCATTGCTTCAAAACCTTTAAAGTGAAATCATAAGAAAAAATTTTGGGGGGAAAATCAGCTTATTTCCTCTAACTTTAAGATGTTTTTAAAAAAAAAAAATTGACACAGATGCAACTTGAGGACTTCAGTGCACTTCAACAAAAAAGGGAGCCAGACAGAAATCTAAGTGCAAAATCTTTTCTGTTCACTATGGGAAGTAATCTTGGGTAAGTCCTTAATCTCTCTAGGGCCTCAGTTTCATTGTGAAATGAAGAGTCTAACTAACTCAGTTTTAAGGGTTCCTTCTTTTTGTCATCGATATTCTTAAAGCTTCAATGAGATTCAACATGCTGTTAATTGACCGTCACTTTATGAACTAGAGAAAACCTGCTGATGATAGCAATTGACCACTAGGGCTTCTGGGTAAAAGAAAAAAATATTCAAAGTTTCACTGCTTTCCTAGCACTAAGAAAGAGACAACAGTAGCTTTGTTATTTGTCCCATTCAGCTTCTTAGAGAGTACATTCAGAGGCAAATTTTTCAGTTCAGTGCAAGCTCACCTTAAGGGAAAAAAAATTGTCTCTTCTTGAGAGAGAAAAGAATCCCTTAGGGAGGAACATTGCCCAGTAAAAATGTTCTTTTCAAAATGGTCTGGGAATTATCTCTTTGAGTCACCCTATTGTATTCTGTCACACTCCCCATCCCCATCCCCAATTTTGTTTTGGCCCATAGCTTATTTGAAAACTGCTGAACGGAACTTACTCAAACTTTCCAAAACAATTCATCTTTGGACACAGCCCAGAAATTAGAAATGTGACATTTCAGCCCCAAAACATCATTTTTCCAAAATGTAATGGGCAACTGAAAAATAAAGCATTTCAAGTAAAACTTTCTTTCCTGTGATCTTAATTAAAATTTCATCCAAGATTGATATAGTTCTATTCTCATGCAGATGTGTATGTTTTCTAAAGTTTTGAATGAAATATCTGTCAGTGACAAACATTAGTAGAATTTTCTCCCTCTCTCCTGCCTTCATTCTTTTTCTCTTTATCTTTTGTGTGGTTCAGAAATGGTGAGGGGTCACCATTTAATAAAAAAAGCTGGAGAGATCTCTAGAAGCAAAGTAAAGTTTAATATACTTTCTCAAGAGAAGAGCATCCCAGCAGTCCAGCAGACAATCAAAGGAAGGAAGCACCTTCTGGGGCAGGGTTAACACTTTTTAATCCCTAATGCAAAGACCTCCTCCCACCACTGATCCTCATCCTTTGGTTGAGGATCTTACATTCTAAATGCGGGAACTACCCAAGAAATTGAACTTGACCAATAAGTGCGTAGTTGCCCATATTTGACTGGCTCATTTAGGAATGCCTATGGATCAATGCTCAAAGTCCTTCAGGCCTACTCAAACTCTGAAGCAGATGATGCCTTACTCGATTTTTACAACTGATCTTGAAAGATCTCACCTCATCTTTTTCCCTCCCTCCCTCCCTTCCTTCTTTCCTTCCTTCCTTCCTTCCTTCCTTCCTTCCTTCCTTCCTTTCTTCCTTCCTTCCTTCCTTCCTTCCTTCCTTCCTTCCTTCCTTCCTTCCACACATTTGAATAGTTATTTTCTGTAAGTCATTATGATGTGGCTGATGTAGTACCAAATGTGGTTATTTAAGCATCAGATGATAGTAGGCATCAAAAGTTGAAGTTTGGTTATGTGAAGAATTCACAATGATCCTTCTCTTTGGCAAAAGGTAGATTGATTTAGGGGAATAGGTTACAGACAAAATGAAGAGATAAAATAGATAACAAGAATGGTAAATATGAAATAAGAGTGGGAGAACATAGAAAGGTGTTTTAGTAATTAATGATGGAAAGGGCAAATTCCCTCATGGAATTTCAATTAGCCAGGAAAAATGAAAAACTCTATAAGGATGGGTCATTCCCTTAGCTGGTAGGCTAAATCCTAAAAGGGATTTGCCACCCTAAAAGAGTTACATATAAGAAGAAGTGGGGTTGAGAAGAGAGACACTATAAGGCATAGTGGGATTAGGAGAGATATCACATGGCATGGAGAAGGGGAGATAACAGGACAAACACTATGAGGCAGAGTACTGTAGCTGATTGACCCAGAAGAGTACAGCCATGAAGGCATGGGCCATAAGATTTATAAGGAAAATTTAGCTTCAGGGACTTGATATCATTTGGATTTCTCACTGGAGTATCTCCAAAGGTGAGGTGAGGTGGGACTATGGAGTTAAACTGACATCTATCTGAGCCTTCTTCTTGCCTGCTCAGAGAGCAATTTTATTACTCTGTTAACCACATTCATCATTTCAGGACCTCATCATTTGTACTTGAGGTGAGAGTGGTATGTAGTTGAAAATATTTCATCCTTGTATTCAAGGAACTTAGTATCTAAGGGAGGGTTTACAATGATGTATTGAATTTTCAAATACTGAAAATCCTGAATCTGAGAGGTATAGTCTGAAACTTACTCGAATTAGCAATGATCATTCTTTTGTCTCAGAATTTGTTTTGTAAAGGTTCCTTAGAATATCTATAATCGTTCTTTGAGATCTTGAGAATAAACAAGGTTTAGAATTTACTACATAAAGAGAAATCATAGAAACTTATTTCTCAGAGTGGAAAGAGGAAGTTAGACAAATCAGATTAGTGCACTGGTAGAGGAAATATTGATAGAAAAGATTATATTTCTATACTTCTTTGACTTATCTTTGCCAGTCTTCCCCTCTATCTATCCATCACAGCTGATATATGCCTTCTCTTCCTAAGCAATTGTCTTCCTTGTCTTTCTAGTAAGTCTCCAAAGAAATTCTACTCAAATTACTAGAGGTTTCCTTTGTTTCTTTTCAAATTTTATGTATGACAGTGTAATATTTAGTCTATGTATTTATTATTTCTAATTCTTATTTTATAATCTTCCTTTTAAATTATAGGTGTCTTTTATATCATTTCTCTTCTTAATATTGGTTTGTCACTTGATATAGACTTCTTTTACCCAATATGGTTCTTTCTAATATAATTTTGATTCTTAGAGTATGATGCCCTGTGATCCACAGCCATATATTATTAACAACCAATCCAGCTATAAATATTTACTTAGCATTTATTATGCTAGTTTGGGGGATAGAAATATAAAAGTAAGACCTGTTGTCCTGATGAGGTCTTCAATGTTGGGTGTGGTTAGCAGAGGAATTGATAAAAATTAATCCTTGAGGCCAACAGGCAGGGAAAAGACACTGATGGAGATCTAGTTTAGTTCTGTTGTTCTACTCTCTGGGGAGGTCATCTATTCAGAAATCAAGATATGTTAAACCCCTGAGATCTACTCTTTGTAGAGGTCTTGGACAGTCTCACCTTGCCATGACCTGTCAGAAATCTCAGTCATGTACCTGATGTTAAAATATTCCCTATAAAATCTACTTTTAGTCCTCTTTTGCCTGCTGCCTTCCTTTGGGTCAGTCTGCCATGGCACTCTGCCTAGTGGTGTCTTTCTCCTTTCCCTCCCACTTTGCCATGTGGTATCTCTTCTTATTCCATTATGTTTCCCAACCCACTTCTCCTTACAGCTAACTATTTCTTTTAGGATGCTGAGTCCTTTTCAGGATTTACCCTGTCAGCTAAGAGCATGCCCTAACTTGTGTGGTGTTCTCTTCCTACTAGGTAATTGTGAGTTCTACTGAGGAATTTGCCTTTCATATGTGCTTGTACTCTATTTCATATTTACCATTCCCAGTATCCATTGTGTCCCTTTATTTTGTCTGTTACCTCTTCCCTAAATAAATCTCCCTTTTGCCAAAGAGAATGGCCATTGTGAACTCTTCACATTACAATTTTTGGTGCCTACCATTATCTGTTGTCTACATCACATACATCAGTCCCTGTCCTGAAATACTTTCTTTACATATTTTACTAGGGGTAAGCAACATTTTCTTGGTATCCAAACAAAACAATCCTTGTTTCTTCAATAAATAAAAAATAAAACTACAATCAGATTTCTTCATCTAACAGTATAATCCATGCTACTTCAGTTATAATGTAAGCTTTTTAAAATCCCATTGTCTATTATTTGTTGATTACTAAAAATTAAACAAAAAGACGGAAAAAAACATTTAATTTGATAGAGCAGATTGCAGAACTAAAGTTTCTATTTCAACATGGAATCTGCCATACCTATGTTTAAATCTTGTGAGATCCCTTAATGGGATGGGGTGACTCAGTTCAATCAAAAGAGTTTTTTCCCCTTTTTTGATTAATTGGAAATGAGACATAAAAGAGAGGAACTGATGCTCACCAAAGGTATTAACTATTTTAATGGAGAATGTGCTGGGTATAGTCCAAATAGAAGAAGTATCACTATGGAAGAGAAGGTCTTCCAGCTGCACCTATTTACTGATAATACTCTGTTGATGTTCATCAAGTCTCAAAATGATTAATGCAAATTAAGTTTCTAAATCTTCCTGAAAGTCAACAGTCAGCAGCATCACTCAGCTGCATTGTAGAATAGTAGATGAATGTACAAGGACCCATCAATAAATTTACAGGTTTTCTGCCTGGTTAGTTGAGAGGTATATAGACTTTGTTCATAATTGCTTGCATGTTCTCATTCCCTTAGATAGCAAGCTTTTTAAGACTACCATTCAGCAGAGTTATTTAGGTTATGAAGGGAACCCAAATCATCCTTGGTTATAATTCTTTAATTTTTCTACTTGCAACAGGCTGAAATAAAGTTGTGTAGATTGTCTTCAAATCTCTGATCTATGTCTGGCTTTTAGATACAGTCCTGCATTTTGATGGATATAGGGAGAAAGTACTGTGGTTATATCCTCACTTCTTGAATATAAGGGGAAAAGGACTGGGTCTATATTATTTTAGAAACCTGATGCTGAATACAAAGTTCCAGTCTCTTGATTTTTTTTTTCATTGCCTTCTTCTCTTTCTAGGAGACTCTGGTCTAGCCCCAAGAATCAGAGGTCAAACCTGGTCCTAGGGAAGAAATTTTATTTTTATTATTTTTAATTTTTTCTTTCTTTTTTATTATAGCATTTTATTTACAAGATAATGTGCATGGATAATTTTTCATCACTGACCCTTGCAAAACCTTCTGTTCCAACTTTTCCCCTCCTTCCCCCCACTCCCTCCCCTAGATGACAGGTAAACCAATACATGTTAAATATGTTAAAGTATATATTAAATACAATATTCATACAGTTATTTTGCTGCACAAGAAAAATTGGACTTAGAAATAAGGTAAAAATAACCTGAGAAGGAAATCAAAAATGAAGTGGACAAAAATATAAGGATTGGGAATTCTATGTAATGGTTCACAGTCATCTCCCAGAGTTCTTTCGCTGGGTGTAGCTGATTCTGTTCATTATTGAACAAATGGGACTGATTTGGTTCATCTCATTGTTGAAGAGAGCCACATCCATCAGAATTATCATCATATATTATTGTTGAAATATGTAATGATCTCCTGGTCCTGCTCATTTTACTCAGCATCAATTCATGTAAGTCTCTCCAAGCCTTTCTGAAATCATTCTGCTGGTCATTTCTTACAGAATAATAATATTCCAAAACATTCATATACCACAATTTATCCAGCCATTCTCCAATTGATGGGCATCCATTCATTTTCCAGTTTCTAGCACTACAAAAAGGGTTGCCACAAACATTTTTGCACATACAGATCCTTTTCCCTTTTTTAAGATCTCTTTGGGATATAAGCCCAATAGTAACACTGTTAGATCAAAGGGTATGTACAGTTTGATAACTTTTTGAGCATAGTTCCATATGGCTCTTCAGAACGGTTGGATGCATTCACAATTCTACCAACAATGTATCAGTGTCCCAGTTGTGAAGAATTTTTGTTATTCATTCCCTCTCTTTATTGACAAATAATTCATCTTTTCTGCTACAACTCTTGAAATGAAGTGGTACCTATGGATAGGCAGTTGGGCTGCTAGCTTTCAACTTCCATCAACTCAAAATAATCCATCTTTCTATCCATTCATTCAGAAAAAATTATTGAATTATTGCTCCATATAGTGGCTGTGCAAGGCAAGAGGATTGCCTTTCTGTTTGGTTTGTATTGGAAGGTGCAGTACAAATATTAAAAGTAGCTCCCATTTCTATAGTGAGCAATTTTGGGGAATTGCAAGCACCATCACTCCCATTTTGCAACTAAGGAAACTTGGGCTTTTAGAAGTAAACAGCTTGCCCAGGGGCATATAGCTATTAAATGGCAAAAAAAAAAAAAAAAAAAAAAAAACAGGTTTCAAGGGTTCCTTTTACCAGCACCAGGCCTCTTTTAGTTGAAGAACAATATAATATGCTCATTTTTTAAATGTAAACTTCCTGAAGATCTGCCAGGCAATGAGGGTGGTTGATATGCCCAGGAAAATTGCAGTGAATAAATGAATAAATTATGCTTGCCCACCAGACAAAGCAGGAATTTTTTTTCCAGGGTATATCAGACATTTCACTTGCAAAAGCTTCCTGCAGATATGTCAGGTAAGATTGCTTATTTCTCTGCCATTCAGCTATGTGCTAGGCACCAAGTAGACATGGATGACCCTAGATACTAATTGAAGGAATAGACATAGCTACTAATCAGGAAACAGCTCTTATGCTTCCAGCCCCCACTTTGAAAGCAGGCATTTCACATTTCTCCTTCTGGCTCTCCCCTGATAGTCAGTCTAATTGTGTGTGAGTTGGGTGTTTACAATTCAGGGCTATGGAGGAGGGGAAAATATTTTGGCTAATGTGCAGTGACGTCAATGGCTTAGATCCCAGTGAGTTGAGGAACTCTGTTGTTGCCTAGCAAATGCCTGAACATTGGCGAGTTCTGTTTTAGGCAGAGAGAAAACTAAAGACTGTTGGCAGTTTTCTTGTAAGAATTGTCAGGGAGAAAGGATGGCTAATAGTATGGAAGGTCCTTTCTGGGCATGTACACAATATAGCCAGATTATAGAGTTGTCCCATATGTGTGTGTTATTTACTTATTTATCATATAATTATTAAGTCTCTAGGTGGGCAGGTAAAGAAGCCAAATAACATTTAAGTTGCTGTTTTATTGGGTTAAATATACATTATAGATAATCAGACAGACAAATAGATGAAATAGAAAGCTATAAAGAAAAAATGCATATAGTTATCTCTTCTAGAGACTGATTGCTATAGACAGAGATAGAGATAGAAGCAGAGAGGCAGACAATAGAGCTAGAAATAAATGGATAGAGACAGCAGCAGATATAGAGATAAAAAGAGACATGGAGATAGAAATAGAGACAAATAGATATAGAGGTGGATAGAGACAGAAACAGAGAGACAGAGCTAGAGGGATAATAGATAGGGATAATAGAGATAGAAATAAATGATATTAAGGATTTGGCTTACAATTTCTCAGAATAAGAAATCCCTGGGTAAGGAAACGTCCTCTACCAAACAATCAAGTAATAAATATTTATTAAGCACTTACTATGTGCCAGACACTATACCAATGAATGACTGCACCTTATTTGGAACTTAGAATTCTAAAGAGTTTTAGAACACTTAAGAGGTTAAGTGACTTGTCCAAAGTCATACTGGAAGTATGTATCAGACACTGAATTTGAACCGTGGTCTTCCAGTTTTAAGGCTGGCTCTCTTGTATATAAGCCCTGTATATATATACATATATATATATATATATATATATATATATATATATTATATATATATATATATATATATATGTATATATATATGTATATGTATGTATATGTATGTATGTATGTATCTGCCTTTATCTCGTTTTTATCTTTCATATGCACACTCTGTCATTAGTCTATATCATCTATCATCTTTCTATTTGTATAAAATCAGTGGCCTTTGTTTTTCTCAGTTGATTGTATTATAATAAAAAAAGTAAAATTTGAATTATAATAATAATGATAATAAGCCCACCACATATACACACATACATATACATGCATACTCATACATACACACATCCATGAACATATACATAACACTAACACAAGAACACACTCATATAAATCCATTACATCTCCCATTTAATTTCTCCCTGATCCTTGGGAAGTTTGTTCTACTAGGTAGCTATATTCAGGTACTTCCTGACAAAGAAATCACACGTGCTATATTCACTTCTTTTTGCTGTGATTGTTTTTCTCTCTCGAGGTTTTTCCTTTTGTTCAGATTCTTCTATTCCAATATGATTCATAAAGAAACATGAATTTAAAAAGTTAATATATGTATGTATATTAATTAATTAATTAAAAATTAATTTTAAAAAAGACAAAGAGATCAGAATGAATTCTGTAAAGGAGTCCCCTTTAAAAACCTAAGAGCGGAGGTCCCCTAATGACACTTTTTTCTTCTTTCACTTTTTCAATGCTAACAAATGTGGTGAAGTGACAACAAGTGCTTTTGAACTAGTTCCTAAGTAATGGACCAAAAATGCCTAGGGGCAAGAAGTGGAGGGAGGTGGGCAACAGATATAATCCTCAAAACATTCTGTAGTCCTCAGAAGTATGACTCCAGATGGAAGTGTCTTGTTGGGTCATTTGAGGCAATGGGACTAGACTATAGTTGACATTATATTTGGCAGTTTAATGAAAGCTATGGGACCTTTTTTCAGAATGTTTTAATGTAAAAAATAAGATTTAAATGCAAAGCAACTATAGTGAAATAGAAATGTATTTATTCTAATAGTGTTCATAGACTTCCAGAAATCTGTCTATGGAATCCAGGTTCAGATCCCCTGTTCTAGGGTTTTGAATGTTAGAGATAGAGTTAGAATTGGGAACTAAGAAAGCTGAAACAAGTAATTTAAAAATCCAGTTGTTACCATGGTCAGAATTGTTCTCAGAGGGGAGAATTAGGGCATGTATGAATAGTAAAAATGAGGACAAATAAGGGATCGGAAACGAGTCTGGAAAATAAGAGGAAGGAGGACATGAATGCCGGAGATGTATGCCAGCAAGGTGGGTGGTCAAAACCTACATCCATAGGGAAGAATGAAGAGATGGAAATGGAGGCCAGGGAAAGGGAAAAGTAAGCAAAAGAGCAGGTTTTCAATAAGGACTTGGCAACTGATGCATCCCATTACTGTATCCCAGGAGATTTTATTTGATTTTATTTGTTTTCTGTGAGAAAAAACCAGTCTCCAAACACTGCTACCCTCTGGCCATTTGTCTAAGTGATACTGCATGTCCTATAGCTTAAGGAGGGAAGTCGGGATTAGAAAGATAAATATTTTCTGACAGATTGGCTCCAAAATATCTAGAGAATTTTTATGAGATGCCAGTAGGTGCCACTTTTTGGGTCAGTTAAAAAACATTTATTAAGCACCTGCTATAGACTACTCTGCCTTAAGTGATGTATATACAAACACAAAAATGAAGCAATCTATTATTTGGAGAGAGAGGTGGGAGGAAGGAGAAGATAGGTGTGCATGACAATAATAGTTAATATTTATATGGTACTTTTAGATTTACAGAGCACTTTACAAATAATACTTTCATCTAATTCTCACAATGCTCTGGAAGTAGGTGCTGTAAATTGCATCCATTTTACAGAGAAAGAAATTGAGAATGAGAAGATTAAATGACTTCCCTGGAAGATCATTCAGATAGTATATGAAGTAGGATTGAAGCTGAGGTTTTCCTGTCTTAAAATCTAGCAAGTTTTCTACTATATTACTTAGCTGCCTACTATAAATATATACAAAATTATAGAAGTATAGGTAGAGACTTCTACCAGTGGTTTATCTTTTAGAGAAGCATAATTCACAGAATCATATTTTAATAGGGGAAACAATAGGTATATATTGCCATATATAGAATAAATGAATATAAAGGGAATAAAAGCAAATAAGTATGAAACAATTAAGGGAAAATTTCATGTAATTGTATCCCCAGTATTTATAATAGTTCTTGATCCACAGCAAGTGATTAATAGAGTATATATTTTATTCATTCATTTCATGTGCAACTGCCTAAAGGAAGTATCATGGTCTTCCCCATATATTTGTACTCTTTTCCTATTAAAATAATCAAGCATAGTACTGAACTTATCGGACACACTCCCCACCCTCCATTCGCTAGTTGAAAGAAAGTACTTTGAGGTTTGGGACTTTTTTTTTTGGTTTGTCTTATCTTCAGCACCTAACAAAGTGCCTTGTATATGAGGATCTAAATAAATATTTGCTAAATTGGACAGGACAGGATAAGATTCAAACAGAAATTGCAGCAAGACCAAAGAGCCTTGCACCAGCTGTTGCTGTGAGAAAGACACTGGCATACATAGCACATTTCATTAAGGTATGCAACCAAGGAATTTAATTCTAAAATAAAATTTAAAGTGAATGTATTAATTATATATTCATAAAATTGTTATCAAATGAATAAAAGAATATAAAGACTCCATTTAATTTTTAAAATTTTAAATTAATAACTAATTTAATTTAGTTTAATTAACCTCATTTGATTTTTAAAATGCAAAAAAGTTGAAAAATACTGAATCTTTTTTTTTTTGAGACATTAGGGTGTGCCTGGGTAAACTACTTCATCTTATATATACATGTGGGTTTCCTTATATCATTAATTTTATACTTAAAACTATCCTTTTAACTTTTAGCATCCTTTAATGAACTACAATATCCTACCCAGGACTTTTATCTAAAATAAGTCCAAAACTAAATCTTTGCCTTAAACCTTGAAGTTATAATTCTCTAGGCATAAAAGGATCTTGACTGATTAATATCTTCTTATACTTCCTTTGAGGTAGAAAATTATTTACACATCAGGTCATTAGTTTTTAATATCTATGTCTAAAAGTACAGCCATACCTTCTGGCTAGATTTGAAGTTCATTGATTCACTTATTCAACACATATTTATTAATTGCATGTTATATGTAATGCTTTGCTAGGCACTGCAGGTACAAAAAGATGAATTAGATCGAGACCCTATCCTCAAGATACTAATAATCTACTTAAGGAGATATGAATTTTTCAAATAATTATGAATCAAAAATGTGCTGAGTAGTTAAGAAGAGAAAGGAACACTAACTATGTCATCTCTCCCAATATTCCCCCCTTCCCATAAATTCCAGAGGCATTTATTATCTTCAGGATCAAAGTCTTTTCCTAACCTAGCCCCTTGCTATCTTTCCTGTCTTCTTATACCATATTCATCCCCATGTATTGTCATCCAGTGATAGTAACTTTGCTATTCCTGACACAAGATGCCCCATCTTTCAGCTCTGTGCTAATTCTCTGCCTATTCCCTCATGCCCAGAATTCTTCCCCTCATCTCCACTATCTTCAAGTCTCAGCTAAAAGCCTGCCTTACAAAGAAGCTTTTTCTTATTCCTCTCATTTTTTAATTTATTTTATTTTTAATTTATGGAATAAAGCAAACATTTCCATAACCTGGTGTAATGATAATAATAAAAAGGTGATTACACATGAAACTTCTTTCTGTTAATTATTTCCATCTTATATTTAGCTTGCTCATACATAGCTATTTGTTATGTTGCCTCCCTCTGTAAGAACCGAGTTCCTTGAGAACATAGACATTGGCTTTTCTTTGTATTTTTAGTGTTTATTTTAGTGCCTGGCACATAAAAGATAGTTCTTAAGAGTTTATTGGCTGATTGATGACTGACTCATACCTATATACAAAATAAATACAAGGATTTTTTTATTTGAAAGGGAATACTAACAACTGGGAGCAACAGGAAAGGCTTCATGTAAGAGTTAGGTTTGAACTGAGTTTTGATACAAGCTTAGGCTTCTAAGAGAGTCTATTATCTATGTATTTTCTAGGTGCCTAGCTATTTTTTTAAAAAAAATGTCTTTATTTGATTTTTAATTTATGAAATAAAACAAACATTTCTATAACATAGTATAATTATTTTTTTTTAAATGATAGCACATGAAACATAAATCTATTGTGTACTACTGGCTATTTTAAATATATAATAAAACTATCATGTAAAAGTATTCATTCATTCCTCCATTTATTTATTTATTTGTTTATTTGTTTGCTTGTTTGTTTTCCCCAATGGAATGTGAGCTCCTTGAGGGGATGGATTTTTTTTTGTCTTTGTTTATATCCCTACTACTTAATATTTTGCCTGGCATGTAGCCAAGACATAATAAATGCTTGCTGACTGACTAGAAATTGGGAAGGAATGCCTTCTAAGCTTTGAGAGATAGATTATGCAAAATCATAAACATGGGAGATGGAATATTCCATTTGAGTAATAATATGAAGATTAGTAGGGTGGACCATAGTGTTTATATAAAGTGTTAGACTATAGGGTTGTTGATGTTTGTCCTTTGTTCTAGAAGAGAACCATGATATCAGGGAAGTAATGCCATGACATGCAAGTAATTTTGATTTAATGCAGAAAAGGAAGGCTGGAATCAATTTATAAAAGATTTTAAATACCAAACAGAAGAGTTAGCATTTGGTACTACAGACAATAGGAAGTCACTAGAGTTTATTGAGCAAGGAAATGACTGTCAGACTTGTGCTTTAGGGAAATCTTTTTGGCAGCTGTGTATAGGGTGGATTGGAAAAGGAAGAGAGGGAAGAAAAGGGAAGAGAGAACAATTAGGAGAAGATTGTAAGAGTTATAGCAAGTGGAAATGAAGGGCTGAACTAGGATGATAGATTTAGAGAAGTCAGATGTGAGAGATGATATGAAGAGAGAATAAATAAGATATGGCAATAGTTTATTATATATGTGGCTTTAGGGAGAGTGAGTAGTCAACATTTATGCTGAGTTATAAACAATTATTTACTAAGTATCTATTATGTAACGTGAAAGATAATGTTGCTCTTAATAAAAATAGAGAAGTCAAGAAGAGAGGTATATTTGAAATGAAAGATAATGAGTTCTTTTGTGGAAATGTTAAGTTTAATATGCTTATGGGAAAGCCATTTTGAAATGTGGGACTGAAGCTTAGGGGAAAGATTGACTATTTAGATCTGGGAGTCATAAGCATAGAAATGATAATTTAATCAATGGAAAATTATAATGTCAACTGAAGAGAAAATACATAGAGAAAAGAGAAATGGGCCCAAGACAGAGTCTTGTGGGATGAACACATTTATTGAGAAGGATATGATTTATGAACCAAAAAAGAAAAAATAAGAGAGAGAAGGAATAGCCAGAATTGTAAAAGGAGAACCAGGAAAGTTAGTTGTGGAAACTCAGAGAGAAATGTATCTTGAAGAAGTTGGTAGACAGCATTAACTGTCACATAGATGTCAAGAAGAATCAGGTATGAGAAGAGATTATTACATATGGTAATAAGGATGTCACTGATAATCTTAGAGAAAGAAGCTTTGAGTGCTGAATGTAGAAGACATTATGAGAGTTGAGAAATGAGAGAAAATAGGAAAAGATACAGTTTTAGGAGCTTTACTATAAAAGGTTGAAGAGATATAGGATAATAATTATATGGATCTGGTAAGGTCAAGTGAGGAATTTTAAAGATGGAAAAGACCTGAGCATGCTCACAAGAGACAGGAATGAGCTGATAGGGAGAAAATGAAGATGAAAGAGAAGGGTTATTTTTTTAAGACAGATTAGAAGAAACAGGAAAGGATGGGATCAAGAGTGGAAGCATAGGTTTTGGCTTTGGAAAACATAAGGGCTATCACTTCCTCAGAGAGTAGGGGAAAAAAAAGGAGCACAAGATTCATGTCAAGAGGTTTTAAAATGGAGAGAAGTGAGGTAGCTCAAAGTGATCTTGCCTACACTCAATACAGCTTTCTCTTTCCCATGATAAAACTTAAATTTAGATCACTTGTAGGTTATTCAAATTGACTCACCTCTTAGCAACCAAGGGATATAGTTATTATCTTGAACATAAATGTATTACAAAAATAAAAAAATAAAAAGTCACAAATTAGACTAGGACCTGAAAACACTAATATCCCAGTAAGGAAGTTCCTGCAAAGTGAATAGAGTTGACACCTCTTGAGTGAAGATTTCATCAGTGTCCCATCACAGCTTTCATTTCTTTCATTCTATATTTCCTTGGCATCCTTATTTTTCTTGCCATTATTCTTCTATTCACCTCTCAGCAGCATGTTTTAGCAGCCTCCATTTCCCTCTAGCCCTTTGATTCACAGTGTTTAGGAAAATATTGTTTTTGTTTTATCTCCATCACTATATGAACCATTCTGTGGGTAGGAAGAAAGGGAGAGGATTAAAATGTTCTCTGAGAAGAGAACAATTATATACTAAGTGCAGGGCATTGAGCTTTACACATATCTCATATGAGCCTCACAACAACATGGAAAGTAGGTGCTATATTTATCCCCATGCTACAGGTAAAGTAACAGAGGCGAACAGAGGTTAAGTGACTTGCCCATAGTTTTATCCCTATTATGTATCTTGAAGCCAGATTTGAACTCAGGTTTTCCTGATTCCAGGCTCAGCATTCTATCCATTGCATGGCCAACTATCTATGAGTAAGATTCATAGATTTAGAGCTACAAGGGATGTTAGAAATTATTGTGTCCCAATCCCTTGGTATGGGGATGAAGAAAATAAAGCCCATGAAAGTCAAAAGACTTCTTCAGAATCATGTAAGTAGGAAGCAGCAGAATGATTTCATTAGGAACAGAAATCACTTAAATTCCTCTTCTCTCTGAGAAAAAGAATAGATTTTAACCATAGTCTTCTGACTGTAACCTAGAGTCCTTTGGAAAAAAGTTAAATGGAACAGCAGGAGATTTTTAGCACAAGGGATTGAATGAATATTGGAATCATTAACAAAAGTAGGGATATCAAAATGAAGAATCAGTTGTTTGGGAAAATAAAAAAAAATTGCATTTGGGTACATTCAATTTGAGCTGTCATGAGGATATATATACACATGTAGATATATAAATATCTTTTCATATTTACATTTCTTTATAGATATCATATCGATAAATGTATTTAGATATATAGTTCTACATAATATATCAGTATATTGGTAGATATATCTATTAATTAATAGACATTTATTAAGTGCCTATTACATGCCAGGCATTATGCTAAGAACTAAGGATGCAAAAAGAAGCAAAAGACTGCTTCTGTCCTCAAGGAGCTTACAAGCTAGTAGAGAAGACAACCATATTCACTCATTCAAAAAAAAGCTATGCACAGAATAGGAAGAGGAATAGAGATAGTTCCAGCTGTTTGATGGAAGAAGAGTGAGATTCCAGATGAGAAAATGGATGAACCTTTGACAGATTGATTTCACTGAACTCTCAGGGGAAACATTTCTTCTGAGCAATGTAACTGCATTCCACCAGGATTCTGTCTTCTGGTGTTAGCTTCAGTAGCACTATTATAAGCAATTGGAAGTATTGAGTTCAACTTTTTTGGGGCTAAATGTATCTGATTTTCAAGGTACTTTATTGGCAGTTTATAAAGATATTGCCCTGGAGGGTTACCTATAGTACTGTAAACAATTTTCTAAATTAACAACTACATCATTGCCATATCTGGTAATGGTCACTGGATACACTGTTTAAGCTATTGAGTTCTGAAGACTACTTAACAAGGGAGAAGACTTGTTGAGATCAAGGACAATCATTTTGTGGAATTAACTGGTACACTTTTTAGCTAATCCTACAAACATTTATTAGGTGCCCTATATATTGGCTACTGTATGAGATGCTGAGGATATAAAAATAATAGCAGTTCCTGCTTTCAGACATTATATTGCAGAACCTGAGGTCCTTGAGTGATGAGCCTTTGGTCAAAGGTAAGGCTTCAGTCTCCTCAGAAACCGTCTTTGATGAAGATGGGAAATGAATTGAATTAACAAAATCTTGCCTGAGGAAACTCCAGAATGTTCCCTACTCTTATATTCAGAAGATCACTCAAACTTTGCTCTTGCTGATCATTATAATTTTAAAGACCACATTATCCCTACTCTTAACTCTTTATATCTTGAAATAGCCTTTGGCCCAAAGCAATAATATCATGTTATGACCTTTGGAAATATATTTATGCGTCCTTGCAAGGACGCAAGATAGAGTATAAATGACATATAAATTTATAATTCTTAGGCTCCCCAGCCTGAAATTACATGGAAACAATTGCAATATTATGGGCATTTTTTTAGTTCCAACAGAGTAATGGTTTGTTTTTCATTCACAAATTAAGTTTCCTAAAAATTTTCCTCATCTTGTTCTTATACATTTATGTTGGGTAATCTTACACACAGGTCCTAACATACTCTTTTCATTCATTATATGACATAGTCTTACACTCAGGATACAAAGGCAATATCATAAACACCTACTGAAATATAAGTAGAAGGAAGTGGATTCATTTTAAATTTATTAGTCAATAAAATTATCATTGTCCAGTTGGAAGCAGATACCCTATTTTTGAGTCTTTTGAAATTCCAGTCTTTGGTCTTGTCTCTGGCACTTCATGCTATCCCAGAGAACACTGATGCTCTTCTGAGTTTGGGCCTATAAATTGTTTTGTTTGTTTTTTGAATTCCAAAGTAGATTTTGTAGTTTTTACATATACTATATCATGGTATAGATAGATTGGAAACTATTATTCTTTGGGAGTTTCTCCCTTTTAAAGATTCCTTTCCAACTTACTGTGCCTTGTTTTGATTTGAGAAAATGTCAACTAAAAATATTAAGTTGTGTGGTTTGTTTTGCACATGCAAAGCTCTATTCAGTAAATGGAGTGACAGCAGAAGATGGTGCCATCAATATTTGAGTAATAGCAGACTTTCCCACAAAGCAACAGGCACTATATTCCAATTTATCTGGAAAATTGTTGGTTCCCTCATTACTCCCTGCTACATTGATAGTTGTAATCTTGAATCCTACAATTATGAAATTAAACATGTTATAAACAGAGCATAAATGAGTCCTTTCTGTGGAAGCCATTTTCAACTACTTCTGAGAAAGGGAGAAAAAGTCAAGAATTTTCAGTTTCCCAGGTAAACAATAACTGCAATCAGTTGGATCATGATTAAACCATATTATATATTGGGGGGCATTAATAAAAAAAGATTAAAAAATAGAGCAGGAAGTTCGTTAGAGATACCTCCCAAATTTTACTAAATCTTGTGGTGAGTGGTTTAGAATACAGAGGATTGTTATTAATTATTCAACCTTTTCTGGATTGAAATTGCCTTTCTAAGCAGCTCTTACCTAGAGAATACATTCAGTTTCTCAGAATAAAGCACATAAAATTATTCAGATGAGTTTTGGAGCTATTGAAAGGATCCTCCTTTTACAATTAGAGAGGACCTAAGAGAACATGTTGTCCAACTCTCTCATTTTACAAATAGATAAATTGAAGTTCATAAAGGTTAAGTGATTTGCTGAATGTCAATAGGTACTAATTAATAGATCTGATGTTCTTTCTACCATACTATAAGACCTCCATGTTTCATTCTATTTTTACATTTGTCTACTCTCCTATCCTCATTTGTGATTAGGGTTCATTCCGTATAAAATTGTCATAATTCCCAGGCAATAATAATGACTATAATACATTAATTACTAAGGCCAAGATCAATAGGACTCAGATGTAATGTTCTGGTTAGCTTTCTGGAGGTCTCTGGACCAGCTTAGTTTCAGCTGAGTAATCACCATGAGAATAGCCAGAGATAAAGTCCAAAAGTCTTTATTGTCTCCTTCAAAGTCTGTCTCCTTGCCTAGGGCTCAGCTAGCTTTCTAGAGGCCCTTCAGATGGGCCTTGGTCTCAATGGGGGGAAGTAAGAGGACAGGCCAGCCATCATGAGGCTGACATAAGTGGAATGTCTCTCTGAGTCCGAGGGATTGAGCTCCAGCCTCCAGTCCTCTGACTTCTCCGAGTCTCTTTGATCCCTCCTGTAGGTCTGACTCTGACCTCTTAAATACTCTATTATAATTAAATCTATTCATCATACTGAGTATAAGCCAATCATATCACTAGGAAACCATTATTTGTTGTAAGATTAAATCAATCATATAGAACTAGAGAACTATTAATCACCATGCTAAACTAGATAGCCATTGTTTTATCAATTCCATTGAGTTTATACCTTGTTGTAAGAATCCTTGTTTCAAGTTCATTTCTCCAGAATTTTGGCCCATTACATCTCTTGCTTTCTTTTGTTTTAGAACATAGGTGGTCACGCCCTCTCTGACTTCTCAGGGAGGTGAGAACCTCCAAAAAGCAGATGATCACACCCTCCCTGACTTCTCAGAAAAGGGGGTTGAAAACATCATAAAAAGTTGTGATCATGCTCTCCCTGACATTTCAGGAAGGAAGATAAAAACAGCAAAGAGAAATGGGGAGTTAAACCAGATTTCTGAAAGGTCTCACTTGAAACAGGTATACACAAATCCATCAATATGGGAGGTATTTCACAAGCACATAGCAATATAGCACAGGCTAGAAATGATGTAACAAACAACATGAATCAACATCAGGAATTATACATGTCCATAAGTCCTAGAAATAGTCCAAAATCAGTCTATTGTCCATTACTTTATATGTCAGGGAATACAATGATTCCTGTGGGTTTTGAAGTTCTGTAATAGTCTCATTATCAACTCTTTCAGTGTCAGATGTTTCTTAGTTCTTCTCCTTTGTTTTGAGATTTTTTTCTCTTTTTCTTTTCTTCGATGGACAAGGTGAATACGGATCATTGGCACCCATCTGATTCCTTCGCCATCTGTAGAGATACAAGCAAACCTTCTTCCCCAAGCAGTTAACCTATCTGATCCCTTCTGTTCACCACTTTCTGGATCTCTCCACATCACTGAAGATAGTGGAGCTGCTCGCACGGGACACTGCCCTTCCGGCAGGTTATAAAACCTGTCTGCCAAGCCAATGCATTTTTATCAAAAATCAAAAAATTAATGGGTATAGGGAATTAAATTTCATTAATTGGGAAAAATGTGCTATTGTTATTGTTTTCAAATGAGGGATCCTCAAAAAGAGAACCAATTACAGAATCAATGGAAGAGGAGAACAGAAACAAAATGATGTTTACCATGTTTACCAGTGCAAGGCATGAAAATGAAAACAATGGTTGTTAGCAGAGAGAACAGGAAATAGGGGTATTTGCCTAGAATAAAACTTCCGATGCCCAGTGGAATTTAGGGTTGATTTTTCTTGAAAAGACAAAAACAATAACAACAACAACAACAACAATCATGTGATGGTCCCAAGGTGTTGCTTTCCTAGAAAGTCAATGATTAACATCTAACAACAGCATGACCAATGTCATGAAACATTACTAAAAGAATTATAGTCCTCAGTAACTTGAAAGCTTATCTCCTATATAAAGTAATTTCATTAGGAACAGAGACTATTTGAATTCTTTTTCTCTATGGGATAAAGAATAGAGCACCTGGAGATGAAAATAAAAGGCACCTCAAAGTGAACACTATCCTCATTTAGAATTCAGTAGATATACATTTCAGTTTCTTTGCTTGATCCTTGGACAATTTTTTTTAAAACTTCCTTGCTTTTGCCAGAGCATCTGGGGAGCAGCTCATCTCTAAAAGTATATTAGCAGTTTAACATGCTAGTTGCACTGGTATATAACCCTAGTGATGAAACCATCAAAGGCAAACAAAATTCATCTGTGTATTGAATATATCATTCCATTAAGAAGAGATATATAAAATATATTAACATTAAAGGTAGTACTAGTCTGATGAATTGGTAGAGTAGACAGCCATCCAACTGATATTATTTTAGGGTTCCTAGCAGGCCCCCCAATTCCCAAAGGCCATTTCTATGCTGCCTGAAATTCTATCCTTATATTTTCATTCATTTGACTTAATACTTTGTCTCTTGCTGAAATAAAAATACACCTCAGAAAGATAACATTTATCAGAGTCATTCTGATTATAATAAATAGTATAATGTTTAAATCATAAAAATAAATATAGATCCTCATTTCCTAAGCCTTAAGATAAATATAACAGGGGGACTTAAATCAATTTAATATACTCAATTTCATCTATCCATTTCCTTTTTGAATACCCTAGTTCCTTAAATGAATCTGAACAATAGATGGAAATAATCATATGTCTCATATAGTAAAGCTATGTTTGATATATTTCTTTTCTGGTCCCTAGTTGTATTAAGAAGAAGGCAATATTTTTGGAGATAGAAATAGGATGATTTTCCCATTCCTTGTGCTTCTATACCATCTCTTATCCTTACAGTATCGATTTTTGAGTGTTAAAAGGGATGAGTCTAAAGTCCCATATGTAACAACTTCAAACATGGAACTCTTCATGAATTATAGATTGAACTAATAAAGGAAGCAAAATGAAAAATTATTTCTCTGGCGAGTCCCCAAACATACTCTTTGTCCTATTGACAAGTGAATTGGCATAAATTAACTTGGAGTTTATAAAGAAACTGTGTCTTCATTAGTGAGGAAAGAGAATGATCTGTGAAAATTAGAGAGAGTCTAGGTGACATGACCCTTGTGGCAGTCTCTTAAGTAAGCTTATTTAACTACATATTAGATTCCTTTGTCCCAAAACATTTTCCCCATAATATATGAATTTTAAATTTCAGTTTGCTAAATGAAATTCCTTTATTAGAAATTAAATTTGCTTGACTAGTTTCCTCTTTTTAAAATGCAAATGCTTCATGGGAAGTTTGAGTCTATCAATTATTTGTGTTTTGACCACAAATGTGGTCATTTGGTAGTAAAACGGCCACCAACTACAAATCTACTCATGGACAGATGATATAGGACAGGAGCAAATACTTCCTCACTGTGTAATCTTGGCCAATTAATCTTGGCCAAATCATTTAACTTGATTTACCTCAGTTCCTATCTACAAAAAGACATGACAAAACACTCTGGTATTTTTGCCAAGAAAACCCTAAATGGGGTCCTGAAAAGTAAGACATGCCTGAAATGACTGAGCAATAAATACTTTGTGATATGTGGTAGTATGTTATAGCAGGAGATTTAGGAAAGCAGAAGGACATCTGTGGCTAGAATAGAGGAATACCTAAAGGAAGTTGGACTAATAGCAAAGATATACTTTATCTTTGTGAAATGAATACCACAAAATACACACGCGCACACACACACACACACAACTTTTCTCTTTCCTCATTCCTTCTATCACAAATGGCTCTCAAGAACCAGGAGAGTAGGATCATAGGCTTAAAACTAGAAGGTATCTGTAAAATAATCTAGCACGGAGCTATCACTATACAGAAGATATCCTATACAGAAGAGGATAATTGAGTCCAGAGGCATGGAGTAGAAGCTTATCCATGGTCACAGAAGGAGGAAAGGAGAAGAGTCAGACTTCACACCCAGGTTCTCTGCATCCAAATTTGCTGCTGATCCCACTATACTGTGCCTCCACATACTAAGTTGATGTAATAGGAATGTGACTGCATTTCTCTTCCTCAAATGACAGTGTAAAATGATCTGGAGCTATAGACAACAGACCAGAAGGTTAAATGAGAGATGAAAATGAATATAAAACCAGCAGCACAATTGCAGAAGCTAGCACCATTTCATTCTTTTTCTGACTGCATTAGCAGGGACTGTGGTGATTGTAAAGTCTCAATCCATAGGAAAATTTCAGCAGAAAGGGAAGGGAAAGAAGTAATCATTTATATAGTGCCTATTATGTTAGGCTGCATTGTACTATGGATTTTATAAAAATAGTATCTCACTTGATCTTCATAACTCTGTGTGATAAATGCTGTTATGATTCTGTTATTATAGTTGAGGAAACTGAGGCAAATAAATTAGTGACTTGCCCAGGATCACAAAGCTAGTAAATATATGAGGCTAGATTTGAATTCAGATTTACCTGACTCCTCCACTTTATCCATTGTACCCTTTTAATAACCAGAACTTTGTTCAGTACTGTATGTTTCACTCATGTCCAACACTTTATGACCCCATTTTCAGTTTCCTTGGGAGAGAAACTAGAGAGGTTTGCCATTGCCTTCTCCAGCTCATTTTATAAATGAGGAAACTGAGGTAAACAGGGTTAAGTGACTTATTTAGGTTCATACAACTTGTAAGTATCTGAGACCAGATTTGAACTCAGGAAAATGAGTTTTCCTGACTTCAGACCTGGCACCTTATCTACTGTACCATCTAGCTGCCTTTCAGAAGCACTTAGACAAGAAAAATTATACACACACACACACACACACACACACACACACACACACACACCTTTAAATGTTTGAGAGCTAGGACTCACTTGGACAAGGAATTACCATGTATTTATGAGACCCAAGTGTATCTGTGACATCATTAAAAAAAACTCAGTAGAAGTACTTGAAGTTCCTAAATTAATTCAACAAATAATATCGATTCTCCAGGAGAATTTTCTTTGAATAGAAAAGCCCATGATGGAAGCATTGTTAGCTCCTCTAACAGAAGAGAGGAGCTCTTCAATTTTCTAACTTAACTTCCAAAAAAAAAAAAAAAAGATTGCTGCTTGGTGTAACAAAGGATCACACAATGGTGGGAGATGGCCACATCAGGCATATTAATATTAACTACTTTTTTATTTCTATTTAATGATTAAATTTTTATGTGTTATGCTTTACAAAGGGATCGATAAAGTACACAATCTATGACAGAATGAAGAGAAGAAGCTAGTAGACCCAGTCTAGAAACTCTGAATCTGATTGGATTAATTTATACCACATCTTTAGACCAAGGAAAGAAGCATTGCCACCAAAAAGGTGTAGAGCTCTGAGGAAAGAGCTTTATGAGACTCAGGGAGAACTTAAAAATTGTTCTCCAGAGTAACCAGTATACATGGCAGCCGGAAAGGAACACTAATTGTGTATATTAAATTGCTATTTGTCATTCATACTCAAAGAAGAACATACATGATGCCATGATTTGCAAATGAATTGAATTTAAGTGAAGGAGAGCTCTATAAAGTCATCAGCCTTACTTTCTTCTCTAGAACCACCTGGGGCCAATGGCAAGATGTAGATTAGTATGACTGAAGATGATCCTGCATGCAGTGGGAGATCTTGGCCTTTTTAAGTTAAAGTATTATATAGGTCTTAGTTTGACTGAGGCAATGCCCAATCAATGATTAAGACTAGGTAATAAGGGACAGCTCATGGATAGGTCAGAAGGACCTGAGTTCAAATCTGCCCTCAGACACTTAACACATCCTGGCTGTGTGATCCTGGGCAAATCACTTAACCTCAATTGCCTCAGGGGAAAAAAAAAAGACTAGGTAATAAATTAGCTAGCGTGTCATGGTCAAAGAGAAGGGAGGCAAGCACAATTAGGATGTAACACAGGCCTATGTGGCCTGGAGATCCCCGGATGTGATTGGCTATGGATACACAGGGACCATCTTTGTAGGTGGGACCTCCAGCCACAGTGGGAACCCTGAACACTCTGAAGTCGCTTCAGGAACGGGAAGTATCTCTGTCTCTGACTGGCTGTGCCTCCTGAACCTGATATAAGCTCAGTGGGGGAGGAGCCCAACTCTTTTCACCTGGAGCTCTGCTAAGAGAAGGAACTAGGTGAGTGCAGGAGGTCTTAGAGTAGGATGTAACCCACATGAATAAAGTTCCTGAACCTGCCTACAAATACTCTCAGGTGTTCTGTTGTGCTTTAACTGTGTCCCTATGAAACAGCAGCCAGAGGATTTCTGATGACCTCAGAAAAAGGTATGCTTGATATTAATATTCATCAGAGATTTCTCTGAAGCCCTGGGAATTAGGAGACTGGCAATAGCAAACATAATGATAACATGTTGTGCTAGAGAATGGTCTCTTTACCTATACACATGTATATATACATGCATATGCAATGACCAAGTGACCTATTTTTGGTCAATCAACAAGAACCAGAGTGATTTGGGTTTAAGGCATGATCCTAGCCTGTAAACCCCAACATATCTTGCAAGGTTTCAATGATAAAAATTTACATTTTGGGGGGTCGTAGCACCCATAAGTAAGGGTGTGATACTCTTTATGAAGAGAGGGAAGGAAAAGGAAAGAAAGAAGAAAGAAAAGAAAAAGGAGGAGCTATGCTACTCAGCTAGCCAATTCCAGTTGGGTTTCCAGTAGATCAGCTCTTACTCCTACTCACAAAGGTTATTGTTTATCCTTCATTCTTGAAGAGGACTATAACATCCTTTGTATGTAAGTGAACTGGATTGAAGTGAGTGAGAGCTGTGCAAAGTAGCAAGCTTCACTTTCTCTTCTGGAGTGATCTGGGTCCAATGGCAAGATATAGATGATTATAAATGGAAATGAATACTGACTTTACTGAATACTGACTACTGAATAAGGTCAGACAACTGGTCTCAGTGCTCCCTTAAAGTCCCATGTATTATAAGTTTTATGCAATTCAGCTACATTATGAGTTAAATGGACATTTATGGACTGGCTTGAGAATCAAATCATCATTTATAACATCACTAATATGAGGAAAATGCATTCCTAATAACCAAATTATAGAGTCACTTTGGAAGTACAATCCCTTTACAAAAATCAGAGACTAACCATGTATCAATGTGTGCTATCACTACTTTATTCATGGAGAAAGCTGACTTGGGAGAAGGTACTTAATTACTAGTTAGCCCAAACATTGATGCTACTCAAGTAGCTGTATTTATTGGACTAAGGAATAACTTCATGTGGCAGAAAAGTTTTATTAAGTAGCAGCATTTTGTAGCAGCTTAACATTTGCTACATATTTTCAAGGTAAGGGATTAAGCTGGCAGGATACTTTCAAACTTTAGAAGTTATATAGGCAATTCCATAGAATAATCCGTTGTGCTTTATAGAGTTTTTGTTTCTTTTTTTAAAAAGGTCTTCACAGATCTCCACTCATGTTTGCTATTTGCCAGAATTCCCAGAGCCACTTAAGAGAACATCTGATCACCAAGTTGATCTCTCATTCCAAGGTCTTGTCAGTAATTCAAAAGAAACTTCTCATTTCATGTCATTCTTTTTTGTATAGACTGATATTTTCCCAAAAGTGCTTTTGCAGTTTCATACTTCTTCCCCTCCTATGTATTCTGGCTTAAGTATATTTTTTCCTACTTTGATCCCTAACTTCATTAGCAAAGAATTAAATCAAGTTGAGGTCAGGTGAACTCTTCTTTCACAGAATATAACCCAGCACTTGCAAAGGCTAATTTCTCTGGCAAAGATTACAAACCAACCAGAGAGCTTTGGAAACCTTTAACGATGACACATTCCACAAAGCATATGGAAACTACAAAGTGCTGAAGGAAATTTTCTGTTTCAGTTCCTGGCAGAGAAGGTTTCAGAGAAAAGAGGGAATTAGATCATGCCACATGTTACTTGGAAGAGAGAGGAGGCGGTGGAAAGCAGACCAAGAACTCACAGGCCAGAAGACACAAGTGGAAGCTTTCTTTTGTATCTTCTTTCCCTTCCTCTCTCCTTTTGCTGCCTCTTAATTGTTTTCTTCCCTCTCTAACTGCCTTTTTTTGGTTTCAAAAAGTCTCAAAAATACATAAATTTGTTCTAGTTATTTCTTCTTCCAGTTACTTTTTTCCAGTTTCTAAATCATTATCCAGGATCTCTGATACTTTGCCTTGACCAGTAGGAAAAATAATTTTATCTCTTCTCTCCTAAACTATCTTAATGATCTTCCAAGTTGTGGGTGGCTTTTTTTTGTTTCTCCTTTTTCATATGCTACATCACAGTGCTTGGCATATAGTAAGTGCTTAATGATTTTTTTTCATTTATTCATGATGCCCAAGTAATCTTCTTGGTCCTATTAAAGGTAGAAGCAGCTATGGGACTTTTTATATCACTTGCTTGAGTTGGTTATTCCCAACTGAAAGTTGATCTTCCATAAGACACTATATCTTGAGATCTGCTAGACCTTACAATCTCTCCTGTCTTTACCTTAAGGTTTTGCAAAGCTATTTTCTTAATATTTTGACATCTGAGGATAGCTAGGTGGCACAGTGCATAGATTACCAATCCTGAAGTCAGGAGGACTTGAGTGCAAATCTGGCCTCAGACTCTTAACACTTCCTAGCTGTGTGACCCTGGGCAGGTCCCTTAACCCCAATTGCCTCAGCAGTTATCTAGATCTAGATCTAGATATATTGATAAATTGTACAAAGTGTTCCAAAAATCTTAGTGCAGTTTTAGGCCATTAGAATTAAAACAGCTTTGCATTTTGAGACATGCTGTATTTGCTATAATTAATTGCCTTTGTAATCCTATGTATTTAAAATTTAAAAAAAAACTGCAAAGAAATATATAAGCTTCATTAGATTGTCAAAGAGGTTCATGTCACACACACATACACATAAGTTAAAAATCTCCTCTCTGCCCCCTCCAAACTCCTGGACACTATCATCTGACCTGCTGATGCAAATGGAGAAACTTTGCCATCTGTCTACCACTCTACCCTCAGGGTTTCTGGAATTTTCCATTTGCCCTGTAACTGAACTCTCTGTTATGTCACTACTCCCATTAGAATGTGAGCCCCTTGAGACAAGGAACCATTTTGCCCTTTCTTTGTATCCCCATCACTCAGCATAGTGCCTGGTTCATAGAAAACACTTAACAGTGTTTCAATTTGACAAAGAAAACAACATTTCTGGAATGTAGTTTGTTTTTCCACATATAATTTGAAAATGTAATAACAAAATTGCTTGATATTTTTGTGTCCCTTTCTGTAATTCTTTTTGTTTTCTTTTCTTTCCCATTTACAGACTTTTCAGCAGAGGAACAGTTCATCCAGAAGAGGCCTTTATTCTGGCTTTGTTTAATTTTGAAAAGTACAGAATTTTGTATCATACTGGCTAACTTCAGAGATCTAATAGCAGGAAGGAAAGGATACAAAGCTAACAACATAGGAATATGATTTATTTCAGACTGAAGTCATATGCGAGGGTCAGAAATTATATTCCAATCAAAGAACTGGGAAACTAAAACAGACAAAATAGGTTACTGCTAAATAGGTAACAGGTTCAACCCAACAAGCATTTATTACACTCTTGATAGGTGCTGGGTATCATTGTATAGTTAGAAAATTGGCTGAGTCAGAAAGAAATGAATTCAAATCCTCCTTCTAACATATATTGCCTGGGTGACCTGAGGCAAGTCACTTAAACTCTCAATGTGCCAAGTATCTCTTTGAATCTATATTTTATAAAAGAGATGTTGATCTGTATTTGTGGAGATGAAATCACAGGTTTAATACTCCTCCAAAAATGTGCTGGACTCTATGCTAAAGGATATTGAACAAAATGGAAAGTCTCTTTTCTCAAACAACAGAGGCATCATAATCCAGAGGGAAAACAATGATTTTGGAGTCACACGATATGGAATTAAAATACAACTTATTCTAACTGTGTGACATTGGTCTACTTTTTTAATCTCTTGGAATAAGTTCTCCCTTTCTAAAGTGAGAAAGTTGAATACATAATATCACAGTTCTTTTCTATTTGTACATCTATGATCCTCAAGTTTATGGTAGGAAATGAATATCTAATAAATTTTTTTCTGTAAAACATATATGCTTGCATATGTTTCTCTTGCTCCCCCCTCCCTTAGAGCAAAATTTTGCCATGGCAGGTGATGAAACTTCTGAGGAAGGTGAGATCCTGAGTGTCATTTATAGACCTATCCAAACTCAGCTGCTCTAGGGCACACAACAATAGCCAAGAACACTACATGATTGTCTAAAGGCCCTAAGGCCCTTGTCATTCTCTGTTATAAATAGCCTCTGGAACAATGAAAACTCAGCAGGTATAAAACAGGAAGAGTGGCAGAGAGAAGGAATTCTGCCACCGAAACTTTAGGAGAATGAATGGCAGATGGTGATTACTTGGATTGAAATTTCACTTAACTATAATATTTAGCTATGTCATTATAGAAGTGCCTACTGAGATCCTTTAACAACTAAGTAAATTAAATTTCACTTTCATGCTTTAGGATATACATAATTTAATTTAATTCAATGTAACCAACATTTTCTAGATAGGATCTAGGAAACCAAAACCAAAAATTAGACAAAACAAAACTATCTCTTCCTTCAGGAAGATGGCATTCTTCTAGGGTAATATAACATGAACATCAATAAGCATTTCATAATACACTTTGTTATTTATTCATTCAAAATAAATGTGACTCACCTCAACCTAAGCTTACATTTTCAGTTTCAGTAGAGATGCAATTGAATATTATACTTATTTCCACAGTTCTGAGAATCAGTAAGCCCTAGGAGTGAACTTCTACTATTGTTGTATTGGAGACCCTGCTTCTTGTGCTCAGCATGATCAATAAACCAGTTTTTTCCATAAGTTTTGGAAGAGATATTTACTGAGAAACTTTAGTAAGAATAGTTGGTACAAAACAACCCTCCTCAACATGCATTCACATGGTCTTTGAGAAGAGTGCCTCCAAATTCAAGAGTATTACAGTAGCAATGTACATACAGAATTATACATATGGGACTCAAATCTTATGCTACAATTTCTTTTTTCCCTTTGTGTCATATTTTTGGTGTTATATGATGTTATGGACCAGAACTTAAAATAGGGTGCGAGGTCACTGGAATTGATAGAAACAATGCTTATGTACTTGGTTCACACCTTTGGGAGAGTTCACACATTAGAGTTCACACCTTTCACACCTTTAGATTTCACATCTTTAAGACCTCATATATAAGAACCTCCCACAAGCCAAACAGAGACTTTGGGAGATTCACAAGTTAGGATTCAGTGGAGGAGATTCACAAGTCACAGCTCCCACAATCCTACTCTCTCAGAGGAGGAGTCAGATCCATTCGATATTCCACCATTGTGCTGGCTGAAGTTTTGGATTCAGAGGGAGCTGGAGGCTGAAGCTGGCAGAGGCAAAGGACTAGCAACAGGAGTTCTTGGAACCAAGGAGAGAGATAGGCTTCTAAGAAAACTAACTAGGTTATTTTGGAAGAGACAATAAAGGACTAAACTTTAACAGCTGGCTGCATTTGAGGTGATTATTGATCAGAACTGAAACTAAGGCTGCCTCGAGAAACCTGTTCCCAGAGAATATTATATTATAGAGAAGAATACTACAATGTGAGACTTTCTGTTGGGATTCAAGCATCAGGGCCTTTTTCTAAAGTTCATACGTAGCACTTCGCTTTATCACCAAGGGTGTTTTCCCTTGGGAAACTATCATTCTCAACTATATGTATTGTGCCCTTTTGGTTCAGATCTCAATCCCTCTACAATGAACTGTCAGATATTAGTCTAGTTTCTCTGACATGATCAATTAAAGTTGGGGGAGAATGGGAGGATTCCTCCATGTGTTGAAATTGCGTCTTGTTCTGGTCCTCCAGACCACCTTCACCCATCAATTAGTATGATAAGAAAGTCTAAAAATAGCTAATACAAGAAAACAATTTCTTGAAGAATTAAAGAAGATTACAAAAAGGAAATATAGAAATCAATTTAAAATTCTTCCCATAAATTACAGGAATGTAACAGTTATTTAAAAGCTGTCTGAAAAATTAAGGAAGCATAAGAGCCATTGACAACTGCTTCAAAAATTAACTGGAGATCATATCCTGAGCCTATGTGCTAAATTAGGGGAAGCCAAATTAGACTCAACTTCATTGGCTCTTGTGTCTTCTAATTGCCCTTGGTCTGTAAACTGGAGATAAACTCTGTAAAGGGACAGGTCAATTCTCCAAGAGGCTCTTGTCCACAGCTGTGGATCATAACATCTGAAGAAGTTGCAAGGCAGCCTTTGCTGACACAGGTGTTGCAGACTGAGAATGAGATAAATTGGAGGCAGAGCGAAGAGGAGAGAGGTCAGAGAACAGCAACTGCCTCTCAGTCTCCTTGTATCATCCTCTCACAAGAGGAGATCAATTCTGGGTTGTACCTCCAGCAACCACTGTCAGGTGGCTCCCTTATATTCCAATAGCTCTCCTATGTATTCCAACAAAACTCCAGACATGAATAATGAAACCAGCAAAATGTTATGCAAATTAATTAACCCTCAGGTGATAGTGATAACTTTGAGATGATATTTTTATGAACTACTTTCTTGCTGTAATGGATAAGAGTTAGTCCGTTCCTGTATGTGCAATAATGTTTGTGGCAAGTCTCTTTGTAGTGGGCAGAAACTGGAAACTGAGTGGATGCCCATCAATTGGAGAATGGCTGAATAAGTTGTGGTATGTGAATATTATGGAATATTATTGTTCAGTAAGAATTGACCAGCAGAGTGATTTTGGAAAGGCCTGAAGAGACTTACACGAACTGATGCTGAGTGAAATGAGCAGAACCAGGAGATCCTTATATACTTCAACAATACTATATGATGATCAATTCTGATGGACGTGGCCATCCCCAGCAATGAGGTGAACCAAATCAGTTGCAATAGAGCAGTAATGAATTGAACCAGCTATACCAGCAAAAAACCTCTGGGAGATGACTATGAATCATTACATAGAATTCCCAATCCCTATATTTTTGTCTGCCTGCATTTTTGATTTCCTTCACAGACTAATAATACACAATTTCAAAGACTAATTCTTTTTGTACAGCAAAATAACTATTAGGACATGTATACTTATATTGTATTTAATTTATTCTTTAACATATTTAACATGTATTGGTCAACCTGCCATCTGGGGGAGGGAATTGGGGGAAGGAAGGGAAAAATTGGAACAAAAGTTTGGCAAGTGTCAATGCTGTAAAATTACCCATGCATATAACTTGTAAATAAAAAGCTATCATAAAAAAAAAGTTAGTCCATTTTCCACTATCAAATCCTCTAAAAATGGAATTCCCCAAACTTTTGACCCTGGAGCATTTCTCCATTTGCTATAAATTCTGCTCTAGGGCTTCCACCTCTGATCCATGGTTAAACAAATGTCTATGCTCTTCTCTCTTCCCATTTTCTTTCCCAAACTGCCTGCTTCCTTGCATCACTCCAACCCCCATCCCCAAGTCGCCTTCTTTAGTAATTCTGATATCAGTTGTGCTTGGGGTCTGGATAGAAGAGGTTAACTGAACCTTCAGAGACAGAGATCTTAACATGAAGATAAATGGGGGGAACCTGTATCTCCCCAAATCATTGACTATTAAAAATCATTTCTTTCACAGGGTAGAAAAATTAACCTCATACCTTCTTTAGAGATTTACTTTCTCATTATTGGGTCACCATAAATTATTAATAATTCATCCTTTCAGAAATGTGGCTCCAAATTGGAGCCTTTCCACTATCATACAAATTTACTGTTTGACTGGCATTAGCCAGTGTTGTTTCATTGGATACTATAGCATCAGCAAAGTTGCAAAACACAAAATGAAGTCTCAGAAGTTAATAATATTTCTATAAAATCATTTTTTAAATTCCAAGAGATAGTGATAGTAAGGGAAATTCTATTGCAAATAACTACAAATGAAAGATTTGGCATCTTTGGTCAGTATATCAAAGCACACAAAATGCTCAAATTGATTCAATTACAATGTGTTCCTTATAACAAAGGACAACTTAAGTGGTTAGAAGAATGCATAGTCAGTGCTGGGCTGAGCTGGACTGAGCCAATATAATAAAATATCTATACTAGCAAAATTAAATCATGGTATTAATTCTATGTCAATTTCAGGGATACTTTATGTATCTTAATAAGAAAAAGTTCATTTGGAAAAACAAAAATCTAGAACATCAAAGGAAATAATGAGGGGAAAAGGTTTGAATGTCAAAAGAATAGCACCTTCAGACCTCAAATGATATTATAAAGCTGCAATCATCAAATCTTATGAGTTAAAGATAGAAGAGCAGTGGAAACAGAAAAATCAGAAACAATGCACCTCAATAACCTAGTGTTCAATAAATCTCCAAAAATGTAACTTTTATTCAGGAAAGAACTTTCTATTTGATAAAAACTGTGGGGAAAATTGAAAGATAATCTGGAAAAATATATAGTTGGATCCACATTTTGCATCATATTACATAATAAATTCAAAAATAGATATATTAAAATATTAAGCATTAAACTTTTTTTAAATTAGAAGAGAAACAGATCATATACCTTTCATAACTATAGATAAAAAATATACTCTTTGCCAAACAAGAGAAAGAGGAAATTACAAATGATAAAATACGTGACTTGAATTACATGAAACTGAAAATCTTCTGCACAAACAAAATTAATCCATTTAAATTATGAAGGGAAGAGGTAAAATGATCATACTTCTCTGATAAGACAATGCATATATATATATGTTATATCAAAAATTCATTTTCTGATAGAAAAATGGTCAATAGTTCTCTAAAGAAGAAACTATTATAAACTATTAATAATGACATGAAATATACTCCAAATCACTACTCTTACTAATAGTATTTATATAACACCTTAAGTTTACAAAGTGCTTTACAAATATCTCATTTTATATTCAAAGCAACCTTAGGAAGTAGATCCTATTATTATTCCCATTTATTAGATGAGGAAGCTGAAGCAAATAAAGATTAAATAACTTGTCCAAGGTTAAACAACTAGCAATGGCCTGGGCCAGGATTTTTATTTGGTCTTCATGACACCAAGGCTAGCACTCTATTGTACCAATTAGCTTTAAAATGCAAAGTGGAGGATCTATGGTTTCACCCCAGATCAAGAAAACTGGCCAAAAAATTGGCAAAAGGTGGGAATAATCAGTGTTGTTATGGTTGGGGAAGATAGACACATTAGTACATTGTTGGCAGAGCTGTAAAACAGTGCAAACATTTTCTAAAGAAATTTGTTATTATGCAAATAGTGACTAAAACGTCCACACCTCAGACCAAATGAAATTCCACAGATGTATGTATATATCCTGAGGAGATAATTTATTGAGAGAGCCCATGTACAGCAAAATATTTGTAGAAGCACTTTTTTTGTAGTAGTAAAGGATTAGAAGCAAAGTAGATTCCTTTTGATTGAGGAAAGGCAAAAAAGTTGTTATATATGAATACAATGAAATATTACTGTGCTGTAGGAAATGATGAGTATGATAAATTCAGAGAAGCAAGTAAAGACAGGGCCTGATGAAGAATGAAGGAAGTAGATCCAAGAAAACAACAAAAACAATGACTACAACAATGCAAAACAACAACAAAGCAAATGCTAATATTGCACAATTTCAAAGAATAAGCATGATTCTATGAAATCCACCCAGTCCTTTGCAGAAGAATTTATAACTTTTTCAGACTTGTTTTTTGTATGTATCAGTTTTGCTTATTTATCTTCTCTTTTTCTTTAAAAAAAAAGTATTTTTTAGATAGGCTGTCTTTTTGAGAGAAAGAGAGGAAGTTGTAATTGGACAACTAACAGTGCAAAAGCAAACTATATAGAAAAGAATCAATTAATTAATCAAGAAATCATTATAATACATACAGCATGGGCAGTTACACCCACGTTCTCCTCTAGAGGATAATAAATGTTAATATTTGACCAGTATACTATGTACCCACTCTATGCATACCTATGCAATCATTATGTATTTATTAAGTATTTTATATGTTCCATATACTTTCTTGGAACACAGATACAAGCAATGAGACAGTCCTTACTCTTGAGAAGCTTACATCCTGTAGTACACACTCCTCTATATCCTATTATCTCTACAACTACATGCCAACTTCTCACTGAAGCATTTAAAACCATTCACAACCAAGCCAAGCCTATATTTTCAACTTTGGTTCATATTATTCTTTATCACAGACTCTATAATCCACCCAAACTTGCCTTCTTGCTGGTTTTCTCCTATCCCTGTGTTTTTGTACCAGTTATCCCACATGGTTAGAATTTCCTGTCACCGCATCACAATCTCTTAAAGTTCTTAGCTTCATTCTATGCTCTGCTCAAATTCTACTTCCTACATGTTCCTGATACACTCATATGCTAGTGCTTTCAAATCCCAGCATTAAAAAAAAAAGGAAAAGAAAAATATCTTTGCATTTGTTTTGAAAATATTTTGCACATACTTTCTTGCATACTTTTGGTTCCTTTTTATACAATGTGAATTCCAAAGGCCAGGGAATATTTCCTGTTTCATTTTCATCAGAAAGATAACTGTTTTCTGTCATCTTTGTCTTCCAAGTACATAATAGTTTCTGGCACATTAAGTGTTTAATAAAGTCTTGGTTGATTGGTTAACTACATTTTTTGGTTTGATCATTTCAATAATGTCCAACTCTTTGTAAAGCCATTTGGGTTTTCTTGGCAAAGACATTAGAGTGATTTGCTGTTTTCTTCTCAATCTTATTTTATACATGAAGAAACTGAGGCAAACAAAGCTAAATGACTTGACCAAGATCACACAGCTAGTAAA
Organism: Antechinus flavipes; assembly: GCF_016432865.1. NCBI lineage: Eukaryota > Metazoa > Chordata > Mammalia > Dasyuromorphia > Dasyuridae > Antechinus > Antechinus flavipes. The sequence continues at coordinate 320,547,804 of NC_067401.1, forward strand.
TGTCTGATCCCAAATTTGAACTCATGTCTTCCTGACTTTCTGCACTGTGCTGCCTAGTTTCCTGTAACTATATTACCTAGTGCTAATTATTTCTGGAATACTTTTAGCTGTTTTGCATTATTCCTCCCCTCTTATATTATATTATATAATAATATATAGCTTATATTGAGCTCGTTCACTTATATTAAGCTCCTCACTGAATTATGACTGTTGTTAGTGAGAGAAAAAATGTACATACAAAAGGTCATTACTTATATTACTTATTACTTATATTTGTATTTATATACTTACATTACTTATTACTCAAAACTTATAATTTTGAACAAGTGTCTCATTCCCCCCTCCCCTTTTTTTCTATATTCTGTTCCCTCTTCTTCCTTAGTTCCCAGTCCTTGACCCCTGAGAGCTGCTGAGTGATGCCTCAGAGGACTACACTTGACAGTAAAGAATTTTAATTTACTAGTTCAGAGTTGAGTTTTGGTTGAGAAACAATAAAGTTTACCACAATATGGCTGCCTGCCAAAGCTGTATTGGGTCCAAGCCTATCTGAGAATAAGCCCTAATTATAGCAAAATCATGTATTATGAGGGTGCTTTCAAATCAGAATTTAAATAATGACAATGATAATAGTAACTGATGTTGAAAAAGTACATTAAGATTTGCAAATTTCTATTATTTTCATCATACTAACTAGAAAATAGTTACTATAAGTATTATTGTTCCCATTTTACAGATGGATAAAGTGAATTCACTTGAACAATGTGGTTCCAGAATTAGGAAAAATTCCTTAGAAACCACTCAGTTCACCCTCCCAATTTTACAAATGAATAGAGATTTCAATTTAGTTTTAAAGAGCAACTAGGTTGTGAAATAGATTATTGAAGCTGAACTCAGGAAGATCTGAATTCCATTTTTGTCTTGAGTGTGAAAGAAATGATTATTAGCAATCAATGATTTGAGGAGATCCAAAGTTCCCTTTTTTTTCTTAAGTCTTCATTTCAAAAACTCAATCTCTGAAGATTTCTCTCTACCAGACTTCATTCAACCTTACAATGAATTTCTAATCTAAGGTAAATTTTGGGTGGAGGTAAATTCTTTTTCTAGATTGTCCATGGCCAGGAATGGTCTGGATATAGAGATAGTCTTTCTGTTGAAAATGACATGCTATTCTCAGCCCATCATTGTAATATTCATTCTCTCATTAACTGTTAACCCACTAGAATTAATTGCCATCCTCAGAAACACCTCTCTTCTAAGGCTATATATGTATTGATCCCACCACCATGATTATCTTTGGCATTCAAAAATGTTACTATTAATAAAATGACTAATTATCGAGAAATTATTCTCTCACACTTTAAAAATTTCAAAGTAACTTACTAGCTTGATACCCTACATAAGCCACTTCTATGTGCCTCAATTTCTTCATCAAAAATGGGGATAATATCACTATGAAAGACTTAGCTCTACTCAGCAGTTCAGTGATCCAAGGCAATTCCAATAAACCTTTGCTGGAAAATGCCATACACACTGAGAGAGAGAGACTCAGTAATGATCAAAGAAAAATAGGCTGGAAAAATTTTTTTAAAAATTTAAAATGGGAAAAATAATAGCATCTACTCCCAGGCTCGTTATGTAGATCAAATAAATTAACATATATAATATGCTTTGCAAACCTTAAAGTACTAGATAAACACTAGATATTATTATTGACTTGCATAAGTTGACAAATGAGAGAAGAGCATTGCTTGTGAGCAGAATATTGGACACAAAAATCTTAAATATAGGAAAGTACAAGAAATGTTTTGGGGACAATGAATAAATCTATTTAAGTAGAATGGATGGTTCATAAAGGGAAATAGAGGAAGGTGAAGTAGAAATATTAGATAGAGGTTACATTTCTGAGAATTATATGAGACTTCTAGTGTGTAGGAATTGTAACATCATTTTTTTTAAAGGTTAATGAGAGGGATAGAGAATGTCATTCTAAAAAGATTTATTTGTCATCTAGGCAGAGGGTAGATTGGAACAAAGGATGCTGATGACAGGGACATTAGTTGGATTCTATCATTTTAGCTTTGCTTAAGATGATAGGTCCTAAAGCAAGATGGGAATGAAAAATAAGAGAGAAATATACAAGACATGTTGTAAAGATTTGACGGGACTTCAAATCTGAGAGAATATTGGAGTAAGGAAGATTCAAAGATGACAAATTTTGAACTAAGGTGTGTGAGAATGATGTTTCCTCTTGCAGGACAAGAAAATTGGGAATAATTACTAGTTTTAGGGTAAGATAGGGATTTAGAGAAATTCAGTTTCAGATATGTTGAATCTCCCATGATGATGTGACATTCAGGTAGAAATATTCAGGAAAAAGCAAAAAATTCAGAAGTGAAGCTTGGGGCTAGAGGTATAGATTTGGGAATTAAAGAGCTAGTTAAAGGCTTGGTATTTTATGAAATGCATCATTTTTGTACCTACTAACAAACACATGCACTCAGATACACACAGAACACCTCTGCCTTCCCACTGCTGCTGGGAAGAGAAAAAAGAATAATAACTCACATTAATATAGAACTTTTAGGTATGTACAGCACTTTCTTTAAAATAGTTCTAAGAAGACAGATGGCAAATGATTTGTTGCCATTGTTGTTGTTGTTGTTCTGCTATTTCAAGTGTGTCCTCCTATTTGTTGATCCTATTTGGGGTTTTGTTGGCAAAGATACCAGAATGGTTTGCTATATTCTTCTCCAGCTAATTTTACAAATGAGGAAATTGAAGCAAACAGGGTCTGAGGCTAGATTTCAATTTGACTCTAAGACACTCTATCCATTAAGCCACACAGCTGGCTATATTATCATTACTCTTCTAAAGGCAACTCTGCATTCTTTTTTTCTGATAAACTTTTTATTTTTGAGATATATAATACATAAATGATTCAAGCATATAAGAAGTAGAGTCATTACCCCAAAGGATACATGGTCAAAGGATATTAATAGGAAATTCTCAAAAACAGAAATCCAAGTGATTAGCACATTATCCATCCCAAACAATTCAATTTTACTGTGCTAGACTAACCTCCATTAATAGAATTAAATGTGCAGACTATTAGGTTATTGATAGAAGTGTCAACAGAATCACAATTTTATGACTGCTAATCACTGACAGATGTTCAGTGCTGTCCTTCAAAGATGGTATATCTATGTGTGCAGATGTATGTGACTAAAGAGGACAACATAATTTTATACTGTGAAGACTTTAAGATCTCTCAAACAGCATAGTGACCACTTAGAATACCCACGTTCAATGAGAAATTAAGATTCTTAGAAGAAAATTACCTCCTCACTATTTTTATTTTCACATTATTTCTTTTCCAGTTCAGTTTCACCTTCACTCAATCACAATTCTATATTCCATTTAGGTCACAAGAAGGGAAGTTGCAGATTTCTAGTTAATAACCTTTTTAAATTATTATTTTATCATAGCTTTTTATATACAAACCATATGCACAGGTAATTTTTCAACATTGACTCTTGCAAAAACTTTTGTTTCAACTTTTTCTCTCCTTCCCTCCAACCCCTCCTCTAGATGGCAATATGTTAAAGTATATGTTAAATACAATATATTTATACATGTTTATATAGTTATCTTGTTGCACAAGAAAGATTGGATTTAGAAAGAAGGTAAAAATATCCTGAGAAGAAAAAACAAAATGCAAGCAAACAATAACAGAAAGAGTGAAAATGTTATATGGTGGTCCACTCTCATTTCTCAGTGTTCTTTCTCAGGTGTAGCTGGTTCTGTTCATTACAGATCAATTGGAACTGATTTGGATCCTCTCATTGTTGAAGAGAGCCATATCCCTCACAATTGATCATCATATAGTATTGTTGTTGAAGTGTATAATGAACTCCTGGTTCTGCTCATTTCACTTAGCATCAGTTCACTTAAGTCTTTCCAAGCCTCTCTGTATTCATCCTGCTGGTCATTTCTTATAGAACAATAATATTCCATAACATTCATATACCACAACAGCAGCAGTGGGAAGGCAGTAACTGCACTGGGAGCAGTGACTGAGAATGCACTTGGATCACACTTAGTCACTCGGGGTGCTTGGTGGGTGTGGCCAGGTCCTGAGAGACTCTAGTGGTTTGGAGTTATAGTCTTTACCCTCTTGTGTTTATAGCTTCTCTACTGATCTACTGCTTGCTGCCAGGGCAGAGTACCTCACTTTGTGGTAGAGTTCTCCCTGCAGATTTTCCACCAGCAGAGACCACACCTGCTCTCTCCAGTCTGCTCAGTGTGAGCTGTTTCCCATGCTCTCACTGCCTCCCTGAGTCTGTCTCTGGCCTAGCCCTGTTTCATCGCCATGTGTGAGCCAAAACAGACTTTTTCTGGTGAATTATGAGATTATCTTCAGTTGGTAATGTGTTATACTCCCAATATTCATGGATTCTGACAGTCAAGCATTAATTCTGAGGCTGACTTTCATTAAAATTGATTGAGGGAAAAGGAGCACCTAGGACAATGTGTGTGTCCTCTCTGCTGTCTTGGCTCCACCCGCAACTTGCATTCTCAAAGACTACTCCACTAGATTATAAAGCTTTAGAAAATTTTACAATGGTAGGAAGACTTAAAGCATAGACTTAGAAAATAGTTATCTAAAGTTCTACCTAGGTAAATTCAGGGTTGATCATTATCAGAATAAGAGTGATGGGTCAAGAGAGATGAAAATTGTCATTGAATTTTTTGTGGAGGGGGCATGGAAACTTATAAAAGCCATCTACTCTGTATGAGGCTATGATCTGTGTCAACAAAGGTCTGTATCATGAATCTTTTGAAATATCAAAGGAAGATTATTGCCATTTTCCCTTACTTTCTTTTTTTTCTTTTATTAAAAACGACAATAATATGCATTAATCTTAGTTTTATGAAACAGTTCACAGATTTTATCTCATTTTATCCTCACGGCAACCTGGGATATAGGTACCACTGTTATAATTCCCATTTTACAGATGAGAAAACTGAGGTCGAAAGATTTTAATTGAATTCCCCATAGTAACACAGTTGTCTGAAGCTAGATCTGAAACAAAGTCTTACTTACTACATGTTCATTGCTGCATCCACTGTTCCACCTAAACGTCACTAATTGTAAGTTTATCTTTATCTATCTTCTTTATCTTTTTATCTTTATCTATCTCATATATATGTCTATTTTATCTATGAAAAGAACAAGTCTTTTTATTATCCTTTCATTTTTATTTTTAAACCATCTTGATCTTGGCTTAATTTCCCATGTACTAAATTTTTTTTTTATCCATCTCTAAATAAAATCAATCATCTTAGGAGAGATGATCTCGTAATGATAACCAGATTTTTCTATAATTATCAAGATTTTTTCCAGCTAATTTTGTCATAATCCCCCTTCCTATGAATGCAAAGGCTTATACCAAGTTCAAGAACAAAGAGAGGGATATCCCATCACTACCAATTCAGTTCCAGAGGAAAAAGAAAGTTCCGACTCAGAAATTCCATTCTTTAAGAGAGGGAGATAATAGTGGCATTTGTTGACAACCAACTCCTTGAGTTCTGTTTTGATTTTTTTCCCCCTGAAATTGTCTAATTCAATAACAAAGGCAATACATTTTATGGTGGATAGAGTAGTCTACTTTTAGCCATGTATTGCTGCATCTAGATCTCATCTCTGTCATCACCACTGCAACTCAATTCAATTAAAAATATTTATTATATATCCTAGGCACTGGGAGTAAAGTGAGATATGACACCTTACCAATACCTCACAAATCACTTTGCTTTTCTGAGGCTTTACCCTCTCCTAGCCTTTACTCCAAAAAGGAAGATAGGAATATATATATAAATAATTGTGATTCAAGGAAGAATGAGATAAGGAAGAAATCCAACTAAACTCCTATAAGAAAGAAAGTTAGAGACACTACTTAACTATCAAACTCTTCTCTCTTGAGGTTAATAATATTGAGCTACACCATCTTGGTTCCTTTGTAAGTCATCTACCCACATCTTATTCTTTTATTATTTAGTCCTTAATTGTTATTAAATTATTTGGATTGAATCTAATAAGAACAGAAATATAATGTAAAATATCATGCTTCAGTAAAAAAAAAAAAAAAAAAAAACAATTCATCAGTTTCACAGGGATAAGATGAAAGAGGCATCATTGAGGTCAATTCAGCCATGAAGTAGCTAAATGGCTAGATATGAATTCAGTACTTCTGACTCCAGGCCTTATGAGTCTCTATACCACTTAACTACTTCTAATGTCAACTGGGACTTTTCATTGCTTTATAAATCTTTTCTCTATCATTTATTGACTCTACGTCCTCTTTCTTCTACTACTTGTTCTAAATTTTCTTTTTCAGCTCCTATGTCCATCCTTGCTCCAAATTCAGTTGATGACTTTGTCTTCCACCTCACTGAAAAGTTTACCTGCCTTCAAACTTCAAACTATATCCACCCTTCTAATTCTCTTTTTATTATTTCCCATTCTCTTTTTCTCTCATTCTAGAAGCATAGCCAAACTAGTTCTCTTGTTTTTATCATGTACAAAACTACATCTCTCTCCTTTGAGAATTGCTCTCTATGGCTAGAATATGCTCCCACTTTTTTTTCTCCTCTTAAAATACTTCATTTCCTTTAAAACTGCCCAAATACCATTCTCTACACGAATTCTTTGTAGATTTATCTACTTCACCCTGATCCCAAAGAAGTAGAACTCTCTGTCCTATATTAGCTTATATTTATTTTGTTTGTACTTATTTGCATGGAAAGCAACATGAATAGAATGTTGACCTCTCAGGCAGGAAGATCTGCATTCAAATCCCATTTCTTTTTTTATTATTATTGTAACTTTTTATTGACGGTTCATATGCATGGGTAATTTTTCCACAACATCCCTTGCACTCACTTCTGTTCTGATTTTTCCCTTCCCTCCATCCACCCCCTCTCCTAAATGGCAGGCAGTCTATATATACATATATATATATATATATATATATATATATATGTGCAGAACCAAACAGTTCTCTTGTCGCACAGGAAGAATTAGATTCAGAAGGTAAAAATAACCTGGAAAGAAAAATAAAAATGCAAAGTTTATACTCATTTCCCTGCATTCCTTTTGTGGGTGTAGGTGATTCTGTCCATCACTGATCAATTGGAATGGAATTAGATCTTCTCTTTGTCGAAGATATCCACTTCCATCAGAATACATGCTCATATAGTATTGTTGTTGAAGTATATAATGATCTCCTGGTTCTGCTTATTTCACTTAGCATCAGTTCACTTAAGTCTTTCCAAGCCTCTCTGTATTCATCCTGCTGGTCATTTCTTACAGAACAATAATATTCCATAACATTCATATACCACAATTTACCCAACCATTCTCCAATTGATGGGCATCCATTCATTTTCCAGTTTCTAGCCACTACAAAAAGGGCTGCCACAAACATTCTTGCAAATGCAGGTCCCTTTCCCTTCTTTAGTATCTCTTTGTGATATAACCCCAGTAGTAATACTGCTGGATCAGTTTGTTAACTTTGGGGGCATAATTCCAAATTGCTCTCCAGAATGGTTGGATTCATTCACAACTCCACCAACAATGCATCGATGTCCCAATTTTCCTGCATCCCCTCCAATATTCATCATTATTTTTTCCTGTCATCTTAACCAATCTGACAGATGTGTAGTGGTATCTCAGAGTTGTCTTAATTTGCATTTCTCTGATCCATAGTGTCAAATCCCATTTCTAACATGTAAAACTATGTGTCCCTGGGCAAGTCAATATTTACCTAATCAAGCAGCCAGTACACACACACACACACACACACACACACACACAGAGAGAGAGAGAGAGAGAGAGAGAGAGAGAGAGAGAGAGAGAGAGAGAGAGAGTATATATATACATCAAACATATCAGGGTTCCTTTTGCCTTTAAACCTTATCTGTTTTATGATGGTGCTTTTCAGCACAGCATATGCTATGTTTGTTGATTGAATGATTCTCTCAGTTCTGAGGCTCTTTTTTTCACTAAGGCCAACCCCTATCTCTATGAATTTGGATTCCATTCATTTTTATCATTTTCAGGACCTCAATCTATCTTTTTTCATTTTCTATTTCCTCCTTTTCATATATTCCTCTTTTTCTTCCTACAAATAGACAAAGGTTTCCCTTTTATTATATGGGAAAATTGATATATAAGTACTTCTAATAAATCAAGACAAAGAGTATAATTGATATATATATATGTCACAATAAACAATGCAAGTTGCTTTAAGGAATCATTCATTAAACTTGAGACTGACTTAATCCTATGAAAGCAAGAACCATGGAAATGAATAGTAGGAAGACTCATGAAGCAGGAAAATTGAAGAATTGGAGAATGCACTGTGCAGAAACATCTATAGCAAAGAGAATCATTCCAACTTAAAGCAAAGGCAGTGAGAAGAATTGGATCACTCTAGATAGGAATCAATGCACTGTGATAAATAATCAAAGAATACTGATCTCAAAGTCAGAGAACCTGAGGAATTCAGATTCTATCCTTAGCTGTGTGAGCTAGGTTACATTGTTTCCCATCTTTGAGCTTCCACTTATCTATAAAGTGACTATATTGAAACTTATACTACCTACTTCACACAGTTCTTATAACAAAATGCCTACTTAAATTATACAATGTTGTAGAAATGTGAACCCATATTTATTATCCTTTTTATTATTGAAGATTACCATATAGCAACCTCTGGAGATAAAAAAAGAGCATGATTGTTTCAAAATAAATGGGAAAATATATTAACATAAAGAGGTGTTTTGATCAACATTTATTGAGATTTTTTATAGAAAAGGATCCAGTGAAATGAGAATTTTGTGAAAATTCCATCATAACTACATCAGAAATTGTTCAGTATCCAATAAGTACTCTGACAAACTAAGTATCACAGGAGATAGGGTATTACATTTAAAATAAGAAAAACCTGTTCAAATCCAATCTCAAACATTTAATACCCCTGTGATTCTAAGCAAGTCATTTAACGTCTGTTTGCCTATTTCCTCGACTGTAAAATAAGGATAATAATAATACAACCCATTTCCAAAAGCTAATAGGAAGATTTTGTGTGGTGTGTATGTGTGTGTGTGTGTGTGTGTGTGTGTGTGTGTGTGTGTGTGTGTGTACATTTAATGAATGCTTATTTCTTACATTCCTTCCTTCCTCCCGGCAATCACCAAGTTAAGGTCCTCTTGGGTGAGTCTGATAGCTATAGATTTTGTATCTTTATAAATGCATGAAGGAATCCTTGTTCATGAGCATGACCATAAGCATTTTCTAGAGGTTTTCCTCAGTCCTCTATCCTGATCCCAGTGCCTTTTCTCTAAGATTACCTTTAATCTGCTCTATATACAATTGTCATATATAAAATTATTTTTCATGTTTTGTCTCCTCTTAGATATGAGCTCCTTTCAGATACTTTGTTTTTGCTTTCCTTTTTAACCAAAGCCCTTAGCAAAGTATCTGACATATAATAAATACTCAATAAGTGCCATTGGTTTACTGTCACTCACATTTAATTGTAAGATCTTTGATGACAGAGGCTGATTCATTTTTACCTTCATATCCTTATGAATTAGTACTATGCCTGTCATATAATAAGTAATTAATAAATGTTCATTAATCAATTAATTAAAAATAGGTGTATTTGGTAGTAGTAACTGATATTGGTCATTTTTTTTGGGTAATTTTTTTGGTTTGCTTTTGTTATATTCTTTTATGCTTTAGGTATCTACCTTCCCTTCTTTCAGACAACTTGAGCATTGAGCTTCATACCCTCCTTTGCCACCTGGAATATGGATCTCCTTTGTGAATATTTGTTATATCCCAGCTGTTTTTCTCATCTTTGTTTTCTTTGATAGCATTTTAATTGCCTCATAAAGCACATCTAGGACTGTAACATAAGAATTTAAATGTAGTGGGTTCTCTATCCTTGGTGAAAAGAGTATGTTATAAATACTTTTACAGAGCTTTTCCATTTTTCATATATTGGCCATCTTTCTTCTGTTTTCTTTCTTTCTTTTTTTTTTGACATCCTGGGAGTCAATTTGCTTAGTTGTATTTCTTGCCAATCATTCTTTAAACATGTTTTTTTTTTTTTACTTTACTGCTTCTTGCTATTTTATGAAGTGATATTGCTCTTACTATTTCACCATTCTTCTTCCTAAGATTCTACAAATGAATTTATCTTTAAAACTAGCATTGCTCTCTGCTATCATAGCTCAGTCTTTGACAAGCAAACTAGATTCTTTTGAATGCTCTTTTTTTCTCCTTGTAATGGTAATTGGCTTACATCAAATAAATGTTAGGAATAACTATATTCTATGTAATTTTTTCTTCTACATGTTCCACAAAATTTATATCAAATAATTATTTTTTATAATTCATATTAGAATATTTAAGCATATATCAATACTTTCTCCAATTTCATTATTTCATCTAATTTTATATTAATTTTGATATTTGCCCAAAAAAGTATGTAGTCTGTCTATTAAAACATAATCCATTTCATTTTTTAATTATGTTATTTGGTTGTCACCAGATCCAATGCTTTTGGACTATTTTCTTAAAGAAGGCATTAGTGAGATATATATATGTGTATGTATATAATATGTTAATGTTATAATAATGTTATAATAATAATATATATGTTAATAATATGTAAATATATATGTGTGTGTGTATATGTATATGTATATAAGGTTTTTGTGTTAGCTACAAGCCTTTTGATATTTTTTTACCAGTGACATATTTTTAACTTATTTTTCCACCCTTCTTTATGCCTACACCAGAGTTAAAGTTACTAAGCATGGAATTATATGTTCATTTATTTGATGGATTGTAACAAATTCTTCATCTACTTTTTCCTGTCTCAATGACAGATATGATATGGAACAGATATGAATACTATACTATAGTTATTTTCATCATTATAACAAAAATATTGCAAACTGCATTTAAATAAAGATTCATCATTGAATGGGAATGTTTTGTGACATTCATGTCCCAGTCCTTCCATTCTTAATCCATTCAGAGAATACTGTCCACTAAAGTGGACAATTTAGACATGCTCTCAGAAGTAACTAGGGACCTAATATGGGCCTCACTTCTAAGAATTCATTCCTATGGGGATCAGAATCCTACCTGACTATAGTGCCAGTTGAAGCATTAACTCATACTCCTTAGTCCTCTTATTATCATGGATCCAAATAGCATCCCATAGTGTAGCAGAATTGAAAGGGTGTAGAAATTTTCAATATTCTATGATGATTGGCTATATGTACGTTGGGTTCTTATTCACTATTTACCAGAATTTTAAAGGTTCATGAAGTTCATCCTTTCTTCTCATTGATTCAAGGCAGGATTTCATTGCCAGAAATGGCCTGAAACTTAAGACACTTGAGCTGTAGGCCAGGCTTTTATATCAATTAGCAGTGTGGCTTTGGCAAGTTAATCATACAATTCAGCTTCTATATTTTACATATGAATACATCATTGCTCTGGGGCAATGATGTATTCATATGTAAAATATAGAAGCTGAATTGTATGATTGCCAATACCCTATGATTCTATGTGCAATAAATGACATGAAACATTTTCATAATAACCACTACCCATTTATCTTTAAATGCAAAATATAAATTTATACTCTTATATAAATATAAGTATACTTTATACTTAAATTTATAAGAGTATACTAGATACTAGATCTCTGTAGGATTTTTGCCCAAGCTTTTTTTTTAATTGAAGATAGCTGTGGACATGAGAATGGTCAGTTAGGTGGTACAATGAATAGAGAACCAGTCCTGGAGTTGGGAAGACCCATTTTCATGAGTTCAAATCCAGACTCATATATTTAATGCCTATGTAACTCTGGGCAAATCACTTCACTCTTTTTATCTTACATTATTTCAAATGTAAAATGAGCTGGAGAAGAAAATGACAGAGCACTCCAGCATCTTTATCAAGAAAATCCCAAATGGGAGCTGGATACAATTGAAATAAATAAGCAACAACAAAAATTGCATGTGACAAAGAAATGATTATTGCATTTAATCAGTTGTACTTGAATTTGAAACCTTTGATTTCTGCCTAAAATAAAAGTTATTAGATATTTAAGAAGACATGCAAATTATTCTATTGTGTATCTATAATACAATGAACTTTTCACTGATATAAAGTATTTTTAAATACAAACAAGATATAGATTTTTCCAATTAATTTGTATCCCAAATTACTACTTAATCTCTCTGGTTTCCAGGTTGGAAAAACAAACTAAAACATTTTATTTCCTAGTTACTGGCTGACATGCTTGTATATAACTCAATTTTGGATTCATCTATGTAACCTATTCTATACAAGTGAAATCAGATTTTTAAAAATCAGCTGAAACTTCATTTTAGAGCAGGGAAAAGTTCTGGACCTCTTAAACAGATTTAGATTTAAAAGCTATTATATCATTAACTAAAACAGATGGAGGATAGATTTGTTTTTCTATTTATTTGGCTTCAAGATTATAGGTGATCTAGAGAGCAATGGATGAACACATGGTGGGCATATGTAGGCTGATGCATATTGTCATTTATGACTTTTGTGCAAGAAGTGATGTAAAGGACATAACTTAGGACATATGTGACCAGAAAATATGTTTGATGTTACTATAGAATAAATAGAAATTTGTCCCCAGTTGCTAACGTAGAGAGGACCACTTGATCCCCTGTGAAGGCATACTTCCTTCCCAGGTCAATTGTTGTTTCCACCCCTCATTTAAAGAATAGGCCCTCTACTAACCTAATTGCACACAAGTGAATAGCTTCTACATACCTTTCTTAAGGTCCATCATCTCTTTAAAATTTCAAGTGGTTGAGGCCAAGAAATAAAGGTTTCCTTCTCTCCCAGTACTACTAAATGTGTGTTCAGTCTATATTTTGTGCTGGCTTTGCTATTCCCAGGTTCTACACTTTTTTGACCCTTTTGGAAAAAAAAACTCAAAACTAGTAAAAATTTTGCTAGGAAAAAAAGTGAATTGACTATATAATATGAGTAAGGGGTAACAAATGGACAGATCAAGTAGTTCGTTGGTACCCATAAAACATTGAAACCATGGAAGAAGGCATGCAAAATTGAACATATTGGATAAATGGGAAAAAACTGTATGGGAGATTTTTGGAAAAATTTGAAGAAAAACATAAATGAGTTGTGCCTATTTTAATGGAGAAAAAGTTCACAGAGCTCATCATATGTCAATCAAAGAACAGGAAAAACAAAGCATAGTAAAACATGACTCCGTGTCTATTCCACTTTTCATCCCAGAAATAAGCTCTATCCCTAACATTCATTCAGTTCATTAGACTTTCATTGTCTATTATATCAAGACACTGTGGTAGGTACAGGGAAGAAAAATGACTTTTAGGGAGTTTACAATCTCATAGGTAGAAAAGATGTATGCGAATAATTATGATGTAAGTTAGGATTCAATAAATAGAAAGAAAAAAGGGTCCAGGAAAAATGCAAGGAGACATTTGGGGAGGAAGAGATTACACACAAATCACTTGAATGGAGCTATAAGCTATTAAAAGCAATGACAGTGTTTCCATGGTGAGAAACACAATTTTAGCCCCTTATTGAATAGACTATATGGACAGAAACAGAAGGAAAATTTGAGTTGGTTTGCTCACCAACTATGCCTGAGGAATTTTTGTCAATGACTTAGGACTATGATGACTACTATTTTAGGAGACCATCTATAAACCCACTACATAGAAATCTTTAGCAAGCTCTTGTGGTGAAAGGTTGGAGATTCAAAATTACACTAATAATCTAAATGGAAATATCATTACACTACATTAGGAAAAATAAGTCAAGGGAAAATCTTGTGGACTTTCATGGAGGTAAACAGGATTTTATGTAAGAAAAAATTCTTTGAAATTGAATTTATAACTAGAGGTAATACATCAAGGAGGAAAAAATAAACTGTATGATGCAATAGATAGGTTTGATTCCATTAGTCATCAACAGGCTTATAGGGTTCAAATGTTCCAGTGTTAGATGTTCCATAGGCAATCTCTGAATGAAACAGGCCAAGGGATAAAGAAGCTTGTTTCCAATAGGAATTGAAATACAAGATTAAGATTTAGAATCATTAAAAGAATGGCAGAAGAGGAGAATTTTATGTTGTGGTTTTAATTTTCATTAAATAAACAGAAAAAAAATCACTAGCATTATGTTTGTTTCTGTAAAAAAAAAAAATCCCCTTTTTTTTTCCCATAGGAATGTTTGGTGCCTGTGTTAAGCCTCTTAGAAGCACTATAAATGGTTCAGGAGATGTGGTTCTTCTCAAAGACAGTAAATTCGTACACTTTGCAGAAAAAAGGATTTGCTGTCCTCCTCTTTGAAGCTTAAAAAAGAAAAGACCAAGTTTGAACTCAGTCCTTTTGTGAAAAAGAAAATTTGTAAGGACCCTTGGGAATAGAACTCAAGCAATTCTTTTCCCATTAGCAATAGAGTTCTATTGGTATCATAATTCCACAGGCATGTGCTTAAAGAAATTAGATATGTAGAAGAAACTGAATAGTTATTTCATTCTCAAAGCCTTGGGATACTCTTATGAAAAACACAAATCACACTCCATGTAATGCATGTGGAATTTAGAAGAAATGACGATGTTTCTTGAGCTAGGATTTAGAAGATTTCTTTTTTTATAAACATAAACATTTTTATAAACATCCAAAGGAAAATGTGTCTATAGGATTTAAGTGTTGTAAAAAGGAAAAAGGCAAATTTAATTTGGCTGAATTCCACAAACATTAATTGACTACCTCTCATCTGTATGATTCCAAGGGCCTCTGAAATGGTCTTCATCTCAATATTCTTTCCACTCTATCTTCTACATAGCTGCCAAAGTAATTTGTTTAAGCAGTTTGACCATGTCACTTCCCTACTTGATAAATTCACATGATTCCCAACTGCATCTAGGACAAAATAGAAACTCATCTGTTTAGCTTTTAAAGTTCTTGACAACCTGGCTCCAACCTACATTGGGTGTTGTAGACTCATTATTCATTAATGAGCATGAGGTATACTCAGACTCATTATATATATTCCTTTCCTTTCCCAAACTCTATGATGTAGCCAAAGTGACTTTCAATCTCTTAATTCTGTCCCTTTGAACTAGTCATCATCCCCCATAATAGAGAGGCATTTCCTTCTCACCACTGCCTTAAAGAATTACTTTTGTCTTTCAAGACTCAGATCAAGTATCACCTTCTGCACAAAGCTTTTTCACCCTCAACCTTCCTCATTATCTCAAATTTATTATACATGCATTGTTGTCTTCCCAGAGAGAATATAAGCTCTTCAAGAGGAGGAATTATTTCTTGTTTTTTTTATATCACTAGCACCTCATAAGCACATAATAAATGCCTGTTGATTGACTGATTAATTAATTAATTTAAACTGAGCAGCTGTACTAAATGCTACAGGACACAAAGATAGTACACCCAGAGCCATAAGCAGGCCTGCTGAAATGGGGCTTTATTCCAGTGCACCATGGGATATTGAAGAAGGGATGCCAAAACTCTAAAAATCCTTGAAGAAGAAAATTTGCTTCAACTCTGCCTCAGTGAGGGACCCCACCCAAGGGAAACAAGACAAACAGTTTCATTCTGTTTTCTAGGTGGAGTTGGGCCAATACTTAGCAAAAGAATTCCAACCCTAATCAATTCAAGCTGAAACCCAGCTTGTAGATGAGCCAACTTGGGATTCCATCCATTAGCCCCCACCTGCTCAGGTTGTCCCAGCTCCCAGCAAGACACTCAATATAATGACTTCCTTCAATGAAGGTCTTTTGTGGATGGACCTTGGTAGCTCCCTTTGCTGCCCACTTCTGTCCACTGAGAACTGCATTTTCAGTGCAAAACTCCATTTTCCATAGATCTGCCACATAGAAGTCAATCTCTTGGTAAACTGATTTCTATCTAACAATAAACTTTTATTTTGCAGCTAATAATTTGGGAATGAGTGAATTCTTTCACTCCTAAAACCTGAGGCTGATTTAAAGGGGATTCTTAACAATTTTCTTGTAGACACTAATCTAGACCACTCAAACAGCATCAATATCATTTTCCATCCTTCAACAATGTAAAACCAACAGATTTCATTAACTTGTTAAAATGGAAAATTAGTTAAACCTGGTTTTCTTTGATTCTGCAACAACTAGAAATGTTTCATATAAGGATTGTGCTACTTTGGCATGACTAGACAGGGAGAGACTGTTCCTGGTGTTGAAGTTGAAAGAGTGTCTTGTAAATTGGTCTAACTTTTTGTTAGAAAGAGTAGTCTGGGGAAAATGTAGTGACAAAGTACTTGCTGTCTGAGCTTAATTCCTTCTAATATATTTTGCATTCTGTTTTCAGTAAATATTATGCTGAAATAAAAAAAATAGCCTAAATAAGATATCAGACTAAAGTAAGTTTTTCCTTATAATGAAACACTTATCTGAGGCTGCAAGTTAAATCTGCAGCTAGATAATTTAGTGGATAGCATGCTGAAGTCAGGAACATCTGAGTTCTAATCCTATCTCAAATCACTTAAACACTCTCAGTCTCAGTTTACTCATCTGTAAAAGAGGGATAATAACATATCTCTCACAGAGCTATTGTGAAAATCAAATCAAATAATATATGTAAAATGCTTTTCCAAAAGAGTCTGACTGAATGCTGACATAGATTTAATATTTCATAACTTTTCAGATATATGGGCTTAAACTTTTTGCAACATATATGTTATTGTATTGGGAGGCATGAGAGTAATTGTATGGATCATAGGTAAACAATGTAATCAAAGAACTGTATGACTGAGAAAGAAGATGGGGACAGGGTCACAGAATAAGAACAAGGGACAGATAGACCATGTGGTCTATCTTCTATTCTCCACTTCTATTCTCACAATGTTAAGAGGACTCAAGGAAAATCCCAGATCATTGAGTGTATTCCTTTGGGCTGATTTTGGGGGAAAATGACAGGATAGAACCAGCATAGGTAGTTGAGATCAACATGACTGATGGGAGGACTCACATCAATGAGAAAAACAGATCCATAAGAGTATTAGAACTTTGGAATAAGATCAAACCAATCAAAAAAAAAAAAAAGATAATGTTGATTTTAATGGAACCATTTTCTTCTTTTGAACCTTAGATGTTGCCCCTGAAAAAGCAAACCATACTACTTCAGTCCCATATAAATAAACAATTTAATAATTAATTATTCTTAATCTGACATGAAGACACTGATCTGTCTCTTTTTCAAATCAATTAAAGGATTAAGAGCAGGAAGGAATTTAAAGGGAACTTAGTGCAACCTTGCAGTTTCACAGATGAGTAAATCAAGGCCTGGAGAAGTTTAATAATTAGTCCAAGCTTACTATAGAATTTGAAATATGGGTTTACCTATCTTTGTCCAATACTACAATTATAAATGGCACCTTAAAAAGGCGTTAATAGTTTGAGCCAAAATTCAAAATCAAAATCCAAAATTGCTAGAGTCATTTTCTTTAAAAGTTCATAGTATAATAAAGAATATCTAATTTTTTTAAATTACTCTTGTAATTGAGTTTTTTTGTTTGTTTGTTTGTTTGTTTTAGTGTTAGGGGTGATTTTGCTACTAATAAAAATGAAATATTTTAAAATACTTAGAAATTAACATTTTAAAAGATATATATATGTGTGTGTGTGTGTGTATACACACACACATGCATATATAAATTTAATATATAAATTTAGTGGGAAATGCTCTAATAAGGAGAAATTCCATCTAGAAAATGGATTCTATTTTGGTCAAGATTTCCTTCAAGACAAGAAGAAGTCACACTACTCTGATTCCAGTTGCAATCAGTATGGTATAAATAAATTAACTATGTAAAATTTAAAACCTTTGCCTTAAGGAAAGTGTTTTACATATAAACATGCAGTAGATCTTTTCTTTCTTGATAAGAGATTGAGGTGACCTAAATTAGAAAGTCTTTGATAATTTGATTTTGTTCTTTTCTGTTTTTGTGGGAAAACTGAGGAGACATGTTCAAAGGAATGTCATATGAGTGGGCATAAGGAAAAAAAAGCATACTGGTGATCAATTTTAGCAGTGAAACCAAAGGAGATACACTGTAGGAACCTGGGCATATCATGATATCTTCTTGACCTCAATTCTCTGATTTTGAAAGCAAAATGGAGACTGACTTTCTTCACAGCAAGTTTAAGATGCTTAAAAAAATTATTTAGGGGAGGATTCTGGGAAGATGGCAAAATAGGTTAGTAAATTTCAAGCTTTCCATATTTTCCCTACAAACAGAACAAATTTATGCCTCAGGATGAGCATAAACTGGTGAAAAATCAAGAAGATTTGGGGCAGAATAGGGGTCCTCCTGGGACAACCCAGAGAAGACAGGAAGAAAGGCCCCAAGCCAGGGATTAATCTTTAGGGAGTGTAAACACCTAGATCCAAAGAAACTGCCAAGTGGGGAACTGTGGATCTAGCTAATCTTAATCAGCAGAGATTCATTCAGTCTTCCCAGACTTAGATTCCCAATTCCCCAATTTGTCTGGGAAGTCAAAGATTCTGTGTTTTCTGCTGAGACTCCAGCCAAACCCAACTAGCCCCAGGGTTCCCCACTTCTTAACTATAAGAATTCCAGAATTTCTTTATAGTATCCCTAGGAATTTTCACTTTGGGTTCTTTTTCAGGAGATGATCAGTAGATTCTTTCAATTTCTATTTTATCCTCTAATTCTAGAATATCAGGGCAGTTGAAGTATGATGTATAGACTCTTTTTTGATCATGGATTTCAGGTAGACAAAGAATTTTAAAATTATTTTCACTGGATCTATTTTCCAGGTCAATTGTTTTTCCATTGAGATAGTTCACATTGTTATCTATTTTTTTCTTATTTTGATTGTTTTATTTTTCTTGATTTCTCATAAGTTTATTAGCTTCCATTTGCTTAATTCTAATTTTCATGGAATTATTTTCTTCAGTTAACTTTTATACCTCTTTCCCATTTGGCCACTTTAGCTTTTCAAGGCATTCTTCTCCTTATTAGCTTTTTGCATTTTCTTTTACACACTCTCAATTCTCTTCCCAATTTTTCCTTTCTCTCTCTTACTTGATTTTCAAAATCCCCTTTGAACTCCTCCATAGCCTGAGACCAATTATCATTTTTTCTGGAGATTTTGGATGTGAGAGCTTTGACTTTGATATCTTTTTCTGAGTGTGTGTTTTGATCTTCCTTGTTACTATATTAACTTTCTATGGTCAGAATCTTTTTCTGTTTGCTCATTTTCCCAGTCTACTACAATTTTTTTTAATTCTATAAAACTAGATCTCTATTTCCAGGGTAGAGAGTACTCTGTCCCAAGCTCTCTCCAAAGATCCTTATAGGAACCTGGCCACAAGTACTTTTTCTGCTCTTGACTTGTGCATATGGTTCCCATTCCACTGTGGGTGTAAGTCTATGTACTAAAGCAAGAGAGTCCTTCCTCAGTGCTACTCAAGAGACTTCCTGTGAGCTGAGGCCTCTGGAAGTTGTCCCTATCGTCCCCATCACTACCCATGCCCACTCCTGGCTTGTTGGTTTTCTAAAGCCCTCTCATTCTACCAACAAACTTTTCCTGCTCATCTTGCAATTTGTCCTTGTTGTCTCTGGGTTGATAAATCTAGTAACCTGTAGTACTGCCGTTGATTCAGAACCCCCAAGGCTGGCTCTTTGTTTTGCAGGCAGTGGGGCAAAGGCTGGGGCTGGGTCTGTGCTGGTGCATCTTGTGTTAGGACTACAGACTGGACTCCCACCCTGTTGTCACAGATTTTTCCTGCTGTCCTTCTAAGTTTTTTTCAGCTGGGAAATGTTCAATTCCATCTCTTTGTAAGTTCTAATATTCTAAAATTTGCTTAGTAATTGTTTAAAGAATCTAAAGGAATGTGGGAGAGAGCTCTCTTTGAATCTCTGCCCTCATTCTGCCATCTTGACTCTGCCCTGTTGTTTTTTAAGAGGTAAAGAATGGAAAGGAAAGAGAAAGGAAGAAAGTGAGGGGAGAGGAAGGTAAGAGATAGAAGGGAATATGAGGAGAGAAAGAGAGAAGAGGAGAGGAGGGGAGGGGAGAGGATAAAATTAAACCTGGATAACCTGGATACATCAGAAAGGAGAATCTGAAAGACAAAAAAAAAAAGTAATTTTGTTACTATCAACTATATGTGAAATGGCAAATGGGATTTAAGTTGACTAATTGATTAAAAAGTTCTTGAAATACTTCTTTTAATTTTAGAATTATGCAATGGAAATGAGTCTGGGAGACTGTACAGTCAAAACCACTGATTTTATTAATAGATAAGGAAACCAAGGTTCAGGAAGAAGTGATTTGTTCATAGTCCTACAAATAATTTCATAGCAGGCATTAGAAATTCCAAGGCCAAGAACTTTCCACTTTGGTGAACTTTCTACCACATGATGCAACTTCCTTGCTGAGAATAGTTTGTAATGTAATGTAACACATATTCTAAATAAGTGAGAGGTCCTAAAAATATCTGTTCTCTGAAATAGTTATACATGAATTCCCAGAAAGAATCAGTGTTATAAGGACACTGGCCTATAATTCAGAAGACCTAGATTTTAGTTCATATTCTGCATTTTATTAATTTTGAGGTTATGGATAACTCATTCAATATTTCTCAGCTTCAATTTCTCATTGTAAAATGATGTTAAAAATGCCTACTTGGCAATCAGCTTGTTTTAAAGTTTATGAAGCATTTTACAGATATTATACAACAATTCTGTGAGCATGGCATTACCATTATTATTCAACCAGTACATCAACAAGCATTTATAAAGTGCCTATAATATGCAAGACAACATATTTGATACTGAGGATACAAATACAGAGAATGAAGCAATCTCTACATCTAGCTCATTTTATACATAAGAAAGCTGTAGTTCAGAGAAATTAGTGACTTTCCATGGTCACATAGCCAGTTTGTATCAGAGTTGAGATGTGTACCTTGGCAATTCTGACTTCAAGGCCAGCTTTCTAGCAGTAGCAGCAGCATATAGTAAATCTTTGTATGATAGCTACTGCCAAACACAGTGTTAAGTGATTTACAATTATTATCTATCTGATCCTCCCAGTAATCTCAAGTGGGTAGTTATTATTATTATCCCTAATCTAAAAATGAAGCAACTGAGACAAACATGGGTTAGTTTGCCCAGGGTCATACTGCTAAGTGTTGAAGGCAAGATTTTAACTCAGGTCTTCCCTAACCCAGACTGAGGCTCTATCTACTCTGTTACCTCGCTGATGCTATTTTATCCTCTCTACCTTTGAAGAATATGAGAATTTGAAGAATATATTCATATTCATACTGAGAAAAGTTAAGAGTGAAGGAAACTAGAAGAATTTTTTTTAAAATCTGGATTAAGGACAACTAAGCAACTGCAACTTCATCAGTAAATAATCTGGATACCCCCAGAAGGTGGAGATAGTACCAAGTGAGTAAGCCACTATTTGTAAGGATTAAGTTAAAAATCTCTCTCAATACCCTCTCTCAATGAACTATGGAATGATTACAAAAGTCACTAAATTAATTCCTTTTCCAAGACTGTTGTACTTCTTTCAATTGACACTAGAAGATGGGCAAAGAATAGGTAATAACTGTTACCAAAAGAGGTTTTATATAGTTTTCCACTGTCCTTTTAGCAGGAAGTCCCTCTTTGCTACAGTGACCCAAGGTGGTCTTGAAGCTCTCCATTCAGCCAGATGGTACAGCTAGAGTGCTAGATGTGGTGTCAGGAAGACAAGTCCAAATCTTCATTAACATACTTCCTAGTTATATCAACTTAAGCATGTCACAACTTTTCATTCTCAATTTCCTGCACATATCTCAGAATATTGCAGTGAAGGTTGTATGGGACAAACTATATAAAGTCCTTTGCAAACTTATAATGCTTATAAGTACTAGCTATTATTAAGAGCAGTGTGTTATAGTGGAAACTTCAGAGATAACCATCAGAGAATTGAAATAGAAAGAAGGAAGATTCTAGAAGGGGGGAACTGTGCCAACCAAGAGGAAAAAAGAATCTCATGTGCTTTTGCCCTCAATTTTTATTTAATAGATGGCACAGAAAAACTAGAGAACATTGTATTAAAGATCATATCATAAAATATTAGAATTATTTTATATATCTTTCACAGCATATGTATGAGATATAGTTTTAACTAAACAAAAGATAGAAAAAAATATAGGGGATAACATTGATTACATAAAATTGAAAATCTTCCATAATTACTTAGGAAATAGTCAAATGGGGGGAAATTAAATTAAATTTCTTTCTTAGGTAATAGTTTGATATATAATCTATAAACAACTAAGTATGTATGTTCACATATAATAAACTATTTTTAATGTAACATGATATTATATAATCATTAATAAGTAAATACATGAATTAAATGTGTCACTGATCTATGATATATATGTTGTTTTAAGGTTTTAAGATACACATATATGTAAAAGTATATGTGCATGAATATATATACATATATAACATATGTGTGTATGTATGTGTATGTATAGATAGATAGATAGATAGATAGGTGTGTGTTTGTGTGTGTGTATCTGTATACACACACACATACATATACAAGCACCCACCAGGATCAGATTCAGATTAGAGTTCATGTGTAGTAGTATCAGCATCAAGCCTCGGAGACATCCTTGACAACAGAAGCAGCAGCCTTGGGAGCTCTTGGGCCAGAATTGATAAGTGGGTCAGACAATTGACCAGAGATTGTCTTTGTTGGTATTAAGTGCAGCTGACACTGCTTGGCAACTTAATTGTCTATGCAGTCTGGGTTACAGTTCTAGGATGAAAAGTGGCACTTTTGATTGGCCACAAATTAACTGGGCACTTGATCACAGTTTCAAGGCCAAGAGGAGATCTGTCTTTTGTAGGAGGAGAAAAGGTCCTTCCTGGGTAAAACATCAGCGTACGTGCCAGCAAAGCACTGACCAAACTCCTCTTAAGATCACATCACTTTGGAAACACTGAAAACTTATAGATTCCCAGAGAAAGTTCTGAAAACAGTAGCACAAAAAAGCCTGAAGCTCACCCACTCTTAGTGAGCAGAGTTCAACTTCAACAAAAAGTTTAAAATCAAGAAATAGACTGGAAGAATCAACAAAGAAAACTTGTCCATAAAAAGCTACTATGGTGGCTATAAACTTATAAGAAGGTAATAAGATTTTTTTAAAAAGCTACAAATAAAGCTTCAAAAATGGTAATTGGACCTAAGATCAGCAAAAATTACTGGAAGAATTAAAGAAAGAGATAATTGATAGAGGAGAAATTGGGGAAAGAAATGAAAGCAAATGAGAAAATTATGAAGCTTGGTAAAAGAGGCACAAAAAATACTTAAGGAAAAACTGCTGTAAAAAAGAGTAGGTCAAATGGAAAAAGAAGTACAAAAATTTATTGAAGAAATTAAAATAACTCTGGGATACCACTTCATGTCTATCAGAAATGAAGAAATAAGAGAAAATTAGCATACTCTAAATTGTTGGTGGAGTTATAAACTGGTCCAATCGTTCTAGAGAACAATTTGGAACTATGTATAATATGGAACTATAGAACTATGCATATCCTTTGACCCAGGAATATCACAATTAGGTTTGCATCACAAAGAGATCAAAGAAAAAGGAAAAAGACCTATATGTACACAAATATCTATAGTAGTTTCTTTTATAGTGGCAAAAAAAGGAAACTGAGGGGATATTCATTTATTAGAGATTGGCTGAACAAATTATGGCATAAGATTGTGATAGAGTACTATTGTGTTATAAGACATCATGGCGGTGGGATAGTTTCATAAAAATGACTGCAGAGTAAAGAAAGAAGAAGCAAGAGATCCTTATGTACAGACAGCAACATTGTAATAATCATCTATGAAAGACTTGGCTACTCTGATCAATAAAATCATCCAAAGGATTTATATGAAACATTCTATATACCTCCAGACATAGAAAGAGAAGAAGGGAGGAAGGAAGGAAGAAAAGAAGGAAGAAAGGAAGGAAAGAAGAAAGAAAGAAGGAAAGGAGGGAGGGAGGAAGAGAAGAAGGAAGGGAGGGAGCAAAGGAGGAAGGAAGGAATGGAGGAAAAGAATGGAGGGAAAGAAAGGAAGGAAGGAATGGAGAGAAAGAATGAAAGGAAGGAATGGAGGGAGAGAGGGAGAGAGAGAGAGGGAAATAGTGAAACTGGAAAACATTATATAAACTCACTCTAACCTTACTTTAAAGATAGTGTGCATTCTATGCACACTAAAAATAGCTAGTATATATAGTGTGCATCTATAAGGAACACCATGAAGAACATAATGGGGAAATCTTACCTGGGTTCCATTTGAATAGTTGAAATCACATAGCAACAAATCAATGAGAAGGCTGCAAAAAAGAGAGAAGGAGGAATCCTCAGACTCAGGAATATATATCTCTTGGTATTGACAGGTATTTTAGGAAATTGGTTTTAACAAATGAAGACCTGGTATGGTTAACATGCATACTTTGTCTCAAAGTTTGCTGGATAAGGGCTATGAGACTATAGCTCATTTCATTCACAGTTTATAGTACTTTGAAGTCTGAAAAACTTTATTTATTTATTTATTTTATTATGGCTTTTTATTTACAAGATATCTGCATGGGTAATTTTTCAGCATTGACAATTGCAAAACCTTTTGTTCCAACTTTTCTCCTCTTTCCCCTCACCCCTTCCCCCAGATGGAAGGTTGACCAATACATGTTAAATATGTTAAAGTATAAATTAAACACAATATATGTAAACATGTCTAAAAAGTTATTTTACTGTACCAAAAAAAATCGGATTTTGAAATAATGTACGATTAGCCTGTGAAGGAAATCAAAAATGCAGGTGGACAAAAATAGAGGGATTGGGAATTCTATGTAATGGTTCATAGTCATCTCCCAGAGTTCTTTCTCTGGGTGTAGCTGGTTCAACTCATTATTGCTCTATTGTAACTAATTTGCTTCATCTCATTGTTGAAGAAGGCCATGTCCATCAGAATTGATCATCATATAGTATTGTTGTTGAAGTATATAATGATCTCCTGGTCCTGCTCATTTCATTTAGCATCAGTTTGTGTAAGTCTCTCCAGGCCTTTTAAAAATCATCCTGTTGGTCATTTCTTACAGAACAATAATATTCCATAATATTCACATACCACAATTTATTCAGCCATTCTCCAATTGATGGGCATCCACTCAGTTTCCAGTTTCTGGCCACTACAAAGAGGGCTGCCACAAACATTCTTGCACATACAGGTCCCTTTCCCTTCTTTAAAATCTCTTTGGGATATAAGCCCAGTAGTAACACTGCTGCATCAAAGGGTATACACAGTTTGATAACTTTTTGAGCATACTTTCAAATTGCTCTCCAGAATGGCTGGATGTATTCACAATTCCACCAACAATGTATCAGTGACCCAGTTTTCCCACATCCCTTCCAACATTCCGCATTATCTTTCCTTGTCATTCTAGCCAATCTGATAGGTGTGTAGTGGTATCTCAGAGTTGTCTTAATTTGCATTTCTCTGATTAATAATGATTTGGAACATATTTTCATATGTCTACAAATAGTTTCAATTTCTTCGTCTGATAATTGTCTGTTCATATCCTTTGACCATTTATCAATTGGAGAATGGTTTGATTTCTTATAAATTAGAGTCAATTCTCTATATATTTTGGAAATGAGGCCTTTATCAGACCTTTGACTGTAAAAATGTTTTCCCAGTTTATTGTTTCCCTTCTAATCTTGTCTGCATTTGTTTTGTTTGTACAAAAACTTTTCAATTTGATATAATCAAAATTTTCTATTTTATGGTCAATAGTGATCTCTAATTCTTCTTTGGTCATAAATTCCTCCCTCTTCCACAGGTCTGAGAGGTAAACTATCCTATGCTCTTCCAATTTATTTATAATCTCATTCTTTATGCCTAGGTCATGAACCCATTTTGACCTTATCTTGGTGTACGGTGTTAAGTGTGGGTCCTTAATGTTGTTTTGAAAATTATATTGAAGCCAGTCAAGATTTAGATTTGTGGCCCAAAAATGATTTAACACAATCTAAACATTAGAATATAATGCCCTTATGGATAGTAATGGGTTAGGACAACTTTCCACAGAGAAGAGGACTGGGGCTGGGAAAGGGTGGTTAGTCTGAAGTAAGTTTGGGTAACAGCTGCAGAGCCAAAGAAGCCAAAATTAGGGATGGGTCAGCTTCCAAGGTTCAGAGGTTTCATATTGTTAAATGCTTCCAAATGTGCAAATTTATTCAAAGCCACTTTGATCCTATTTTGTCTACATACCAGGATCAAAATCTTTTAAAGAGTAGACTCTCCTATGAAATTTCCTATTCATTTTGCCAGAGGTCAGATCAGACTCCACTTTGAAGAAACAGGGTGGAAGAGATGTCACTGCTTTTGAGGAAATTAGAAATTCAAAATACAGCATCTGACAAATATTTATTGACTGCCTACCCAGAGAAGCAAGCATTTGTGTGCCCTGAGCTAGGTCTGAAAACTGTTTCCCTTCAACTTTTAAAAATTATCTTCCCTCTCTGTTTAATATTCACCAGAGACTTTGAGATTTCACCATAGAACATGTGAGTTATCATGAAATAAATACCTTCATGTTGAGGAAAGAATAATTTTATTGTGCTAAGATATGTGCATTTATTAAAGAGCAATATTGCTTTTCTAATGCTTACCCTGCTCATTCCCAGTTTGGGCTCTGGCTTTTCATATGTGCAAAGGATTATGCTGGGAAAAAATCAAATGTAATGGAAAGAGTTGTAGATTTGGAAGAAAAAGATCTTGGTTCAAATTTTACTTTGATACTCTTATAGAAAGATAAAGAATCATTTAACTTCTCTGGGACTCAGTTTTCTTTATTATCTATTAATTAATCAACAAGCACTTACGAGCCTTCTCTATATCTTTGGGTCAGGTACTAGGATTACAAAGACAAAAATAAAAGTTATATGTGAACTAGATGTCTTCTGGTCCTTTCTAACTCTTACATTCTATGAATTTAATAAGTAGAATGACAATATTTACAGATTGAGAAAAGCAATTGCAAGGCAACTGTCTCCAATGATAACAAATTAAGAGAAATGAATTTGAGGGCTGCAGCATGAGGAATTTATATTAAGAAAAAAAATGATTTCAAGCCAGAAGTTTGGTTAAATTCTAGACTTAAAAATAAGATACTTTCTTCATCTTGTCATGATTTAAATTATATCTCTGATTCACTGTGTGATATTTTGTGTGTCACTTAGCCTCTTTGAGGTTCTTTTTTCTCATCCAAAAATGAGGGGTTTGGATTAGGAACTCATCTCTAAAACACCTTCCTCCTCTAAATCCTATGCTAAATGCATTTGGACCTGATGATAGAAAAAGAGACTATATGTAATATTAATTTCACTTTGTTCTATGATTCTAAAATTTTTCTGATAATAAAATAAACTTGACAGATTATGCATATAGCAAAGTGATGAAAGTTGTCACTGTAAGGAAGGTCTGAAAATTCCCCATTACCTTTCTATTTAAACAGATATGGTAATAAATAAAAATCAGTTATGCATATAGAGGAACTGTTTTACTGCATTCTTCTGTCTATAAGAGGTCATCCTGTCAAAGGCCTAATACCCTGATCAGGATTCATCTTTGCTTTAGGCTTAGGTCAGAAAATACCTTCTCCAAGAAGACTTTCATGATGTTTTCAGCTGCAAGTGTTTTTTCCTCATTGGGTTTCCTAAGGAACTCTGCCCAGATTTCTGCGATTCTCTTACCCTCTACCTCGTATTACCAACAATTATTTCTTCCTCCCATACCCCAAATAAAGTAAATTTCTTCAGGGCAGGGAGTATGTCATTTAAAATTTTTATGTCCCAGGCTCCCATTGCCTTTAAATAAATGAGACTTAATAAATGCTTGTTGAATTCAATTCAATTTAACTCAATTCGATTGATTCTTGACTGTCGCTATTCATTTGACTTCAGCCAAGTCACTTAATTTTCCTAGTCTTCAATTTCTTCATAAAAACTCTGTTTGGTTCACTGTAACTCCTTATTTCTTGTTCGTAAAACACAGAAATAAGGAGTTACAATCAGAAAGAAGGACCAGAGTACAGAGGACCAAACATTTAATCAAATGACTATAATCCAGGCCTTTTTTATTCTGATGGATCTGTGATAAAAATTAAATGAAGCAATACATGTAAAATGCTAACATTTGGGTCCCATGGCAAGACTTAGAACAGGATGACTGGAGATGGCCATGAATGCAATGGGAGACCTTGGCCTTTTTAAGGTAAGGTCTTCAACAGGTCCCAGTTTGACTTAGGTTGCGCCCATTCAATGATTAAGGCTAGGTAGCAATTGAGAATACTGAATGTACTAAAGGAACTATCCTCTTCCTTTTAAAGTATTTCAGAGATACCAATCATGATTACCATCTGTTTTCTTTCATTTGAGATTCTTAACTAGCCCACACCAATTGAAAAAATAAGTTATAAAAAAAGTTAAAGAAAGTAAAATTATTTAGCTATAAAATAAATGATTTAACAATATCTTCAAATGTGTAATTAGTTCCTACAACTAACATGGAAAACCAGCTGTTTTAAATCTCCACTGAGAGTAGGACAATGAAAATCAGCATCAGAAATTTAAGTTAAGTATAAGAAAGAATTCCCCAATAGGGAGAGTTGTTAAAACACTGGATAAACTACATTCAGGGAGAATGTAGAATCTTCTTTCCTAAAGGACTTTGAAAACAGACAGATTCTTATCTGTTTAGAAGATTTTGGGTGGTCCTGGCTGAAGGTGTACCAGATGATCTCTCTCTTCCAACCCTAAAATTCTGATTATTAGATCATTATGAGACTCAGGAGAAGACTCAGAAGAAGGGGAGGGTGGAGAGTTTATGAGGATAAACATTAGTTTATAGAACAGATGTTAAAGAGGCTAAATAATCAACGTTACATAGAAATAAATATTCTTTCATATTTTCTTCAATTCCATTTGATTTCTAAGAAAACCAGGAACATATTAATCATTATTCATTCTATATTGTAAAAACACATATTAACTATTCATGCTATGTCCAAAATGAAAGACTTATGGAAAATCCTAAAATGTTCAGCCAAATGATGCTAACAGCTGCACAGAAACAGACCTTCTGCTTCCCCATTTCTACTTCCAATCAAATATTACCTCACATTTCAAATGTTTAGACTTACCAGTCCTACATCTGGAAACCCAAATCTAAGCAAACCTTTGACCCTCTGACAATTATCAGTGGATATGAACTATTCAGAACCCAGGATTTTTTTTTCAGTGTAGAGACCACATTGGAGTTGTTCCTGAGAATTCCTTCATCATTGTGTATCAGCTTTCAAGATTTCCATGATTCCATGATCTGTTTATAACTATGTGCAAATATGTGAAACCATAACGCTTATGTTTTTATCGCACTCAAGAATCAGTCTTTTAACTTTATATAACATTTGGCTAAAAGTTGATTCATCAGTTTTCATCTGACAATATGCTTCTACAGATCTCTGGGGAACAACTTTGCAGTTCTAGTCAAGAGTTACTCTGGATCCATGGCTCTTCTTTTATGATTATCTAGAGTACAAAATCACTTGTTTCAGTCTCATCCTCAATTCCAGGAGTCATTTCCAACTAAAAGTTCTAAAATCTCCCTATGTCTGAGTAAAATATCAAATTTCAGGTAATCCATCCCCATTTTAAACCCAAGCATTATCTAGCCCATGGAGAGCCAGCATATCATCTTTTTACTGTGAATATTGGATCATGAACAACAAGGAAAATGGATCTTGTTCACAGTGTTGGTTTGCTGGCTTTATGTTTCAACCCATTCACCCTCCACCCACAATTCCTATCATAGGACAATAAGTTCTAAATATCCAGAATGACACAGGGAGAGTTCTCTATTACATTTCACTCAATTCCATCCAATTCTACAAGCATTTATTAAGCACTTACATTTATTGTCTTCCCTAGACAAGGCAATTTTTAAGGTCTTATCCAACTCTAAAATCTATGATTCTATTATTAAACAAGATAGTCCCTTGGAGAAATTGAAGCAATCTTCTTTAGAAACCTTGAGTACAATAGAATACTTTTTGTTCTAGTGGAACTAGTAGAACTGAAAAGATTCAGGACTCTATATTGACTCCTCACTATTTTTACTATCACATCAATACAATACAATACACTTGTTGTTTGTTTATTGTTCTTGTTTGTCCTTTCTTCTTAAAGAGGGCAATGACAACAGAAAGGTGATGCTATGACTTGTAAAATTTGATTAAAGTGAGGAAGGGCTGTGCAAGGTCACCCACTTCTCTCTCTCCTCTGGAGCCATTTGGGTCCAGTGGCAAGATGTAGAACAAAATGACTGGAGATGACCACAGAATAGAATAGAATAAGTATTTATGTAGCATGTATTCTGTACCAGGCATTGTACTAAGGCTCTGAGGATGCAAATAAGAAAAATAAAGACAATCACTTCTTGTTGGATCTTAATGATCTAGTGGGAGAAGACAATACACAAAAAGGTTGGGGGAAGAAAGCAAGAGGCACGTTGTATGGGAGCATAATAATATTGGAAGAGTGATTGGTGGGAAATAACAGAAGGTTGGGAATTCTGAACTGTATAAAGGGAGTCTTTCCAGGGTAGGGAGGAATACCTTTGCTTGATTTCTTTATTAAGGACCATGCCTTGAAGCAAAACCAAAACCAAAATGATTCTCATTGATTGTCCATGAATAGGTCCTAGGCCAAGCCCCATTTTATTATTGTTTGAGTTTTGATTGACTCAGATTGAATGTGAATAGCAATTATTTCTGCTTTGGCTGGATTTATGTATTTATTTATGTTTTTGTTTTGTTTTGTTTTGTTTTTTGACTAGGTAAAAGAGATTCTTTGCTTCATTTGCTATTTAGTCTTAATCACTGAATAAATGCAGCCTCAAACTGAAATCTGTTGAAGACCTTAACTTAAAAAGCCAAAGTCTCCCATTGCATCCAGGGCCATATCCAGTCTTCTTGATCTGTATCTTGTCACTGGACCCATATGGCGCTGGAGAGGAATATGAGGTAAATGATCTTGCACAGCCCTACCTCACTTAAATCCAGTTCCCTTGATGTCATGATCCTCTGAGAATGAAGAATGAAGTACAAACAACAATCCTCCTATTAGAGGTATAAAGGCAACTGAGGGTACTGATAAGGCAAGATGACCAAAACTGAATGAATTCCATGATGAGTTTCCTGATATTGAGCTTATTCTAGGAGGGGGAATAGGAGCATAGTGATGTTGGAGTGAAAAAAAAATGGAGTCAACTGATGAGAAATGAAGAGATTCCTTTTGTTTTTATGACACCTTCATTTCATAACATTTTCTATCTTAATTCCTCATTCCTTATAGTAAAAAGAAAGAAAAAGGTAGTGCAGTAAAATAAAACCAACAATATCAACAAAATCTGATGGAATATGGAATATTCACAATTACAGTCTCCCAACTTTACAAATAAGAGAGCAAAGTCATATCTCTTCAGAGTTGAAGTTGATCATTATTATTATAGAGTTTTCAGGTTCATTTGTTGTGATGATGATTGTTCTTTCCATTTAGATTGTTTGGTCATGGTATTCTTGTTTTCTTTGTTCTGTTTGCTTTACTTTAAATCACTTCATATATCTTCCCATGTTTATTTAAATTTTATGATACCTTTTTCTTGCTTTCTTCTTACTGCATTTATCAGCAGACAAGAGAGGCCTGTTCCTTTTTACTCAGTTTTTTAAAGGAACAATCTGAATAATATTCTGCTCTATTTCTCTTACTAGTTCCCCTGAAGTATTTATGCTAAGTGGCAATTGTTCCTAATATTCATTTCCAATATTATTGGAGTTATTTTCTTGCTCACTTGGGTGGAGGCAAAATCAAGAAAGCTAGCAAAGGAAATTGATGGTCTTTACTCTCTACTTATTTCTTTATTCTCTCTAATTGAAGTGTTTTTCTCTTTTTCCAGTATGTCAGATTTTCTCTTCTTGGATTTTATTTTGATTTTCATTAAAAACAAAATCTCAGTTTTCAAGATTCTAAGAAGAACAAAACTCTCAGTTTTTAAGCTCTTAGGAGAGAAATTCAGCTCCTGAGAATTTTTTTTATCTTAATGCCAATTTTAGATTTTCAACTTGGTTAATGTTTCTTTGAACTTCATTGTCTTCATCTACATATATGGGATTGGGCTAAATAATCTCTTTGGCTCCTTCCATCTCAAAACCTGTAATTAAATTATAAATTCTTCAAATTGTTTATTTTTTATTCCCCTTTCAGTTTGTTCTTTTGCATACAGCTATTGTGTATATTTTCCTCAGGAAAGTGTCATTGCTATACCTGAATATAGAAGCTCTTAGAAAAGTAATGTTGAAATTAGTTACAAATGATAAGATATTAAGGTATAAGCAGGAAAAATGCTAAAGATAAGGAAGTCACATTCAGGTAAAACTATTATGTCATAATTGTTGCATTATTATTCAAACTACTCTTTTTCTTTTACAATTTCATTCCTTCTGGGAGAAAATAGATTGACTGAAAATTTTAAAAAATCACCTAAAAACTCTTTTCCCTTGTACTACAAGAGATAAAGTACATTGTTCATAACTAAAAAAGTGTCAGAAGTATTGTTCCTCTAAGGTTCGCCACTGTATTTTTCTGGTCAGTTCCCTGCTTCTTTTGTGCATTATGCTTATACCAAGACAAAAGTAGTCTTCCTGAATATCATTTTCTGCTGAAAACTACTGCTGAAACTAAGCTCTTATAAGCTTGAGTGTTACCTCCGCAAGGCTTCTCATCCTCTGTGATTTTTGTCCATGTCTTTCCATAAATAATCATATCTCCAACTTATCTTGGATATGTTTTCTTCTTTCTTTCTTTCTTTCCTTTTTTGCTGAGGCAATTGGGATTAAGTGACTTGCCCAAGGTCAAACAGCTAGAATGTGTTAAGTGTCTGAGTCCAGATTTGAATTCAGGTCCTTCTGACTTCAGGGCTGGTGCTCTATCCACTGCACCACCTAGCTGGCCCCTATCTTGGATAGGTCTTCTTTGTACATAGTTGTTCTGCAGTTTGTCTTTCTCATTAGATTGTGTACTCCTTGATGTTGAAACTATCTTTCTCCTTGCTTTGTATCCCCACTGCTTATCATAGTACCTGAGGTGTAGTAAGTGCTTCATAAATCTGTATTGGCTGACATATTGGGAGCTATACCCTGAATCAATTAACATATTGTAGAGAAAAGGGCAACATCTGAGCTCTGCTGCTATTTTATGCCCTCACTATACAGGAAAATATAAACTCCTTGATTGTAGTATTCTCTTCTCTAAAGTATAATCATTCTCTGTTGGGCACCAAAATGTAGTGTTCTCTTCTCCAAAGTATAATCATTCTTTGTAAACAGGTTTCTTGGGGATCTTCTGGAGGCAGCCTTAGTTTCAGTCCAGTTAAATAATAACCTCAAATGCAGCCAGGAGTTAAAATCCAGTCCTTTATTGTCTCTTCCGAAATAGGTTAGTTTTCTTAGAGGCTTATCTCTCTCCTTGGTTACAAGAGCTCCCGTTGCTAGTCCTTTTGCCTCTACCAGCTTCAGTCTCCAGCTCTCTCTGAATCCTTCATTCTGCCTAACTGAATCCTGGCTTCTCAATCTCCCAAAAGTCTCTAGTTGGCTTGTGGGAGCTCCTTATATATAATCTGTTAAAGGTGTGAACTCAAAGGTTGACTCCTCCTCCAAGAGTAGGATTGTGGGAGCTGTGACTTGTGAATCTCCTCCACTGAACTTGTGAATCTCCTGGACTTGTGAATCTTGTAGAACTCCAATGAGTACTAAATATATTAGTGAACCAGAGAAATGCTAAGCACGATGATAAAATTAGACAACTGACTTAGCACCTTGTAAGAATCCTAACACTTGATGATCAGTACCTTTCATTTATATCACTGTGTTCTCAGCACCCAGCCCAGTAACATGCAAATAGTTTAAATGCATTTAACTGAATTCAACTACACTACATGACATGCTCACTTTCTTTTCCCATCCTACATTTCCTTTGTGATATCCTTTCTTTATGTGGATATCATTATTAGTAATATTCTTCAGCTTACTTATAACCATCTGATATTTTTCCATTATTCTTTGCAATACCTAAGATTTAATTATTCTGAGATCACAGTGATCCATGATTCATAGCTTGAAGTCATTGGAATGAGAATGTTGGTTTTTTTTTTTTAACTTTCTATCTGTCCTATTGGTTAATAAGACAAAAAGCAAAAATGATGGATGTTGGAGGAAACGTGGGATAGTAGGACATTGGTGTATTGTTAATAGAGTTGTGAAGAAGTAAACAAGGGGGGGGGTTTAGGAAGAGAAATTAAAGTAATTCAAAAGGAAATAAGAAAAAAAGCTGATAAAAAGAAGAATGCCTTGAAAAGCAAAATTGGCCAAATGGGAAAGGAGATACAAAAGTTCACTGAGGAACATAATTTCTTAAAAATCAGAAATGAGCAAAAGGAAACTAATGACATTATGATAAATTAAGTTACAATAAAATACAACTAAAAGAATGAAAAATAGAGGAAAATGGGAAATACTTCATTGGAAAAACAACTGACCTGGAAAATAGATTCAGAAGAGACAATTTAAAAATTATTGTTCTACTTGAAAGCCATGATCAAAAAAAGAGCCTATTCATCATCTTTCAAGAAATTATCAACAAAAACTGTACTGATATTCTAGAATCAGAGGGAAAAACTGAGATTGAAAAAAATTCACTAATCACCTCCTGAAAGAGAGTCAAAAGTAAAACTCCCAGGAATATTATAACCACATTCTGGAACTCCAGGTGAAGGAGAAAATATTGCAAACATCCAGAAAGAAAAATTTCAAGTATAGTTGAGCCACAGTCAGGATAACAAAAGATTTAGTGGTTTCTACATCAAAGGATTGGAGGTCATGGAATATGATATTCTGAAGTTCAGTGGAGCTAGGATTACAACCAAGAATCACTTACCCAGCAAAATTCTTCAGGGAAAAAGGTGGAAATTCAATAAATAGAAGACATTAAAGCATTCATGATGAAAAAGCCAGAGCTAAAGATTAAATTTTATTTTCAAATACAGGACTCAGGAGAAGCATAGCAACATAATTGGGAAAGAGAAAACATAAGGGACTTAACAAGGTTTATCTGTTTACATTCCTACATTCCTACTTGTAACGTTCTCATTGTTATAGCAGTTAGGAGTACACATAGTAGATAGATAGATAGATAGACAGACACACAGACAGACAGACAGGCAGACATAGAGTGCCCAGGTTTAAGTTCAAGATGAAAGAATAATATCTTAAAAATAGAATAAAATCAAGAGGAATGAACTGGGAGAAATGGAAAGGGAGAGAGATGGAATGGCATAAGTTATCTGCCATAAAAGAGACAAGAAAAAGCTTTTTAAATGAAGAGAAGAGGAAGGGAAGGAGGAGTGAGTGAATCTCACCCTCATCAGAATTGGGACAAAGAGGAAATAATATATATCTTCAATATGGGTATAGAAATCTATTTTATCCTGAAGGAAAGTAGAAAGGGAAGGGGATATGGGGAGGGTGATAGAAGAGAGGCCACATTGGGGGTGCGGTTGGTCAGAAGCAAAACATTTTGAAGAGGGACAGAGTGAAAGGA